>NC_073696.1:47622064-47930189 GCF_029784165.1 Wyeomyia smithii
CAACACTCGAAAGAATAACCTTTATATTTGGCGATATTGTGCCTGTAGTATTTTTTTGTGCAAACAACATGTATATGACAATGCACAAGCATATCGTGCTTGTTGAAGAAGCACCAAGAATTTCTCGTAATGCGTCAAAGTGAGAATTAACTCTCTATCCTCAAAAACCAAATCCAATAATACGTTATAATAATGAATGGTTTTGTCTTATTTAACTCTAACTAAATCAAATTTATAGTATGGATCTTACTTTCAAAATAATATGGAAGCCCTTACAAAGGTTCATCAATTGGCAAACATAAGAAAATATTTTAAACGAAATTATTAACAAGTTCCAGTAAAAAATCGTAGCAATCCACAATTACATTTTTATTTTTGCTTGACAATTTTTTCATTTGCCTACAACTACATTCGCTGTATTACGAAGACAGGAAATATACGTTTATTATGGTAAAGCTTAGAATAATAATATATCATCTAACAATTTTGAAATCTAAAAAGAGATTCTGTACGAATCTTACTAAATAAACAAAAAAATCACAAGCATTCGCAGGCTCTTACTCTTCAATAATGTATATATTTAGGAATTTACTCTTTCGATACTATCCGGTCACGATTATTTAGTGAATATCGAGGATAAAATTAAATAAATATCCGTTGCAAAAATTTTCAATTTTTGTTAAGTAATTTATGGTAATCATATTTATAAGATAAATCAACATTTATTTCGAAATTGATACAGGGAATATCACAGGGAACGGATGGTGTCCATTCACGTTGTCTGTGCTAGGAATGCTCGCATGTAATTGGTTCACTATTGACGTAAATTTGTTATTGAAATTTTTCATCAATTTTACCGCTTAGCAATGAAATTAGAGTGATAATTAAAATTGTTATACATTTTATCTATCCAACAACATATTGGTTATTATTACCCATCATGTGGTTATGCTGTTATTATCGTTTGAAATCTGACGCAACATATACCCGTTTCATTTCCAATTTTACAGAATGCATCCCAGTATAGTAAACAAAGACGTGTCCCACGTCAAAAAAAGACTCGAAATGTGTTTATGCAATTGCTCATGTACGGTATATGGGCGAATTTAAATTTAATATTGTACGAGCAATTATTGATTCTAAAAAATCGAAAGACAACGATAAACATTTTTAAAAAAATCACGTTTTGTTAATAAAATTACACTCTTTCAGCTGATAAATCCAGTTTTTTTTTACGAACCATAGTGGTGGTTGCAATAACGCGTTTTCATAATATGCGAGCCTGCCTGTCCGCTTAAGCGCAGTATGCAGATGAAAAGAAATTTCTTTTCCTATCTCAATCCCATGTAAAATTCATGTACTGATTCAGGCAATGAAGTTGATTGTTTGCTCGTCTGATCGTCCCTTAGTCCCAAGATATTTTGGCTTGCAAGTGGAATCGCACTTACTGACGATAGATAACCTAATAGCGAATTTCTTTGTTCCACCAGCTCACCTCGTTTTGACCTGGAAGCAACCTAACTGATTTGTCGTTTCTTTATTTCTCGGCAAATTTGTCCTGAGGCAGTGGAATAAAGAAATTCGCTATTACTGTGAAGCTTTCTCAGCTGTCAAAATTCCGTGTGGTAAAAAGAATCAAAACGAAATACTCGAGTGGTCTCCAACTTACACGGTAAGAGTCGAAAACCCATTAATGGGTACTTTATCAACCATTTCGCCAAAAAGTGAGCCATTCCATTTAGTGGGTAAACTCGATTTACCCATTAACGGGTAAACCGATAAAACGTCAAAAACTGGGTACAAAATTACTCATTTTGAGAAATGAATTTTCTCAAGGAAATGGGTGAAATTTTACCCATTAATAAATAAACGGAAACTTTGTGATTATCACTCAAAAAAATGAAAAGAAGTGAAAGTGAAATCAATTATTTTTAATTATTTGCAAAAATGAATCTTATTTACGAAAACAGAAGTATTTTATCTGCTATCATCAATTGTCAGAATCGCTATTCTCTGCAACAAAGCCAATACCAGACGGATAGTGAACATTCTAGACCTAATATAAAAACAATCTCACATTGTAAAGTTCAATACTTGATAAAACATACTGTTTACCTTGCAACTTCTTGAACGACGTAGTATCGAATCTCTTTTAAAGTCCTTCCATGGCAATTGTTGACAAATAATAAACAAAACAGATCGTAGAGTTAACGCGTGCGAACAAATCGACTGAGCAAACTAAAAAGATGCTTGAAGTATTTTTTCACCCATTAATGGGTAAACAACTGACCCATTTTTTTCTAAAAACATGTCTTTCTAATGCGAACAATTTTACCCATTTCGCATTTTTAAATTTACCCATTCTTTTGACAGCCGCATATGACAGAAAAAAATGGGTACAACAATACCCATTAATGGGTTTTCAACTCTTACCGTGTAGAAAAGTTCTTCTCTTTGAGTATATTAGTTAGTCGAGTAGTTTGAAGGATGTTGAGATCAACTAGCATTAACCGTGTTTACCATGAAATAATCTCCAGCATCGCCAGAATAGATCATTGCATGATGACGAGTAAAGTAAAGTAAAGTAAGAGAGGTGAAATTGTCACAAAATAGAGCTTTGACACTTTTTTTCGAAGTTTGCCATCAAATTTTAGTTTTCACGATAAAAAAAATGTGAAAAATTATACATACTATGAAACTGATTCAAAATGATAAGTGAAAACTGTAAGAAATTTAAGGCACACAAAATTTGTATGCTGAACGTTGAGGTGAAATATGCGTTTTGATGTGTTTTATTGATTTTTTCACTAATGAACTTCAATATTGTTTTATAGTATTTAAAACTACCATTTATGAAATAAAACAAATTTCAGACTACATCGATAATTGCAACGCGTTAGAAATATTTCAAATTTTCTCAGATGCGTTCGCCGGCTGATTTCGGTCAACATATGAAGAAGCATGTGTAATAAAAGAATTTATACAGTGAAAAAAAAAAACTTATCTATATTTCGCATCCAAAAATGTTGTTGATTGTTTGAAAAGTATTGTATTGTATTAATGTTGAACTACTGTGTGACTTGAGAACTGTTAATAAGCATTGCATTCCTAAATGCATATTTAAGTGCTGGAAAAATTATTGTTGGACGAACGTGTGGTGCTGACATGTAGTGTATAAAAAAAATAAATAAAAAAAATAATAATAATAAATAATCGTACATTAATTTGTTTAGTTTTCCTAGTCTAGAACTGTAAATTGAACCTCCCTACAAATATCTTCATTGCCTTAGAGCAATAAACAACCAGCAGCGTACACGCAGATACGGGAATGGCAGAACTCGAAAAAATTGTATAGTTGTATGTGCTTCATATGCAGCAACTGTGAGTGGGGATAGATATACATATGCTCCACATTCTGCAACTGGTGATTTTCAGAAAGCGTATAAAAGAAGCGCGCCTTCGGAAAAAGGCTCATTCTTGCGGATACTTTCAACAGCGATGGACGCAATGGCAACTCTAGCCAAGCAGAAGAGGAGAACGCGAGCGGGACTGGACGACACACAAACCGGAGGAAGGACTATAGATGGCGCGGAGGGCCCCATCGATTCGGCAACGGATATACAGGGCGGAGGACCTGGACATGCTGCGTGCAGGCGGCCGGTACCGGGGTTGATACAAGCATGTTATGCTTCATCATTTACTCAACCGGACCCAATGCAGGCTGCAGCCGATAACCCGCTGGCTGCTAGTGGACTACCCATGGACAGCGTCGAGACAAATTAGCAAGCATCCGCTTGCTCTCCGGATCACGACAATGGCGCAGTCGAGCCTCCTAAAAAGTAAGTATACCTGCGTCTGGGTCCGGTGGAATTAGATGGACTCCGTTTCACGTGTAAGGTTTCCGATGGATAAAGGCGGTTTCCTTATAATGTATCAAAATTATGGCTCCGGTGGTAATAGACGGACACCAGTTTTTGTTCGTTTCCGATGGAGATGGGCGGAACCATAGAATTTCGGCTCCGGTGGATATAGACGGAAGCCGTATTTATTTTTGTTGTTTGAAAAAATATGATCATAAAAAAATTTTTGAAGAAGTTTCGAAAACCTTCAAAGAAAAAGTTGATGAAGCAACTGCAAGAGGCATTAGAGAAGAATGATACTCTTCGGGAACAAGTTGCAACACTTACAGCAGACACGCTGCCACGGGTTGGAATCGAATACCCTTGCTCTAGTACCATGCGTCAAGATTTTGGAGAAGCGGATCATAACTCATTATTGCTTTCAACTATGAGCAGTTTTACTCTTGGTACTATCAACATTCCAGAATGTCTTCCTTCAGACGGAGAGACTGAAATCGATAAGAGAGCATTCGAATATTGGAAAGATATCTTCTATGCTTCCATCCAGCTCGTCAATACTAGGGACGAGCACACCTTTTTCGGTTTATTTAAGATAAAGGCGGGATCGAAACTACGAGAAATTTTCAATACAACAGTGTCATCGCCAGGCATGGCAAATGAGTTGATCGCTCCTTTAACTAATGCAATAGAGAGACTGGACGAATATTTCAGCTCTCGAACATATATTTTAGCGCAAAGGGGCAAGTTGATGAACATGTCCCAGGCACCGACAGAAAGCAGCATCCAATTTGTGAGACGAGTTGGAAATGCGGCGCAAATGTGCAACTATGAGGAAGACCAGGAAATGGAAGCAATGGTACGAGTATCAACTCAAGGGGCATCGGACAGTCGGGTTCGAGTACTAGCCTACAGAAACTGGATAAAACAAGGTACCCTGAAATCCTTTATCGACTTGGTACGCGACAGAGAACTAGAAAAAGTGAATGAAGAAGAGTATCAGCGTAATCGTGGTCATAACAATGTTATGACGGTTGCCGCCGTGGAAAAACAATCAATCGATGCATCAGAACGCCATTACGGACAGAGTCGCTACAATTTCAGAGGGAACAATCGTTTCAGTGGTCGTAGAGGTTTTCGTGGAGTTAATGCGAGAGGAAAAGCATTAGGACGATCACACCAACAATATGGACCAGTTAATAATTGTTGGCGATGTGGAAGCATTTTCCATTTTCCGAATCAGTGTCACGCGATGCAGAAGACTTGCCGTAGTTGTGGCAAAATTGGTCATGTTGAACGCGTTTGTACATCGTCTCAATCAGGTCAAATGAAACGACGAGGAGACTTTATTGAAGAGATACCAGATAGGAAGATTGCTGCTATCGAAATGCCGATATATCAAAATGATGAAGAAGTCTGCAAGGAGGTACGCGATGAAAATGAAAATTTGGCTACTTAATGCTTTCTCGATTTTTATGATACTGTTTGTTCACGATTTAACCAAAAAATAAATACAATCTGTGTCGAATACACTTGTAGATTTTCAACTTTATCATAAGTCCTTGATTCGTCATTTTTTACGCCACTCACTTGTTTCTCTTTCAATTTGAAATGTTTCCACTTGTTGAAATATTAGCCCGTTCTTGATCGCTTTTGATAGTCATCGTAAATCTCTTCTTTCAATCAAAATTACTATCAAGCTGCTTCTTTTAACCCTCAAATCTGGGTTTCAAAACGTTTATTTTCTCATGATAAATATCCCTTATAAGTTTATGAATATTATGCATTGAGTAATAGTTCTGTCCGCCAACAGGTCGATGATAAAATTGAAAATCCTCTGTATTTCATGAAAAAAAAAATCAACTGCGCTATCATAAAAATCTGAGAATACAAAAAAAAAAATGATTAGAAGTAATAATCCTAATAGACGGTATTTTTTACAGTCTGCATTGCTCGTTACAGAGAGGTTTGGTGAAACAGCTGACTTAGAAAATTTCGGAAAGACTCATATTGTAACTGAAAGAGATGCTTACGTTGAGGCTCGAATCGCCAATACAAAGGTTCGGCTGTTCATCGATTCAGGTGCTCAAGATATCACAGTCACGAAAAAGTCCTTCGATAACATACTAAACAATCCTGACAACAACAAACTTCTTGCGTTGAATTATTCAACCGATAAGCAGCTTAAAGCTTATGCAGCTAACGACGGCATCAAAGTTATTGCTGTTTTTTCGGCAGAGTTATTCATTTCTAAAGATAGGCCAGTAATGATTTAAGAATTCTACGTTGTTGAAGAATCGAGATCACTACTTGGGTTTATAACGGCTACGAGGTATAGTGTCCTTGCAGTGGGGTTGAAAGTACCTATAAACCACCCGCATATTAATCGATTGTGGAGATGTGAACTAAGCATCGCAGTTTGCACTCAAAATGAAACACCCTTGAAGTACGGAGAGTTCCCTAAGTTTAACGTTCCTCCTATTTCTTTAAAATATGACAAGAAATGCCACCTTCACGCTGCATTTACACGAATATACCAGCAGCGTTCAAAGAAATCACGAAACAAAAACTGGAGGAGCTACTTTCAATAGGGATTATCGAGAAAGTCACACATGAAATGGACAGATCCTTTTGCTCATCGATGCTGGTGGTGCCGAAGGGAAGAGATGACATTCGTCTTGTAATCGACCTTAGAGGTCCAAATCGCTGCATTTATCGTACTCCCTTTAAAATGCCTACTTTCGAGTCTATCTTGATGAAGCTCCATGGTGCGCAGTGGTTTTCTACCATCGATCTATGCAGTGCCTTTTTTCATGTCGAGTTAGACGAAGATTGCCGCCACTTAACGAACTTTTTTGATGGAGAAGAAATTTATCGATACTGTCGACTTCCTTTTGGGCTATGTAATGCTCCTAATATATTTCAGGAAATAATGCAAACGATCGTACTGGCGGAGTGCGAAGGTACTGTCAACTACTTAGATGATATTTTGGTATTTGGCAACACCAAGGAGGAACATGACACAAATTTGGCCAAGGTTTTAAGCTGTTTAGAGAACCATAACGTGAAAATCAATCAAAATAAGTGTGTTTACGGTAAACAAATCCTAGCGTTCCTTGGTTTTACTCTTTCATCGGATGGATGGAAAATCGAGGCTGAGAAACTTGAAGCCATCAAAAACTTCAAGAACCCAGAAACAATTGCCGAAGTAAAAAGCTTTCTAGGGCTTATAAATTTCATGGAAAAGTTCATTCATCAGAGAGCACACAAAACTCATCGACTTCGTGAATTGGCAAGAGCGGATCGTTTCTTTTGGAACCAAGAGTTGGAAGAGGAACTCGAGTATCTCAAAAAGGACGCCCTAAAAGCAATAACTACGTTGGGTTACTTCAATAGAGACGATCGTACGGAGCTTTACGTGGACGCTTCTCCCCATGGCCTGGGTGCAGTGATGGTTCAGTTTGATGACAACTTGAAAGCAAGAATTATTAGCTGCGCTTCGAAAACTTTAACGCCCTCTGAACAAAAATACCCTCAAACACAGAAAGAGGCTCTGGCGATGGTATGGGGAGTCGAAAGATTCTCCATGTATTTGATGAGTTTGAATTTCACTATTCGCACTGACGCAGAATCCAATGAATTCATTTTCGGAGGACTTCATCGAATTGGCAAGAGGGCAGTTTCCAGAGCCGAGGCATAAGCTCTAAGGCTACAACCTTATCATTTTGATGTCAAACGTGTGACAGGGGAGGACAATGTAGCCGATGCCCTCTCAAGACTTGTATGCTCCTCAGAAACAGCTGAACCTTTCGATGATGCAGGCGAGAAACATTTGCTATATTTTTTGGATGCTGGTGGAATCGAAATCACTTGGGATGAAATTGAACTTCATGCACAAAGTGATGAGCTACTTAACAAAGTGAAATTGTCTATTGAAACCGGTATATGGGAGCGAGGATTGCGCCGTTTCGAATGTCATGCTAAAGAGCTTCACGTGCTGGGAACATTACTATTTAAAAATAATAAAATAATTCTCCCTACCTCATTGCAACAACGAGCAATAGCGTCTGCTCATCAAGGACATGTGGGTGCAGCGTCTACCAAAAGAATTCTACGAGAATATTTTTGGTGGCCGGAAATGTCTGTAGCTGTTGACTTACATGTACAGCATTGCGAGACTTGTTTACGACTGTCAAGGAAGAACTCTCCAATTCCTTTAAGCAGCAGAGATCTCCCAGAAGGCCCTTGGGAGATTCTTCAAATAGATTTCTTTACAGATAAAGAATTTGGCAAAGGAGAATTTCTAGTCATCTTTGACACCTATTCGAGATATTTACACGTTATCGAGATGAATAGCATGGATGCAGATGCCACAAACGAAGCTCTTAACAAAGTATTTGCTCTCTGGGGCTACCCCTTGATTCTCCAGAGTGATAACGGACCTCTGTTTCAAAGTGACAAATTTATCGAAACATGGGAGCAAAAAGGAATCAAAATTCGGAAGGCAATCCCGCTGAGTCACAGTTGTTTTAGCGCAATTCAAGAAACTCAAATCAGACGCTACCTTCGGCAGTTAAAAATTTGTGATAATTGCGAGAGACGGAGCGAAGATAGTCGTGCGAAGTGAGAGGGGTGTACTTTACTCTCGGAATGTACAGGATGCCAAACGAATCCAAAACTATGGGCAACGAGATGAAGCACAACCGCCTGAGTATCCACCATCCTCTTCTTTCCCAAATAATCACGATATTACAAACAATGAAGAAATGAACATCCAATATACAGATAGAAGGCCAAAGAGACAAATAGTAAAACCTAAGCGATTTGACGACATGTTTGTGTATACAATTTTCGATTAGAGTAGGGGTAGGATGTGATGTGGTGCTGACATGTAGTGTATAAAAAAAAAATAAAAAAAAAATAATAATAAAAAATCGTACATTAATTTGTTTAGTTTTCCTAGTCTAGAACTATAAATTGAACCTCCCTACAAATATCTTCATTGGCTTAAAACAATAAACAACAAGCAGCGTACACGCAGATACGGGAATGGCAGAACTCGAAAAAATTGTATAGTTGTATGCAGAGGTGGGCACCATTCCGCTAATTCGCTAATTCGCTAATTAGCGACGCTAAAATTCAGTTAGCGATTTAGCGATTTCGCTAATTTTTGAGCTGGTTAGCGAAACTGTTAGCGTCGCTAAAATTTTGGCCTTCGAAACGCTAATCGCTAATTCGCTAAATTTTGTAGAGAAGCGACAATAGAAATATTTAGAAAAACTGTGAATTGCTGATGGCGTACGTAAATTGCTTCGAAAGATGAACATACTTTACTGCGAAAGTTACTTTTGTCATTTTTTTACCCTAGAAAGGAGTTCCAGCTATCGTACAAGCCACAGGAGCATTTTGAAGAACAAGCACAAGGTCTAGATTGAATTTTCGGCACACCAAGAACTTTGGTAAATTGCAATGCGCTCGAAATTATGACAACTTTGGTTCTACTTTTTCGATTCAGATAATAATTGAATTTTTATGAAAACATTCCTAAGAGTATCTATTTTCAATGCAAGCTAAATAACTTTTGTTATTCTTGTTTTTACAAAATCAAATATGAATACCGTTTCGTGAACCTCTTACTGTGAATAGCTTTAAAAAGTAATTGTTGTCGTTTGTTTAACCAAAACAGATCAAAGTGGTCCAAATCTGACAAAACACGAGCAATAAATATAGCGATATGACTATTCACATATTAAAAAGTTAGCGATTAGCAAAAGTTCCGCTAAGGTGGGTTTAGCGTTTAGCGTTTAGCGATTATCGAGCTAAATTTTCCGGTTAGCGACTTAGCGATTAGCGTCGCTAAATTTTCGGTTAGCGGTGCCCACCACTGGTTGTATGTGCTTCATATGCAGCAACTGTGAGTGGGGATAGATATACATATGCTCCACATTCTGCAACTGGTGATTTTCAGAAAGCGTATAAAAGAAGCGCGCCTTCGGAAAAAGGCTCATTCTTGCGGATACTTTCAACAGCGACGGACGCAATGGCAACTCTAGCCAAGCAGAAGAGGAGAACGCGAGCGGGACTGGACGACACACAAACCGGAGGAAGGACTATAGATGGCGCGGAGGGCCCCATCGATTCGGCAACGGATATACAGGGCGGAGGACCTGGACATGCTGCGTGCAGGCGGCCGGTACCGGGGTTGATACAAGCATGTTATGCTTCATCATTTACTCAACCGGACCCAATGCAGGCTGCAGCCGATAACCCGCTGGCTGCTAGTGGACTACCAATGGACAGCGTCGAGACAAATTTCCAAGCATCCGCTTGCTCTCCGGATCACGACAGAACGCAGCTTGAATATTGATAATCATTCTATCCAGCTTTTCACGCACCATTATGGCGGACGATATACAGTCCACATATACAGTACATATAAGACTTGGGCCGCTTTTTAGTTAGGATTACGCTGGTTGGGTCATGACCCAGTTAAAAATCAGCTGGAAATCAAAATTTTTGGTCGTTAAGTTGACAACCTAATATGTCGGATTTTTGATGGGCGAAAACGTGTATCCTAAAAAAATATTTTAAAATTTGAGTTATAAAAATATTCATTTAAAATTTATTAGACGCGACAGAAATCGATAAAAATAACAAATATTCATGAGAAATAACAAGGTTAACAAAAAAATATACGTCAAACGCTAGTTTTGTTATTGGGTCCTCACAAAGATGACTAGAACAAGATTCCTGACTCTTGCAGTATTCAGCGGACACGATTGTCGCTGTGCGTGAATGAAAGTCGAACTAACTTGTATACTGGTATTTTGATGATGACGACAAGGTGGCGAAAGGTGAGCTTTTTTTTTCAGTATCCTTGTATAGTCATGCCATCTAATTTTCAATGTCCTTATATGGCGCTTCTATCTAGTTTTCATTTTCATCTAGCGAACTATGCACGATAAATCGATTTTGCTAATAACCAGTTTTATGAGCATTTAAGTTATCAGATGGCAGTACTAACTGTTGTGAAGGTGTTGTGGGCAAAATGTATGAAAAAACTGGAAGTCAGGTTTCTTGTTCTAGTCATCTTTGGTCCTCATCAACTGCGATATTTCTTCCCAAGAGATAACGAGTCAATTCAAGCTTATGCTGCTTGAACATTACTTCTTCGATGAGCTTCTTCAGCAACTGTGTGGAACGTCCTTCCGACAAGGTCCACTTCGCCAGCGAAGCAGATAAATTGGCTGGATTTAGCAAAGATCGTGCCCCGCATGTTAGAGGTCACACGTTTCATAAGACCTTCGAACGCAATGTTGAACAGGAGGCAGAAAAGTCTGTCGCCTTGTCGAAGTCCTTGCGTGTTTCAGACGGGCTTGATAAGGCACGTGAAATCTTCACACAGCTCTGTACACTATCCATCGTGGTTTTGATCAGTCTTGTTAGTTTCACAGGGATACCATTTTTGTCCATAACTATCCATCGCTTTACACGGTCGAGTGACGTAAGCGGCTTTAAAATCGATGAATAGGTGGTGCAAGGGGACTTGATGTTCAAGACATTCTTGGAAAATCTGCCGTAGCTTAAAGATTTGGTCCGTTGTTGATCGCCTATCCACAAAACCGGCTTGAAAACTTCCCGCAAACTTTCTTGCCAGTAGCGAGAAATAGCGAGACTTTGTACTTGAGCTGCTTGAAAGCATTCTTAACTTCACTTATCGTATTGAGCGTTATGATTCCCTCATCCGCTGTGCTGTGCGTTCCTCCTACCGTTTTGATCCTCTGCCTCCATCCTGTCGATCACCTTACGTTCGTACGTTAAGATTTTTTTATCTTCATCCCGACACATTTTAGCTCGCGGCACAAAGCCTGGGCGAGATGCGTTTAGTTTCTTGTAGAAACTACGTGTTTCTTGAGAGAGATACAGTTCCCTAATTTCCTAATACTCCAGCTCTTCCTGGTGGCGCTTTTTGTTCCGGAAAAGATGGGTGCTGTCTTCGCTTCTGTATGTATCGACTCACATTATGACGAGTCCTTTGCCTCAGCATCAATGCCCGCTCCGTATTCATGTCGTGTCTTTTCACACTGCTCGTCGATTCATCCGTTACGTCGATTCATCTCGACGAACCCAACTGCATTTTCCGCTGCGTTGTTAATGGCTGTTATCATAGTACTCAAGCAGTTCCAGAGGAACTTCGGTTAGTTCTCCCTCATCCGGCAGCGCTACACAAGACTTTGCGCGTACGCAGTAACACCTTCGGGGAGTTTGAGTCGCTCCGTGGCTCCGTGTTGACGATATGGAAGGCATACCTCCTGCAACAATGTCGGACTTGCGGACCCCAATAACTTGCGGTTCCATGATCCGAGTTTCCAATCGTTAGTCCGTTTTCGTTGCCAAGGTCTATGCCGATTGTTCCGGTCCGTACTACCATTGTTCTCTTTCTGTACTGATTGTTTTAACGGTTGGCCCAGTCTCGACGGAGAACCATCATGAAAGCACTGTTTAAAGTCCCACTCTGGCACCAGGACGTTGTTGATTCGCCCCTAACATGGAGAACAGACGCTGTTTTGAGCCGCACCATTTTGGTGAACAGAGGCTCGGCGAAGTATTTTCTCTTCCACCGAAATATAGTTAACGCGCCAATGCGTGAATCCCAAAATACCCCTAACAGTGAAATAAAACGTTAGCATGATATAGAACAGCGGTTCTCAACCTTTTTTTTGTTCGCGTACTCCCTGACGATATTTTTCATATCGATTGTACCCCCTGGCCTGTAATGTTTTCGCAGAGTGGGAGAGAGTAGTGGTAGTCTTGTTTAGGTTTAAAATTGAACTATGGTTTGTTTGATTGCTACAGTCATGTTTTAAGAGCAAGATTGAAAAACAAATGAAGTATTTTAAAGAAAAATTGCTTTGTCCGCCATTACTGATTTTTCTTTCGCGTACCCCCTGAAGGCTTTCGAGTACCCCCAGGGGTACGCGTACCCCAGGTTGAGAACCGCTGATATAGAAGGACTTTGATTTGATATCTTCTAGCTGACGTGTACGGTTGTGTACGGGCTTCAAAGCATTCATAGACAGTTTGCGACTTTCTGTAGGCCCTTACAAATGTTTTTGTGGCACTATTGCTTGTACTGAAGAGTTGATTTGAGATGCGCTCACGGCAGGAAAGCAGAAATCACTTCTGCACTTCTATTATATATAATTTTGTACGGAAATTGGGCTCCGTAGAGCGAATATTAGCAGCAGATACTCTACTGTCTTCCATCGTTAAGGTCGTTAAACGTTATAACAGAAGTCGATGGTTTGTGGAATCTTTTAGAGACGCAAAATTTCCAGTGAATTTCTTTTCGAATCTTATTTTACTAAAACCCATCGGTAACAGGGATTAAGCTGATGCTTCTATTGTGACTTTGTTCCAGCCGAATATTGAATTGTGTACTTCATTGAATACGTTGTGTAAGGATTCAACGTATTCTATCGCAACGATTATAGGCTACTGTTCGTAGCTAGCTGTAATACACCCAACAAGTTAAACACTGTCTCCCTGACTAAGTCAACACGCAGCTGCCAAATTTGTGAGGCTTTGATATCATTTATCAGATATAGGGTTTCCATACTTTCTGATTTACTAGAATACCTCATACTGATGTTCTTTCAACATAACAATGAAGAACCAACACATTTCAGATGTTTTTCTAATTATTATCCTTACTCCATCATTGCTGCACTGCCGGGTGTTCTAGTCTCCTAATCAGCTAGTCACCCTATTCAAAAAATCTATGAATTTCCATCGTTAATATTTCCTATTCTTTTACTAGCTCAGAAACTCCAAGATACACTCAATTCACAATTAGTAGATTGAAAACTTAAATAATTATTCAATATTTCGGATGATGAAAATATATATATTTTCGGATCGCTCAATCTTTCGTCCGTTGTTCGCCTGTGCCCCGTCGAATCGATTTGTTCTCACTCGTTTTTTTTTTACAATCGCTACCTTCATATCTTAGGTGCCTACATAGTATTATACCACTAAATAATATTTTGCACAGGACATACGGCTTCGCTTACTCAAAAATCAGCGAACCTGAGGCATAACTAACGCTGGAGTCTTTTTTATCACAGCACTGATTGCTTTGGTCGTACTTGAGAAACTTTAAGCTCATTCGATAACCACGTCGCTTCAGTTCTTCTACCGACTGAAAGGAGAAACTGTATTAGAATTTAGTTCTTGTCTTCATTAAAAGCAAAACCCACCTGCAGCAACACGCCGATCGGATGGCGTCCGCATATGGTATTGTTGTACTTTCGCAGATATTCGCCGAAGCTTTCCGGCTTGAGCGTTTCGATCAGATCCATGCCCATCTTGTCTAGCGTTTCGATCCACTTGTAAATCGGACCATGTGATTCCTCGTAGTAGGTATACCTGAAGCGGGCACCCCAATGGCAAAAATCGGACGATATGACAAAGAGATTCTGCGGATCAGCCAGATATGGGGCTAGCAATTTTCCGTATGTTTCTTCCCACTCGTTGCTGATCGAGCCGACCATGATTGGCACTACTGTGAACTGGTCTCGGAAGCTACGGGGAGAAACCGATAACTATAAAAAATAGGGACAAAGGTTCAACACTTACTCTTCCATCACTTTGGCCACATACGGAAGATGCATCTCAATGCTATGCTCATCTTCGTCCGTCTTTTGGTCCATCCACTTGAAGTGGCCAGTCGCCTCCAGTTCGGCGTTAACCTGTTGATCTACCTTGAGATCATATAGCGGAGTACGGCAATACTGGGCAGCTGATAAAGCGCAGCGCGACAAGCGCACGTGATGTGACGGTCCCAAAATAAAAACTCGTTTACTGAAAAAAGAAAATCAAATTTCGATACAGATAAGTACTGACAAATGTACTTACACAACCGCCGGACTGATCTGCCGGTAAGCCCATGCTCCACATGCCCCACAGTAACGATAACCAGCGTGGCTGCAAAAAGAAAGCATAGAGTTTTAATACAACGGAATTTAACACCAGCAGGGCATATTTACGGAGCAATAATTGCACGGGCCGGCCCAAAGGTCAAATCAGCGTCGTCCAACCATTTAGAGAGTTGTCGATTTAAATCGGAACCTGATTGTGTGTGAAACAGAAATGAATTATGGTAACTGAAAATAATTTTTCATCGCTTGAGCAACAGGAAAAAAAGCGTAGGAAAGAATACATTACGCTTGTCTACTGAAATTCTGAACGACTTCTGAGAAAGCAATTAAAATGGGAAAACAGCCATCAACAGCGATGGCAACGTGACATTCGGTGACCCGCAGCACTTACCTGAGTCTGTATACCAGCTTCCGGCGTGAGAAGCCTCTCGGTAGGTCATTTCGTACTTGAGATGTTCAGCAGCCAACCAACTTCAGCAGCGCAAAGGTTTCTAACGTAGCTTTTTTCAGTGGTAAGCAATAAGCAGGTTTGTGTTTGTCAATCTTGTCAATGACTATGCAGTTAATGACAATGACGATGATTAACTTTCTTTTCGTTTGGTCTTGCTCTCGCACTAACCCTTTAACAACGTTCTTGCTCACACTCGTTACTTCAAAGAGAAAGACGATATTAAAAAGGCAAATGTCTTTGCAGGTTGACACAAAACAATTTGTCCAATCTGTGAGCACTTTCGCGGACCACCAAACTGCACAAAATGATAACAAATACACTTATGCACAGCTCCGTATGAATCCTGCGAAAAAACACACAATAAATCGCCTCAAAACACTATTTTTAATCTGACCTAAGCGACAAAAAGCCTCCACTC
This sequence comes from Wyeomyia smithii, assembly GCF_029784165.1. Taxonomy (NCBI): domain Eukaryota; kingdom Metazoa; phylum Arthropoda; class Insecta; order Diptera; family Culicidae; genus Wyeomyia; species Wyeomyia smithii. The sequence goes on from NC_073696.1 coordinate 47,637,731, forward strand.
AGAGCTGCTACTGCACCCTCTTTGATGTGTTAGACACGAACTTTTCCATCTCCTTTTCTTTGTCTGTTCAGCATAAGGTTGCCAGACTTCTAGATAGATTGATGATTTGTCATTTTCACTAATCAGAGATCGGACATTGGGAAAATCGCTCTTTTTTTGTCGAATAATGACCTTGTTTTGGTTTTATTGTGAGAAACAGTGGGGGAAAAATGCTTTTGAATTACAGTCGCCGTTCGACAACTGCAAGACTTTAAACTGCAACGCTTATTAACTGCAAGACCGATAACTGAAACAACTTTGCAGTTATCGGACCGCAATCCGTCAAAGCTGATGATCATATTATCCATTTAGTTAAAAATTGCAGTTGTCGACGGGCGACAATTGATTTTACTCTTATGCCGCACATTTTACCTTACGTCGCAAATAGTCCGCTGTATAGCGCATCTGATGTGCTATAGACCATCGCACGGTGAGTTTGACAGCTACTGGCAACTTAGCATTTCCACTACGCCCACGATTGCCAGAAAAATGCACAAAATCCAAGATGTAAATAAAGTCTCGCGTAATTTTTCAAAAGGACCTATCTAATATATATATATATATATATAAATATATATATATATATATATATATATATATATATATATATATATATATATATATATATATATATATATATATATATATATATATATATATATATATATATATATATATATATATATATATATATATATATATATATATATATATATATATATATATATATATATATATATACCTGCGGACTGAGTTTCATTTCTCAAACCCACCCATAACCACGTTATTAAGATGAACGGTGTGGTCTTAAATTGGTCTGATCAAGTTAAATACTTAGGGCTAATTTATGATAAGAATCTTACTTTCATGGAGCACATTGAAAATATCCAGTCAAAGTGCAATAAGTATATCAAATGTTTATATCCTCTTATCAACAGGAATTCTAGACTTTGTCTCAAGAATAAACTGTTAATTTACAAACAAATTTTTAGGCCAGCAATGTTATATGCAGTTCCCATCTGGACAAGTTGTTGTACAACCAGTAAGAAGACACTTCAAAGGATTCAGAATAAACTTTTGAAAATGATTTTGAAGCATCCTCCCTGGTTTAGCACGAGCGAGCTACATAGGCTCACTAATGTAGAAACATTAGAAAATATGTCAAGCCAAATTATCAACAAATTCCGACAAAAATCGTTGCAATCCTCAATTGCAACGATTAGCTCACTTTATAGTCAGATAGTTTTAAGTTTTGTTTTACTCCTTTTTTTTCTCTTTGACAAGTAGGTTTAATAATTTTCCTACAATTACATTAACTTAACTGCGAAAGCTAATAACATTCAATAATATAAAAAAGCGTACAAATACATATATATATATATATATATATATATATATATATATATATATATATATATATATATATATATATATATATATATATATATATATATATATATATATATATATATATATATATACATATATATATATATATATATATATATATATATATATATATATATATATATATATATATATATATATATATATATATATATATATATATATATAATAGTGTTGAAATGTCACCATTTGTGGCAGAACACACAATAATAATTCTGAATAGATATTAGTACATAAATAAATCATTACAAACATTACCCCCCCCCCCCCCCTATTAAAAAAAAAGAAAAAAAACCGGATGTAAGCTGTGAATTCCCATTAGACACTTGTTTGCGCGTGATGCTTTCTTTCATCCCTGAGCAATTTGCCCAAATCTTGCCTGTTTCTATGTGAGGCCACTGCATGATGTTGCTGGTTTTGGATGTCCTAATCCATTTCTCGTTGGTCGTTTCGACTGCGGCACACAACATATCTATTGACCGAAAAAGTTTTTATCGATTTTGAATATTTATCATATTTTGTGTATACTGCTTACCAGAATAAATTTTTAATAAACGTTTGGAAGGAAAATATTGCGTACACAACCTTTTTCAACTACATTACCAACGAACTGCAGCAAAATCAAAACAAACTAGAGAACTGTCAAACTCAAGTTCACATTGCGCTCTGCGTCAGCCTTTTCTAAACTTATTAGAGTTCGCATGAGGTTCCGCTTGTACTTCATCTGAACTTTCAAGCTGAAAGAGAGGCCCGGTATGTTTCTAGCTATGAACGTGTAGGTAATGAAGAGAAATCAGCACATCGAGTAAAATCGATGCTGATATCATATAGCGGGAACGGAGCAGTGGTATGAATCTAGGCTTCAAAGAGGGAGTACTCGAGTTCGAAGCTCGAGTAGTAAGTTGCAAAAAAAAATATGAAATTTAATAATAAATGAAGCCAGACATTATTCTTCTGATCTAAATTTCTTCAGTAAATGATTATCATTGGGATTGAAGCAACACGAAATGATGAGTGGTGAAATTGAAAAATTGCAAATTGAATTTTTATTTTAAGTATTTTGAAGTTTTCTTTTCAAGCTGAATAGCGGTCTGTTCAGCGACCTAACCGAACTTAATGTGAACTTTCTAGTTCGGTTTAGAAGCTGCTTTGCATGCTACTCGAAGTTTACTCAACGAATGCGAACTTGAAAGTACGGTTAGTTACTTAAAAATTGAGCTGAATAGAATTCTATTCATGATCGTTAGATTGGCTGATTAGTCTATGAATTCTACTTTTATCCGAACTTTTGGTTACTTGGGACAGGCAGTAGCGCTGGTTTTTTATATTCTTGTTATTTGTTTAATACAAATTTTTCATTATGTTCATTTTGGCCCGCACGTTTGCGATTCAAGGCCCAAGCACAATGGATATATATATATATATATACACACCAAATTTTCATTGCTGGAAACCAGCAAAATTTTGCTGATTTTTGGTGTGCTGTGTTTCCAGCAATCTGTTCAGCAAAATGAAATTTGCTGATTATTCAGTAATGCTCAATTGCATAAAAATGACAGATCGTTTGCTGCATGTTCAGTAAAACAAAATACAAATTGCTGATTGTCAGCTATGACAATTTGCTGTACATTCAGCAAAGCATAAATCAATTTACTGGTTAACCAGTTGGTTCAAGGGAACCATGTTTCCCTCAGGCACCAGCTTCCATCCGCCCATCGGATCATAGCCAAATTACTGTTGAACTAGAGATGTATGATTATCATTTCAACCTTTAAGATCATCTAGCCCAACAGTGACTTAGCTATGGTCCCATATCCGCTATCAGGAGCTTAGAGATGATCCCGTACCAGCTGCACAGCGATTTGGCGCGTTTTACTAATGTCAGCTTGACGTAAAATATTTTGACATATCAATTCTTTCGCTGGATTCCAGCAAACATTCATTTACTGTTTTCTGTTCAGCAAATAGATTTGCTGTATTTTTGCGAATCACTGAATCGATTACTGGTTTTCAGTAAATTTATCAATGAAATACTGGTTTACAGCAAAAATAAAATTACTGAACGAAATTCAGTAAACTGTAGAACTGAATTACAGTAAACTTTTGAAAAAAATGCTGTGATTCAGTAAACAAGTGATTTGCTGATAAACTTTCAGCAATGTACTTTGCTGAACCATAAAGAGAATTTTTGGTGTGTATATATATATATATATATATACCTGCGGACTGAAGGTCTAAACGCAATTGATACGTTGCGGCTGCGTTTGCGGCAATTTGACAGTCAGCCCATAAATTTTCTGTCAAATTAACGTCAACGCAACGCAAACGTATCCATTGTGCTTGGGCCTTGAATCGCAAACGTGCGGGCCAAGTGAACATAATGAAAAATTTGTATTAAACAAATAACAAGAATATAAAAAACCAGCGCTACTGCCTGTCCCAAGTAACCAAAAGTTCGGATAAAAGTAGAATTCATAGACTAATCAGCCAATCTAACGATCATGAACAGAATTCTATTCAGCTCAATTTTTAAGTAACTAACCGTACTTTCAAGTTCGCATTCGTTGAGTAAACTTCGAGTAGCATGCGAAGCAGCTTCTAAACCGAACTAGAAAGTTCACATTAAGTTCGGTTAGGTCGCTGAACAGACCGCTATTCAGCTTGAAAAGAAAACTTCAAAATACTTAAAATAAAAATTCAATTTGCAATTTTTCAATTTCACCACTCATCATTTCGTGTTGCTTCAATCCCAATGAGAAACATTTACTGAAGAAATTTAGATCAGAAGAATAATGTCTGGCTTCATTTATTATTAAATTTCATAATTTTTTTTGCAACTTACTACTCGAGCTTCGAACTCGAGTACTCCCTCTTTGAAGCCTAGATTCATACCACTGCTCCGTTCCCGCTATATGATATCAGCATCGATTTTACTCGATGTGCTGATTTCTCTTCATTACCTACACGTTCATAGCTAGAAACATACCGGGTCTCTCTTTCAGCTTGAAAGTTCAGATGAAGTACAAGCGGAACCTCATGCGAACTCTAATAAGTTTAGAAAAGGCTGACGCAGAGCGCAATGTGAACTTGAGTTTGACAGTTCTCTAGTTTGTTTTGATTTTGCTGCAGTTCGTTGGTAATGTAGTTGAAAAAGGTTGTGTACGCAATATTTTCCTTCCAAACGTTTATTAAAAATTTATTCTGGTAAGCAGTATACACAAAATATGATAAATATTCAAAATCGATAAAAACTTTTTCGGTCAATAGATATGTTGTGTGCCGCAGTCGAAACGACCAACGAGAAATGGATTAGGACATCCAAAACCAGCAACATCATGCAGTGGCCTCACATAAAAACAGGCAAGATTTGGGCAAATTGCTCAGGGATGAAAGAAAGCATCACGCGCAAACAAGTGTCTAATGGGAATTCACAGCTTACATCCGGTTTTTTTTCTTTTTTTTTAATAGGGGGGGGGGGGGTAATGTTTGTAATGATTTATTTATGTACTAATATCTATTCAGAATTATTATTGTGTGTTCTGCCACAAATGGTGACATTTCAACACTATTATATATATATATATATATATATATATATATATATATATATATATATATATATATATATATATATATATATATATATATATATGTATATATATATATATATATATATATATATATATATATATATATATATATATATATATATATATATATATATATATATATATATATATATATATATATATATATGTATTTGTACGCTTTTTTATATTATTGAATGTTATTAGCTTTCGCAGTTAAGTTAATGTAATTGTAGGAAAATTATTAAACCTACTTGTCAAAGAGAAAAAAAAGGAGTAAAACAAAACTTAAAACTATCTGACTATAAAGTGAGCTAATCGTTGCAATTGAGGATTGCAACGATTTTTGTCGGAATTTGTTGATAATTTGGCTTGACATATTTTCCAATGTTTCTACATTAGTGAGCCTATGTAGCTCGCTCGTGCTAAACCAGGGAGGATGCTTCAAAATCATTTTCAAAAGTTTATTCTGAATCCTTTGAAGTGTCTTCTTACTGGTTGTACAACAACTTGTCCAGATGGGAACTGCATATAACATTGCTGGCCTAAAAATTTGTTTGTAAATTAACAGTTTATTCTTGAGACAAAGTCTAGAATTCCTGTTGATAAGAGGATATAAACATTTGATATACTTATTGCACTTTGACTGGATATTTTCAATGTGCTCCATGAAAGTAAGATTCTTATCATAAATTAGCCCTAAGTATTTAACTTGATCAGACCAATTTAAGACCACACCGTTCATCTTAATAACGTGGTTATGGGTGGGTTTGAGAAATGAAACTCTTGACTTATGAGGAAAAATAATTAACTGTGTTTTAGAAGCATTAGGGGAAATCTTCCATTTCTGCAAGTATGAAGAAAATATATCTAAACTTTTTCGTAGCCGACTGCATATAACACGAAGGCTTTTTCCCTTTGCGGAAATGCTTGTATCGTCACAAAACAGAGATTTCTCACAGCCTGGTGGTAAATCAGGAAGATCAGAAGTAAAAATGTTATATAAGATTGGGCCCAAGATACTCCCCTGAGGCACACCAGCTCTAACAGGCAATCTATTAGATTTACCATTGAGATAGTTAACCTGAAGAGTGCGGTCAGTTAAATAACTTTGAATCATTTTTGTAAGGTAAAGCGGAAAACTGAAATTTGACATTTTCGCTATTAAACCTTTATGCCAAACACTGTCGAATGCCTTTTCTATATCTAGTATAGCTGCTCCAGTCGAATAGCCTTCAGATTTATTAGTTCAATCATATTTGTTACTCTAAGTAACTGATGAGTAGTGGAATGCCCATGGCAAAAACCAAACTGCTCATTTGCAAAAATTGAGTTCTCATTAATATGCGTTATCATTCTATTAAGAATTATTCTTTCAAAAAGTTTGCTAATAGAGGGAAGTAAACTAATTGGTCGATAACTTGATGCCTCAGCAGGATTCTTTTCGGGTTTTAAAATTGGAGTGACTTTGGCATTTTTCCACTTCGTAGGAAAATGTGCTAGTGCAAACATCTGCTAAAAATTTTTATCAAAATATTTAAAGAGTTTTCGGGAAGTCTTTTAATAAGGATATAGAAAATCCCATCATCTCCTGGTGCTTTCATGTTTTTGAATTTTTTGAGAATAGTTCGCACATCAGTCAAGTTTGTTTCCAATACCTCTTCAGAAAGAAATTCTTGGGTGGTCTTGCAATCACCATCTTTAAGGACTGGAATGGGCTTCGAAGGTTTTTAAGAACTTTCGAAAGTTTCCAGAAAGGTTTTGAATAAGGTTTTAGTTGTTCAACTTCTCTCATGAAATTCTCATTTCGCAAGAGAGTGAATTTATGTTTAATTTCCTTTTGTAATTCTTGAAAAATAATTTTCAAAGCAGGATCACGAAATCTTTGGTATTGACGTTTCCGTATGTTCTTCAAACGTATAAGAAGTTGAAGTTCACTGTCAATAATTGGTGCATTAAATTTCACTCGAGCCTTAGTAACTGAAAAATTCCGGGCATTGAGTATTAAGCTGCTAAAATTATCTAATGCTCTGTCAATGTCAGCACTATTTTGTAAAATAATATCATCATTCAAATTTTCTTCGATCGTAGAACGATATCTATCCCAATTAGTATTGCGATAATTTAACACAGATTTAGTGGGATTTAAAATAGTTTCATGGGAAATAGAAAATGTTATGGGAAGATGATCAGAATCAAAGTCAGCATGAGTTAATAAATCACTGCATGAATGACTTTGATTTGTTAGTACCAAATCAATTGTAGATGGATTCCTAATAGAAGAATAACATGTAGGACCATTTGGAAATAGAACTGAATAAAATCCAGCCGAGCAATCATTAAACAATATGTTTCCATTGGAATTGCTTTGAGCATTATTCCAAGATCGATGTTTCGCATTAAAATCACCGATGATACAAAATTTAGATTTATTTCTTGTGAGTTTTTGCAAATCTCTCTTGAAATAATTTTTTCGCTCACCAGTGCATTGAAAAGGCAAATACACTGCGGCTATAAATAAAATGCCAATACTTGTTTCAATTTCAATTCCCAAACTCTCGATAACTTTGGTTTCAAGATGGGGTAAAACACGATGTTTTATTCGACGGTGGATAACTATTGCAACTCCACCACCGGCAACATCAATTCTATCAAACTTATGAACTATATAACTTGGGTTCTTTTTTAGTTTGATATTTGGCTTTAAAAGCGTTTCAGTCACAACTGCAATATGCACATCGTGGACTGTTAAAAAATTTAAAAATTCATCTTCTTTCGCTTTTAAAGAGCGAGCATTCCAATTTAGAAAATTTACAGCATTATTTAAAATCATATTTATTTCCAAAAATTTAGTAGAGTATTACGGAAACCGATAACTATTTCTTTGATTGATCTCAATCACTCTGCTAAGACGCTCGTTATAGATTTTCTAGATTTAAAATCATTGCTGAAATTCAATTTCATAACAATATTTTGTAAATTTTATACCTTCTTGAACAGCCTCGTACATCGAGTTACAGTTCAACAAAACGGACATTAACTGCAGCATGGATTGTTGTAGGTATTCAATCTTTTCTGGAGCTGACTTTTCAGCACCAAACACGAATGGTTTGTTACTGTTTGAATTTTAAATATTACCTGTAAGGACACTGGCATATGAACAGCCTGGTGTTGCCTGAACAGGATTTTTTGTCTGAAATTTGTTATCTGAATTTAAATTATTACCTACAGACATACCTGCTAATAAAAGTGCTGGTGATGCCTGAACAGTATTGAAAGTCTTTTGTATACCCACATTGACAACAGGTTGCTTAGAATTCCTACGTTGTCTGGAAGCAATAATTTTTGACCTTACACACCAAATTTTCATTGCTGGAAACCAGCAAAATTTTGCTGATTTTTGGTGTGCTGTGTTTCCAGCAATCTGTTCAGCAAAATGAAATTTGCTGATTATTCAGTAATGCTCAATTGCATAAAAATGACAGATCGTTTGCTGCATGTTCAGTAAAACAAAATACAAATTGCTGATTGTCAGCTATGACAATTTGCTGTACATTCAGCAAAGCATAAATCAATTTACTGGTTAACCAGTTGGTTCAAGGGAACCATGTTTCCCTCAGGCACCAGCTTCCATCCGCCCATCGGATCATAGCCAAATTACTGTTGAACTAGAGATGTATGATTATCATTTCAACCTTTAAGATCATCTAGCCCAACAGTGACTTAGCTATGGTCCCATATCCGCTATCCGCAACATTTTGCTGCCATATGTCAGTTTCGAGTTCCATGACCATAGGCTTGACAATTCCGACATTGAGTAAGATTATGGATTTCTCCATGTCTTTTGAAAATTTCCCACTTTATTCGCACGTTAAATAAAACACGTGCTTTTTCCAAACATTTCAAATTATTTACTTTGGTACGATCAAAATGTACTAAGTAATTTTCCTGGTGTATTCCAGTTTGATTAATTTTGGCATTTGCCTTTCGTTTCATCAAAATTACTTGGTTGGGAGCAAAACCAAATGATTCTGACAAACATTCTTTAATTTCCTCAATAGTTTGGTCATTTGAAAGACCTTTCAAAACAGCCTTAGCTTACATCCGGATTATTTTTTCTTTTGCCCTGCAAACTCCTGCGTACCTGAATTCATTATTGATTTCCTGTAAGGTAACAAAAGAAAGTGTTTAGGTGAAGTGTTTAGATGAATGAGTGAAAGCCTTTAAGCACTATAATATTACCTATTCGAATCATAGCTTTGTTTTCTTTTTGCCATTAATTCAGATAATAAAGTTCCGATGACAATAAAATAAACCGTATTTCTTCATTGTTTTTGAAAAACTTATTTTTTATCACTAATGCTGAAGCAAACATCATTTTCGCTAAAATAGAATAGAGCATCAGTCAGAACTTAACATGAACTTTGAAGTGGAAATGAAGTAAAACATAGACTTCTCCAGAACTTTCGTGCTGATTAAAGGTACGCATAAAATGCTAACCGATCTTTAATTTCCGGGTGTTTTGAAGTTCACGTGTGTACTTGAACAAGCAGCTTCTCATGAACTTTCAAGTTGCTTCCAGGTGTTGACGGTACTTTATTTAGAATGAAGTTCGGTTTGTGAGTAATGTGTCTTGTTGTTCAGCAAGAAAGTTCCGCGGAACCAAATCCGAACCTTATGTGAACTTCTAAGTTCATTTGTTAAGTGAAATTCGAACTTCTGGTTGCTTGGGGTGTCTTTATATAGTGTCTATTAGTAATACTCAAAGGGAGAGATATGCGTAGAGAATGTTGTGAGCCAAACCAACATGTCAAAATCCGAGCCAAACGAACAAGAAAGGTAACAATGAAGAATATTTTTATTTTCACACGTTTTTCGTGTTCTTTTACTAAACAATGAATTGAAAATGCTCCAAAGTTGCCTTATCACAGTGATTTTTAACTGGTGGTTCACAAACCTTTTGCATGGTCAACAAAATAATGATCAATTATGGTCAAAGTATATAAAATTTAACCAAAATATAAAATTTAACACCTTCACTGCATTCGTGATGAACTTTATTATTCCCCAGGACTAGGGATACCATCCGTCCTGATTTAGCAGGACATGTCCTGATTTTGAGACCCGTTTGGAGCGTCCTGATTTATTTTTCATATTTTAGCATTTGTCCTGATTTTTCTAAATGCTGCCGGATATTCAGAAATGTTGAAGATTTTTCAGTACTTTTTCTTGACCCCGGAAAGAAAAGGACTCATTTCAAACGATTTTTTTCTTTGGTTGAATCTTGACGAGAGAAGTTGTCTAGTCGTTGAAACCGTTAAACATCTGACAATTGTTAAGTATAATTTCAAACAGTTTACGTTTGCTACATTTTTGGGTATCTATTAATGCCTAAGGAATCAAAGTTGCAAAAATGAATCGTCCGAGAAATACGTTAAATAAATAAATGAGTGTTTTGGCGTATGTTACAGAGCAAATCTCAGATTACATGTTTTATTTATTGATATCTCAAAAAAAAAGCTTAGATCAAATTTGTGCCGGAAAAAAAAGTTTTCCTGATTTTTAACTCCGACCAAATGGTAACCCTACCCAGGACTTCCACCGTCAAAATCAGCTATACGAGTCGAATGAAAAAGTTAGTCAACATTGCGCTTTGAGAAGAGACCCCTGACTTGTGAAACCTAGTTGCCAAATTGGCGGCTTTTTTCATCGCTTAACTCTCTCTCTCTGAGTATGTATCTCAAGTGTCTATAGAGCATAGTAGATCACAAACAATATTTTGTGACCTATACGTAAAAACGTTGTTTTTGTCATTTTTACCATGAAAAAGGGGGGTTGTTATGTATCTTAACAGCATTTTTTCAGGCATTTTTCTTATACATTCAGAAGTCACTGACAATGTTTTTCAAAGTAAAATTATTGTCGGTGGTAGATGCAACAACGAAAAACGTTAAAACATGGTAATGACAAAAATCGTTTGCAAGTTTAGAGTAAAAATACCATGTTTTTTATGGTTACAATAAAAAACATTATCCGTTTACTGTTCTCACCGCAAAATACATCGTAAATTTTTTTTCGGGGTTTCAAGGGCGAACATCTCAACGTATGTGTAAACTAGATGGCATATCACCGCCACTTTCAATACACCTTTACCTGACAGCTGACAGTGGGTACAAATGAGTTTGAGCCCAAGACATGAGTTCATTGTCATTCACTGTTTCTCGTTATAGGGATGCCAATGGCTCGGTCAAATGTCTTTTGGCCGTGTTGCCAACTGCTACAAATCAGGACTATGCTATCGCTGTCAAATCTCATATATTTGCTGCGTACCCAACATCTCAATGGTCCGCGGTTCCCCTGACAGCTATGAAAAAAATCCAGCAAAAATTCCATTTAACTTGAAGTGGTTGCAGGAATAACTCTTCACTCTCACATTAGAAAGAGATAGCATGCTGTCATCTCCTTGCTACAAATCTGGTTTTCATTGGTTTTCGAACATGATACCCGCGATATCATGTAGCCGAGGTGATACCGGATGACAGCTCGATTGTATGGGATATCTGGTGATATGGACGGTGATGTGGCCTCGATAGCACGAATCGCGTGATATCAGGTGATATGCGATGTAGTGTGAACCGGGTATAATAGTCGGTTGATTAACCGCACCTGATTTGATATGTTGACTGGGATATTTGCCAACTTTCAATGGAAACCGTGTTTACAGACTGAAATCTTGTGTGTGGAGACATTTTTTCGTGCAGTGAGAAATTTGAAAAATGAACTGGCATCTCTGTGTCGTGATTTGTTGGGGATAGGGTTGTCACAAACTCACTTGATGCGTGCAATTGTTTTGGAAAACTTCTCTAGCGCGTCATACAGCACAAAAGGTGTGTGCTTCCAGCTAATATGTCATGAAGGTTCTCAATAAACCCTTTTTCAATTCAAATTGATTCAGGAAAAATATCTTGTATTTTCGTTTTTTCATCAAATTTTTAAAGTGTATTCGAACTTATTGAACATCTTGTAGAGCCTTCATTAGAGTTTCAATCGAAGTGGCGTAAATGTGGTTAAAAGCTGTATTACACGCTCGTAAATAATAACTCATGAACTGAGCAACTCTGACTCAGTTTAGAACGATGTTCGTAGACGTCAAAAAATGAGTAGAAGTCCTTATTTGAGTAACTTTGATTCACTTTTTGGGTTCCCTTCATATAACTTCTTTCTGAGTAACGTCGCATATAACGACGTCCATTTTGAAAGATGATTACGTAGTGCTTCAGTTTGTGACATATGTTTTTTAATTGTGTGCACCTCAGAAGGCATTATAACTGTTTACTTTTATTACAAGGTAATTATTGATGATGGTGTCGTTTATTGGCCGTGGCGGATTTCTAGCCAGTAATGAAACTAAACTGTACCCAAAAAATGAGTAATGTCGTACTCAAATTTTGAGTAATAATGACTCATTTTAAAGACGCCTAGTGTTACTCAGTTTTGAGTATTTGTGGAGTTACTCAATTTAAGAGTTGTTCCACTTTTTACGAAAATGCGTCAAATGTTACTCATTTTAGAGTTATTATTTACGAGCGTGTCCACTCTTTGACCAAGCGTCAAATATTTGTCACTTTTTGATAGATAAAAATTTGGTCAAAGATAATTGTTTGTCACTCTCCATTTTTTAAAGATAGCAAACACGGGCCAACAACAATCATTATGTCAAATAAATTTGACCATTATATCAAAAGATCAAGGTGGCTTTTTTTTTAATAGGAAGGGAATGATTGTAATGATTATTTTATGTACTAACACAGACAAACAGACGTACCACTGCATACAAAATTCTAAGAAAATAGTGGTTCCGATTAACTTGTGCGACACCTACTGGAAATTTTCCGCAAAAGATAAACTTTCAGCTTTTCTGCTGATTTTGGCAGCACGGTGCTCGAATACTGTCAACTAAGCCCAAACGAAAAGGCACATCAGCGCCACCACCATTGCGGCGGGAATATTCCGCATAACTGAAACTCATTTGAAATGACCGTTTGTCTGTGGTACTAATATCAATTCAGAATTAATATTGTGTGTTCTGCAACAAATGGAGACATTTCAGCAGTATTATATATATATATATATATATATATATATATATATATATATATATATATATATATATATATATATATATATATATATATATATATATATATATATATATATATATATATATATATATATATATATATATATATATATATATATATATATATATATATATATATATATATATATATATATATATATATATATATATATATATATAATATTTGTACGCTTTTTATATTATTGAATGTTATTAGCTTTCGCAGTTAACTTGATGTAATTGTAGGAAAATTATTAGACCTATTTGTCAAGGAAAAAAGGAATACAACAAAACTTAAAATAAACTTAAAATAAACTTAAAACTGGTGGCTCAAGGTGGCTGTCAAACTGCTTAAGCCTGTAGTACTCTACTCTTTGTCTAATGGTCAAATACTTGACCTTCTGACATAATGGTCAAATTTATTTGACATCATGGTTGTTGTTTGCCCGTGTTTGTCTCATGTTAAAATTGGAGAGTGACAAACAATTATTTTTGACCAAATTTTTATCTGTCAAAAAGTGACAAATATTTGACGCTCGGTCAAAGAGTGTAATACTGGCTTTACATTTTCCATTACATCTCATTGATTCTGACACTAGCGATTCTGGTACCCATTTTTTGGTTTGTTTGCCCTAAAAATCACAGGAGGGTTGTGTGCAAAGCCACGACCGCAAGGTTGAAGTAGAATACTTTTACACAGCTCTACTTACGGCTGTACATTAACCTACGGCCGGGCGAATCAGTTCGCGCCGCTTTACTCGTCTAGCCTGGCGCCGCTTTACTCGTTTAGCCTAATGCGCACGGCCAACACAATAGAAAGGTGTTTACACATTGAAAATTAGACACGGCTTTACTGGAGTAAGTGTTGGCAAATGAATCTACCGCTAATACCGCCGCTATCGTACGAAAGCGCGTCGTTTCATGTGGGGAATAATATCAAGAACGAAAAATGACGCGCGTCTAAGCACACCCGAACTGTTTCACCGTGCCGCTTCCATTTACTTCCTTATAACATCGGTCTTATGGAAGTACCGGCTGCACCTACCACCGAGGCTGTTACCATACTGCTACTGGTACCCAAAGCTATTAACTCTTCAAATTAAGTGTTTTATTTGTCCTCAAAAAAACAATTGTTCAATTCCATATCGGATATAATGCAATCGCATCTGTGTAATATTACCGACAGTAATATTCTTCTGAACAAAATGATCCAACTTCTCCTTTAGGGGAAATGCCGGCTGATGTACGGCAAAAATCTCGCCCGATTGCTTGCGTTGGCGTTCAACCTGGCAGAGGCCTGAGACGTGGTGACCAACCACAGGGCAAGTGATTTGTTTAATTTGAAGGCAGCCACAGGCGCAACCCGCTGCTATCTTCTGTTACTGCTGAGTGCTGATATCTGCTGCTACTGCTGTCAACGTTATGGACGGTCCATCCAGCTCACCATCCGACTGATGAATGTAACTAGTTTTCCCAGAAACACTCTTTTATAGCCGAAGGGTGCTACGAAACAGGCCATGCCTTTCTGTTCAGTTTTACCATTTTCTAATGTTCTTCAGACGATTTATTCCACAATTCGCATTTGATTTTTGTATCCAGCGAATAAACACCGATGGTGCTCTCACACACGCAACGATTTTACCCCTAACCAAATATATTAAATACCAATATAGTTCACTTACGTGAAATTATGAAGACAAATTGAAAATGACAGAAGCGTTAGTCACCTTTTCGACCGCTAGGTGCGCCACTTCTGATTTTGTTCTACACGACATGCGAAATAGAGCAACTTTTGACAATAATATTACCCTAATGGGTACACTGAAAAAAATTCACATTTTATTGTGAAGTGGACTCGGCCGAATATTTTATAATAATAAAGTTCGCCTATGCATAAGGCAATCCATGGGTGGTGTTCCACGGTTTGTACGTTTGTCGACCTCCGACAATATTTTGAGTTTTAAAATGGCGACTTCCGGTGACTGGAAATTTGCCGAAAATGACCAAATACCACCTAATATGGGTTTTTTTTTAACTAGAATGACGCTCAGAGGCCAGAAATTGTCTCGAAATGCCAGTTTTTGAATCCAAGATTGCGACTTCCGGTTTTTGAAAAATCAGACAAAATTTTGAATTGTAAGATGGCGACTTCCAGTGATTGGAAAAAAGAGGAAAATGACCAAATACCACCAATATGGATGTTTCTTTAACTAGAATGACGCTCAGAGGCCAGAAATTGTCTTTGAATACCATTTTGAAATCCAAGATGGCGACTTCCGGTTTCTGAGAAACAGCGAGATATGACCAAATACCATCCAATATGGGTATTTCCGAAATCGTGATGATGCACTGAAACCACAAATCGACCTCAGACAACATTTTGAGTAGTAAAATGGCGACTTTTGGTGACTGGAAAACTGCCGAAAATGACCCAAAAACAACCAAATATGGGTGTTTCTTTAACCAGAATGATGCTCAGAGGCCAGAAATTGTCTCCAAATGCCATTTCGAAATCCAATATGGCGACTTCCGGTTCCTAAACAACAGTGGCAAAAGACCAAATAACACTCATTATGGGTATTTCCGGGATTGTTATGATGCACTGAAGCTACGAATCGACCTCAGATAACATTATGAATTGTAAAATGACGACTTCCGGTAAATGGGAAACTGCTGAAAATAACCAAATAACACCCAATATGGGTATTTCTTCAACCGGCCGATTTCCATCCAATATGAGATGTTTCGATACCAGAATGATACACAGGAGCTAGAATCGACCACAGACAACATTTTGAATTCTAAGATGGTGACTTCCGGTTTCTGTAGAACAGCCGCAAATGACTAAATAACACCTATCATTGGTGTTTCTTAAACCAGAATGACGCTCAGGGGCCAGAAATTGTCTCCAAAAAAATAACCTAAAGGGACCAAATACCACCCAATATGAGTGTTTCTTTAACCAGAATGATGCATGGAGCTAAAAATTGACCTCAGACACCATTTTGAATTGTAAGATGGCAACTTCTGGGAAACAGCCGAATACTACTGCATATGAATATTTCCGCAATCGAAATAATGTATAGAAGCCAAGCATTGACCCCGGACACCATAATGAATTCGAAGATGACCACTTTCAGTTTCTGGAAAACAACGAAAATAACTGAATACCACCTAACATGAGTGTTTTCGGAATAGAGGTGATTTACTAAAGGCAAAAGTCGAGGATGTTGTCATTCCGATAAAACCAATAATTTCAAACGATATAAACAAATTGCAAGAAATCAATGAATTTGGAATGTTGAAAATTATTGAATTAAACACAAAAATAGGCGGGACGAAGTTTGCCGGGTCAGCTAGTAAATACATAAATATGCTGGTTAAAGCAAAGCTGCAAGTGATGAATATGAAGATTAGAACTCGAGAGCAAAAAATTCGGAGGGATAAAAAAAAACAAAAAATACTTTCAAAACGAAGAAAACTAAACATTAAATAATAGTTTTTGCATAACAGTTGTTATCACTAATTATGTTTGTTTTGTTGAATATCTTTTATATATAATTTAATAAAGCTTTTAAACCAATTACAACATGATATGTATCCATACTTAAATTGTTAAATTGATAGAACATTCGAGTGTTATCTAAGCTAAAAGTTGCACAACAACCATATACGACTATTGACAACCATTGTGCGGTTTCTCCTTTTATCTTTTTCACGAGGTAATTGAAATATTCATTTAATTGTACACATCGTGACCTGATTATTGAGCTTGAGCTTAACGGCCGCACATTTCGTAGTTGCTTCCCGTGATGGATCTGAGCTAGTGAAGTTACACAGGGAACCACGTATATAGCAACTTGGGATTAGTTTACCATTTACACGTCGTGGCCTGATTATTTGAATATTTCTTCTTCGTGCCTCGATAAGCTACATCTATTATATTATCAATATTCAACTCCCGGAATGGCGTTAGTTTTACATACAAACAATATACGCACGAAATTTGCAACATATTTTTTTCTGTGAAAGTATGAAATTGAGTCAACTAAATCTAAAATTAAGTAAATTCAGTTTCGTGTGTGAGAATGTCACACGCTCACAGAAATTCAACAACAATGCACAGTGATACAGTAAGGCAATGTAGGCGGACACGAGTTTTTCGATGCGATTTTGTGGTTTTAGAGTAAATTTTTTTTTTAAGAACTTGTTTCTTATATTTAGTCTATTTTTATGTGCAAATGAAAATTAGGGTGGTCCTGAAATCGACTAAATGAAAAAACTAACTTTTTATTTGCATAAATAAATGTATACATTCATCGGCACAGTTGTAGATCAACTAATTTTAAGCAACTTTCGGTATTTCTTTACAATATTTATACAATATTTGTTCTATCAAATGATACCAAAAAATATTATTTTTGTTTGCCCTAAACGGAGACATCAATATATCAAAAGGGCCTATTTTTAAAATAGAAATAGTGAAAACTCTTCATCTGTATAATATATCGACAATGTTTTTTCGTCAAAATTGGCGTATTTTTGATTAAAGTTACCGAAGAAAACTTTGTTTTTAAATTTGAATTGAAAAAATAGAGCGAAAAGACTGTTTTTGGAAACCAAATTTCATGTCTACAAAAAAGTTTTTTTACAAAGTTACTTAGAATTAGTTGGTCTACAAGTTTGCCAAAGAATGTTTTATTTCGTTGATTTTAGGACCACCCTAATTTTCATTCGCACATGAATAGAGGACTATGTATAAGAAACAACTTTTTACAAAAACTATGGCTTTAAACCGCAAACCAAAATCGCAACGAAAAGCCTATGTCCGCCTAAATTGCCTTACTGTACCACTGTGCAATGAGTTTAGTTGCCTTTTTCACCACAAGAGGGGGTGTTCCCTGTCTGTCTTCACGGGAATATATGGGAAATTCGAGAGTGAACTATATTGTTATTTTAAGATATTTGCCCTAACCGTATTGCGGTTTGTAACATCAAGCGATTTCGTTTGCTCGCTGTTGCGTGTTGCATCATGTTGCAACTTGGCAGCTGGGAGACGACGAAATTCTGTTCATGCTGATTGATTGAATCGACTTCATATTAGCTCTGCATACTCGAACTAACTGCTTTTGTGAATGTGTTCTAACAGGTAATTTGTTATTCAAAGTCGGTTATGCTGATCACAGCCTTTGCGCTGCCCCTACAGTGGGGGGTTTACTAAATAAAGTAAAAGTTAGACAACTACAACAAAATTTGATTGCATCCCGCACAGAATGTCCGCTTGTGTTGATGCCAGAAAATTATCTACCTTCAATTATTTGTTTATTTGCCTTGAAAAAGGCATTTTGCGGTTCAAAATCGGTTGCTGATCGCAACATTTGAGCTGCCCTAACAGTGGCGGAATTAAGATACACGGACAACATGCACTGTGGAAGCTATTTCACACTCAGTAAATAAGACGGGTGCGACAGATTTAAATTGCTAGGATCCAACACATTGATTGCTTGCGTTGTCAAAAATTATTAACTTTCAATTACTTGTTTATTTGCTTTGAAAAAAGGCATTTTAATTTTCAAAATTGGATTTCCTGATGGCAATCTCCATGCTGCCCCATCACGGGGGGAATAATGGCAGTCTGGCGGCACACGCTGAGAAGAAGCGCGCTGCTCTTGAGACGTGGTGACCAACCACAGGGCTAGTGCTGCTGCTAAGGAAGGGCGACTGCTGTTGTCGCTGTCTAGAACTATTATGAGCGGCTTCGGCTGAAACAGGCTTTTATATAGACCAAATAGCATGTTTTCAATTGCAAGGTATATGAATCAGTCGACCGTGCTTATGAAGCAATCATATAACGACCAATCAGTGGTCGAATTTTTCGTTTTGACAAGGCTTGACTATTTTCAATAGTACAATAGTGTGAATAATAAAATTACAATTATCTTCTTTTGGGAAGAATCTTAGAAGATTTTCCAAACTATTGCTACAAGAACGAGGGAAGTCCATCGAATACTAAACGATTTATTAGCATTTGAAATTGGACATATTTTTCACTTTTTTCGGTTTTAGATTTTCATTTCACATCCCTATGTAGCCGAACTTCCTGAGAGAAGTATTCTACTTCAAAAAACTGAAATAGAGTAAACGTCCCATAATTTCCATTGATTTTTTCGAAAATATATGTCAAACATGGAAATAAAACAAGACTTAACGTTTGTTTTCAGTACAATGTACACTTTCAATGAATATCTAATATTGTGTGTATGCATTTTCAATGAAATTTTGATGCCATGATGAATCTATGATTGGCTGGCAAAATTTCGACGGTAGTCCTCCCCTAGTTGATTCTGTAGCCTGCACTCGTTTCATACTGGTATAATACGTTTTTTACTGGGTTGAGAACTGTCAGTTTGATGTTGCGCATCTCGCATCTCAACGAGCGTGAGAATGAGAGAATCGAAAAGGAAATAAACAACAAACGTGAGAATCAAACATGCGTTGGAACGGGCGGGCAACGTTTCGCGTTTGATTTCTTTCTCTGTTCAGCATATTGAGCTCACCCGGAGTCAAACCTTTCTCACCGCTAGTCCTTTGCATCACCATCGCAGTTCGTTGGGAGTCACCGTGCAGTGTTGACCTGTGCGATTGAATTGCGTGCGTGTGTAGTTAAAAAAGGTAGCAGAATATCCAAATTTCGGTCTCCACCATTCTAAAAAGTATCCCGTTATTTGCGTGTGCTTGCGTATGTGCTGAAACATAACATGTATACCTTTTTACTTCGATTCGGTTAGCTGTGTACGGTTCAGTTCGTGTAGTTTTATTCGCTGCTGCCGCCACCATCGCTTAGATTAGAACCTTTTGATTAAGAAAGTGTACCTTCCGGACCGCAGTCAACAAGCAAGCCAAGGGTCGGCGCCGCAAAGCTTTTCGGTTTCGTTGTGGTGTGAGTGGTTTTGAAACGGAAAGCAGTAAAATGAAAATGTGTGATTTTAAATTAGAATTTTGAGGCAGGTTTCAGCGGGTGATTTTTAACTAGTGTATGAAGAAATTATTAACAAGCTATCACAAAGAAAGTGAAGGAAGAAAGTAGTAAGAAGTGTGTAGGATTTATTGTGTAGAGGAGGTGATTATTTCCGGTCGCTATTATACGGCGCGGAGCAACGATCACAATTGATCGAAACTGGCGTGCCGAATTTGGGGGTCGTGCCAGGAAATCGATTCTATCCTAGCTAGTCGCAAAGTCGGCTAGGCTTCGGCAGTCGTTCTGCCAGTGCTGAGAACAAAGTATAACAGCTGCACACTAGGGGGAGGAAAGAAGGCGCAACGAGAAGACAGTCAGTCGCATTCGAGCGAGGGTGTGACCCCCGAGTGTAAACGGAAGGCAAGCAAAAAAAAAAAGAAGGTTGTGATCCCAGATGAGTGTAATATGGCCGTCGTTTGTCTGAAAACTGCGAATAACAGTCAACCGTTCTCGACATCACCGTCCGGGTCGATATTGTCCGGCTCGGTCGGTACCGGAAGTGTCGCCATGCACGGCAGCGCCGGTGGACACATGCAAAGTCAGCTGACGCGGTCGCTCGAGCGCATCCTGGAGGATGCCAACATGAGTGGTGAGCTGAAACTGAGCGGAAGGAAGCTGAAAGATTTCCCGAAGGCGGCTGGGAAGTACAATCTCAGCGATACGGTCATTGCAGGTTGGTATTAGGGATTATTGTCTTCTATGTGATGTTATATTAATAACAAAAGATGTTATAGTTATTGAGAAAGGAGCACCAAAAGTTTGCTTGATATTGATACTACAAACAAAACTTGTATTTGTTATTCTTCTTAAGCTATTCACTTCAACTTTTTTGAAATGAATTAGTAATGAGGTTGGCATTTCACGCAAATTCACACCTTCATGAATCGCTAAAAATGATGTACTAAAAGTTATTGCAAGTTAGGGATTTTTTACAGATTGGAAAAAAGTTTTCCAAGCAACAAACATTGTCTTTGAAAAGCATCCTTTTAGTTTATGTTCTTCTTATTGTATTTTATTACTAGCAATTTCATACAACATCGTACGAAGTCGTGTCATATATGTACAAATATTCTAGGAGTTTTTTACGAGTTTGTGTTCAATTTCTCAAATCTTGCAATGCAATTGAAAAAATGGTTCTTTCGTTGGTAGAAACTGAAAACTGAATGGACAAATGAATTGCTATGAGGAAAGCAGGTGCAAGTCTAGTGGCCAGACGAGAAAACGGAAAACTGCTCCAAACGCTGTTTTTATTACCTGTCTTTTGAAATGAGCATGACGGTAATGAAAGGATGATGTCGGTGATTTGTATTGCTATCCTCGAGACTGCTTGAGTTTCTGGTATTAGGGTTTGGAATAGACAATAGCATCTATTCAGGTTGATAACAAATCGCAAATCTAGTGGTAGTTATTGAAAGTTCCTGGATACAAAGTCGTTTCCCACGAGCACTTCTGACGGCTTCTGCGCTGCCAGACAGAAACTGATTCATTTTTAATGACTCTGGATCTGCATCGTTCAATTGGTGCAGCCCTCGTTTCGCGCTAGTCATTGCGGTTCATTGGCCAATGGAAGTGCCTAGCTTTGAAATAAAGTATATTCTCATAGCTTGTGAGTTGTTTGATTTAGTTCTTATGGAAATGTCGTTAAAAGCGACGCAGGTCTTTGCTTATTCAGTAATCAGATCAATCGATTTCTAATGCCTACGAAAATTTTCATTTGTTTGATCGGCTTCGGAACGTCACTGTTTGTAGAATGGACGGAGGTGGAGAAACTACCATTGGTTACTTTTGAATTCGAAACGCGGTAGACATGTGTGGGATTTTATTTATTTATGTTCATGATCTCGCTCTCGCCGGGCGGACGAATAAATTTATACTTAATCCCAGCTTGGTTTGGATCCGAAAATGTGTCGAAGCAGTTGTCCACACCCAGCAGTGCTCTTGTTTTAGATCGCTTGTAAAAAAATGGTTGCATCAATAAATAAAAAAAAAAAAACAGAAACTGATAAAGACTACTAGACAGATTGTGAATGAATCCAAACGTAAACAAAAACCAGAAACTGATTACGATACTTACGGCTTGCGGTATACTATCTTTATTGCGTGAATCATTGCGCCAACATTCTCCGTATTTTGTTATCGTGTGCCATGGGAAGCTCGGTGAAATGTGCTCCAACGATAATCTGCTTCTCCTGATGAAAAGGGTTTGAACCCGATGAATATATACAAATAGCAAGACCATATGCCGCGACTGTCGATGATCTCATTTTGCACAATCGACGTTCTTCCGGTGGATTCACTCGAGCCGGCTTTCGACTTTGACTTCGGTAACCTTTTTCCGCGCGCGCTTGAACCGGCTGTTATCGCGTTTCTGTTAACGGTCGATTGAAAGGGTGGAGAGCAAACTAGCGATTCTTAAACTAATCGCTAGATTTTGATGAATCTCCACGTGGCCGACTACGAATTTTCAAAGGCACTCAAAGTAAGCTTTGAATCGTTGAAATATACGAAACAGTCACAAAAGCTCCAATTTAATTTTAAAATATGCTTTAAAAAGCTGAAATAATAACCTAGATTAAGTATGTTTTAAAGAACCAGAAAAAGTCAAAAACAATTAGATTGAAAATCTCCGGAAATACTTTTGAAATAAATTGTTTTTTTTTTTCAATTCAAAATCATCAAAAACTTCTACTAGAAATTGGAGAGATGAAAATTTTATCCAATGAAGCATAAAATTGTTAAACTTTGGATGTTGATCCGCCAAACATAAGACAACGAAAACATGAAATGGTTACAATTTGGGCTAAAAATCGACAGGAAAGGTGAAACTAGTAGATAAATGATTACAAATCAAGCCTAACATTACCAAAAAAATTGTTTCTTATGGCCAAAAGAAAGAGAAAAAACTAAGTAGTGTAAATACAGGGTGTTAAATAAGTTCGAATGCACTTTAAAAATGTGTTGAATAATGAAAAGAATATCTTTTGTTCTGAGTCAATTTCTAATGAGAAATTTGTTAAGAACCTTCACGACATGCATTTAGCCAATCATTTTGGACATTTTGCGATTGTTGCAAGACAAAGTTTCTCTCATTTGAAAACACGAACTCCTGGCCAGCGTGCTACGAAACTTTCAGTTTGGCTCTGTCCAGCCTTTTCTTCGTTGTTGCTTCCGGTATCTCCTGAACCTTGCGTTTCTTGTACAGTGTATATCCCAGGTCTTTCGTCATGGTGATGTGGGCAGTCCCGAACGCCATATCCAGGTCAGCAGCGGTCTTTTTTATTTTTTGATGAACCGATCCACCACCTCGATGGCTTCTGGCTTCCACTAAGATCTCGCACGGCCTTTGACTGAACCCGTCTTTCGCTACCGATGGGTGGTGGTATGGGTGAAATTCTGATTCCCCCCGTTGGGTTGCCTCGTCGCTCGCTTCTCGCAACTCTTCTAATAAAAAAAATGGAAAACAATATGGATTTGGATTCAAGCTATCGAAAAAGTTTTACTAGATCAGAAAATGCGACAGTAAAAAGAATTTTTTGGAGCAGCAAAACAAAATGCTAAATAAACGAATAGGTCTCGTGGCCCATTGCATTTCTCTCTCTGCGTCGCCTTTTTCACATTGAAAAAAATTGAGAAAAATTTATCTTCGAATGTTGAGGACATCTTAAAGGTTAGAAGAAGTAAACCTCATTTTCATTTGCGGAAAATTCGAAAAAAATGGCTCTAAAGTAAAATGAAATGAGTGCTTCTAGAACTCAAAATAGCAAAAAAGGTATTTTACTTGAAATCGTGAAAATCGTCCAGGAACGATGAAAAAATTTGAAAAAGAACTATTCAACAAGTCAGAGGAAGTCAGCTAGTCTAACCCTTTAAGACCAAGCCTACAGAATTGTGTTGTTAGAATATGACTAAAACATATTGTAACAAGTTAGATAATCCATTTCTACATGCTAGAAATAAATTTCAGCCAAATCGGTCCAGTAAATGCTGAGAAAAACTTACCACCAGTTGAAAAAACATGGATTCGTAAAAAACGTAGTCAACAGCATAATATTCACTTAAATATAGTCCACGACATCCAATATACAGATTCAAATCTACCTTAAATACCCCTACACTTCACCCTTCTCTAAACATCCGGAAAAAAATCACGAAAATTCATTATTGTTCAACCTTCCAGAGTGGGGTCCCCCCTTAAACAAAGTATAGGTTATAAAAATCTCGTATATTTAATGCACTTTGCTTGTAGTATACAATATGTTTTTGTCGTAAATTAGTCCCAAGTACTTAACCTTAGAAAAGGTGAATGAAAACGCATCCAACATGACTTAAACCTACAAAAAACGTTAAATTGTGAAAACAAAATGTCCTAACTAAGGAAAAAAAAAGGAAGAAAGAAAATTATCCTTTAGCATAAAATCGTTGGAGAGTGCTTCTAAAACCCGAAAATAAAATACAAAACAAAAAGTTGAATAAATTAAAATTTATCATAAAATCATTGAAATGAAAAAAAAATCAAAATTATAACGTTTCCAAAAATTTTGAATCATACTAAACTAAGCTTAACAATGCTTGTAAAATCTTTTAATGTCTAAAAAAAAATTTTAAGTTAAGTTTGATGTTCTCGAAAAGGTTTCTTAAGTCTAGAAAAACGTCTCTAGAATGCGCTGTTAAAGATATTCTAACGTAAGTTTATAACCTTTTCCGACTGGGCTCATATAATTGCGTAAGTAGAAGGTGAACAAAATCTTCTCTCTCGCTTGTTGAGCGTCCTATCCATAGTTTTATTACTCACAACGCTAGTGTCAACATCGCAGCTGCTACGAAAATTGAAAAACCGGAGCAAGCAATTGTTTTTATATAGGAATTGCTCCGATTTAGGTTTTGTTATCCGTCATTTTTTACCTGTGGGCTCGATCGGAAAGGGATAAAACAACAATACATCAATCTCAAACTAAGGTAAAACGGTATAGGAGCCAGAAATGGCCGACTTCGAATTTTCAAAGGCACAAAACTCGGAAAAACGTAACGCATCACCTGTGAATCCATCCGTATGTTTGTATGTTGCAAACATCCGTATGTTTGCTGAGGTGATGCAAACATGAGGATGTGTTTTCACTAGTGATGCATTACCTTTTATACGTGCCTTGTGCCTTTGAGAAATTGAAGTCGGCCATTTCTGGCTTGTGACCTTTTGTTATTTTCATAGCCTGTCACAATGCTCTACGTAGCCCAAAATTACGTCATAAAAACAAAACATGGGTTGAAGATCACTCTTAACAGCTAGCTAGAAATAAAAATAAATTAAATCAATAAAGAAAATAAAAATATAATCAAATTAAAAAGTATACCCAAATATGACATCCAGAATAGCTATATAGGGAGATGGCACGGCGATTTAATCTTGATGAACTCTACACACACGGCAGGGATTGTGTTCAGCCCTGACAAGGTACACATATCATACACAGCACAACACACTGAACTATAATTATTTCGCCTGCAAAGGAGTTCGGAAGGCAAGTTCCGGGAGAGTCAGAAGGCAATTCGGGTGATCGAGAAAGTCCTTAGGCAGCATTGGCAGAAGGGATTGGACCGTGCTAGTTGTCGAACGCACATATTACAGCCGCAGTTTTTACCACGTTAACCCGTTAACCACGTTTTGCACACAACAACGCAAAGTTGTAGAGCAACGTAATTAAATCGATACGGCTCTAATCCGCGAGATAAAAGCAATCGTTTCGTCGCGGCAAACAATTGTTGTGTGCTGGAAAGGAGCGAATATATTGGCAGCTATTGGCAGAGATCGCACCCGTTTGGTGCCGTGGGTCCACTTACATCGAGTCGGAGTGTTTAAAAGACCAGGTGGGGGCGTTTACCAGTCGGCAGAGCGGCTATTGTCAGCGACGAAGCCC
This sequence comes from Wyeomyia smithii, assembly GCF_029784165.1. Lineage (NCBI taxonomy): Eukaryota > Metazoa > Arthropoda > Insecta > Diptera > Culicidae > Wyeomyia > Wyeomyia smithii. The sequence continues at coordinate 47,663,834 of NC_073696.1, forward strand.
AACGTTAACCCAGTAGTGTTGGCAAGGCACCAGCAGGAACGAGAGTAGGCGTAGGCGAGAAGCAGCGGCGACGGCATAGAAACAGCGGAGACGTAACGGGACAGCGGCGACGGTGACCTCCGAGCGACAGACGGCAATGGAGCAGTGACAGACGGCGGGCCCAGACACTATCACACACACATATATCACGTAAGTCCAGTTTTGTAAAATATAGAGTAGGGAATTAGGGACGTTAGGGAAAAATTACCGTGCCAAATATACTAGTTTAAAACCAAGTGATCTTCTTCTCCTTTCCTCAATTTGACCTCTCCTTATGGACGAGCCGACCCTGAGGGCTCGTGGAGTTTTTTGCGATTGAGCAGCGGGGATAGCAAAAGCCTAGTGACAGGCTCCTGTACCGTTTCACCTTGAACTTTCAATAACCGAAAAGCTTGCGGAGGCGGAACATTGCTTCGCCAGGCACGGTACGAGGAGCTTCTATAGAGCAATGCCAGTTCCTGCCATGTGTGACGGCAGAGAACCTGATTACCGATCTGTCGCAGATGACCAGGCGTTGAAAACAACACTTCGAAGTGGTGCAGGAAACTAATTGGGGAGGATGGACAAGCTGTCATCCTTGGGCGACGTGAAAAAAGCTTGCAGAAAGTTGGAGATCCACATAGCCGCTGGGAATACATACTGAACTTACCTGCCGAACTTTTCAAAGTCGGGAAAGAGCGACTGTAAAGTGCAATTAAGAAGAGACATAGACTCGACTGTAGAAACTATCGAGGCATAACGAACAATATCGCACGCTAGCCACTAGCCTCGGCAACTCTCGGAATCACAATTTACACACAAATCTTCAAGGCCTTCAAGGCGGTGTACGATTCAGTAAAACCCAACGAGCTGTGAGACTATGCTTGAACATGATTTTCCAACAAAATGGATGCGACTCTTGACGGTTTTACATCATGCGTCAGGACAGCGGACGACTTTTCGGCCAAGTTTGTGGCATTGGATGGGGTCTCGAACTTCCTGTTCAACAATCTTGGAAGGTGATATACGAAGGGCAGATGTGCACAGGTGTAGGATCCGATCGAGATTTCCGACTGGTGCTGACTGTCTTTGAAAATATATTTTAAAATAAGGTTAGTGGTTACTGAAATGTCTGTCAGTAATTATACTATCAAAAGGTCAATTTTAAAGTTACTGTTAACAAAAGTAATTGTTTCGACTTTATTCTGTGATAAAGTCACAGTGTTGTTTAAAAACAACATGGTAATATTTGCACATTTAAAAGTAAATCTTTCAATTTTTTTATGCATATTGGTTAGTTTTAGAGCAGTAAACCTGTTAAACAAAGATTTTATGTTTTTAGATGATTTTTTAACGTCGTGCGCATTTAAGGGTTAATAGACTTTCGCTGTTTCCAGAATTCAATACATAACGGTTGAAATAAAAGTCCGATTATAATTGAATGAAATGAGAATTAAACCTTTCATTTGACACTAAGATTGTTGAATTTAGTCCAGCCATCTTTAGGAAAACGAATGAATTTGAAAAGTCATCGGTACATGTTTCTTTTCACAACTTTTGAACCACATGCCTTATCATTATAAATTTCTTTAGTTTACCCTTAACTAGCCCGTTAATTTGATACCAATATTGTTTAAATCGGTTGTGTAGTTTCTGAGAGAATGAGGTTTCGTAATTTTTACATTTCGGTACATTACAGACGAAGTTACAGTTCGATTACAGTAAAATTCAATAGGGTGTTATGAGGCAGCTAGACTTATTAATTGACACTAATTTTGTGGAAATCGGGTCAGCCATCTCTGAGGAAAGTGAGTGAGTTTGAGTGTTCTTCGGAAAATGTTCCTTTTCATAGCTGGATTTCACATTTTTAAACATAACAGGCAAAGTAATAGTCCGATTGCAAAACAAATCAATGGGGTCTTATGGGGCAACTAGACCTTCCATTTGACACTGATTTTATGAAAATCGGTTCAGCCATCTCTGAGAAACATGAGTGAGATTAAGCAGTCTTCAGAACACGTTTCTTTTCATAACTTTTGAACCACAAGTTCAATCTTTGTAAAATTCAAAAGTTAAGGGTATTGCAGGTAGCCCGTTCATTTGAAATCAATTTTGTTTAAATTTGTTGTGTAGTTTTCGAGATAATGATGTTTTATGATTTTCACATTTTGATACATAACCTCTAAACCAAAAATCCGATTACAATAAAATTGAATAGGGTCACATGGGACAACAAGACCTATCATTTACAATTAATTTCATGAAAATCGGTCCAGCCATCTTTGAGAAAAGTTAGTGAGAATAAAAATGTGCACATACACACACACATACAGAAAATGCTCAGCTCGTCGAGCTGAGTCGAGTGATATATGCCATTTGGCCCTTTGGAGCACTTTTATATCTTCGGTTTTGCAAGTGATTGCTATACCTTTCTAGGAGAAAGGCAAAATGATTAGGTTTTGAACAACTCCATTCCACATTTGAGCCAAAAATAGCAGACATCACTCAAAAGTTTCGTCTTCTCGAATAGAGTCCCCATGCCAAATTTCAGCTCGATCGGACATCGGGAACACGTGCGGGCAAAGTTTCAACTTGATCGGTGAAAATAATGCACAGGAAATGAAATTGTCGATATCGAATTTTTTTGTTTGATGCCAAATGTCTTAGAAATGCATAAAATTTCGAGATCTGGTGTTAACTCGAAAAATTTTTTTTACAAAATAATCGAATTTCTGGGACTTAGAAATTTTCAAGCTGGGAGAGTGAATTGAATATCAAATTAGGGATTGGAATGAAATCGATGAAATATTCTTCACAATAGTATTGTAAAATATCCTATTTTATGGTACGACACTGTTAGATATAAATATTTCATTAGGGTGGCTCAGTCATTTTTCATTAGAATGGTCATTTTTGTCAACATTTTTAGAAAAATACGGAAAAAACCGAATTTGAATGTTTGGATACTACTGTCTTCAGTATTTCATTCAAATTCAGTTTTTTTCGTATTTTATCTCGACGTTTCATGTATTTTTAAGACATTTGGCATCAAAAAAAAAAATACAATTTATGAACTCTGTTGTGCATTATTTTCATCGGTCAAAAAGTTTAAGCTTTGACAGCTTTGAGGCACATGTTCCCGACGTCCGATCGAGCTAAAATTTGGCATGGGGACTCTATTCGAGAAGACAAAACTTTTGAGCCCTACCGCTAAACGATATTCGAAGCTTTATTTATTTTCATACATCTCATTGGCATTCTATTGTCTTCTACAAAGTTGGGTGTTTCAATGATATACAAATATATGCTGAACAATGTTGCCTTCTAATGATACAGTTCTCTAGATATTTAACAAACTCCAATTCGAGGAACTATTCTTATATGAAACTTTGTATCTCCATAACTAGAGTATTTAGAAGAAAATTGCCTTCGGCAAAGTTTTTCTTCTGTGAAAACATCTACAACTTTGCTGAAGACACTATCTCTCTAAAGCTTAAGACTGAAAAGTTAGAATTCGCTCCGCCGTTAACGGCCATTATTAGGTTTGAAGTAAAACTCATTGTCATCCTCTGAGGTTTTTTATATACTTAATATCTTCTGAAGATAGTATGTCAACAGAACCAGTACTCGGAGAGTGAATGAAAAAAAATACACGATTTGGAGCTCTCGTACCACTGTGGACTGACTTCTCGAGAAAGTAGCCAACTATTCGAATTTCATGTCAGTCACGATGAATTCTAATCTGCTTATCCCTCAAAAAAAAAAAACGTTCTGGTGGCATCATATAAATTTGTATACGCAGATGATTTTTTGTATATTCAGTAACAGTGCAAGTTTTTTAGTTTCTCGCCTCATAGAAAACATTTTTATGACTGCACAATAAATCAGACAAGCCGTTGTGGTCGATGATGGTGCATTTTAAGTTTCAGCTGATACGATTTTATTTTTAAAATTAACGCACAGATCCGATGCTTTGAAAAACTGAAGTCGTTATGATTTCCGTTGTTGCACGTTTCAAATAAATCGCGCAATAGTTATACTGACATCTGTATTAGCGAAGTTGAAAATTTTACACACTCTTTTTCGCCAAGGGCGATTGCAGATCTGAACCAATCTGATAAAAAATTGACAATCCAATGACCTACAAATCACAAATATGGTCAGGTCCCACAGTACAACCTTACGCACCTCTCGAGGAGCTGTGCGACAGCGAAACCGGTTTGACGTGGTTTAGTAACTGTCAAAACTGATCAGTCCTGTCGGGTGCACCGCAACGCGCAACCGGCTGGGTTCTACATTGTGATCTTGCAACCAGCAAGATCTCGCCTGCTGGTCGGAGCCTGGGAAGCATTCCAGCCTTGTTGTTGGATACATACATACGAGAACAGCCCGGCGGAGATGTTATCGTCACGTCATTAGTGCAATGAGAGAATCGTGACAGAATGCGATCATCGTCGCGGTCGCATAAGTTGACATCACTCTGCTCTGATGTGCGCGCGTTGTGAGAAGCTGATGTAATCAAATAAAAGCGGTTGTTTTCTGTTTTGTTGCGGATTTCACTGCTGCACGCTAGCCGAACGCGATGTGATGTGTGATCTTGTTTTGGAAACGTTGTTCCGTTAAACTAACTGGATCGATGTTCTGAAGTCGGGTTGCTCATTGAGTTAGTTTTCTTGGAACTCGACTAGCCCAACTGCTTCTGATTTGTTCGTTGCATAGAAGGGATCGTTAAAAAAAAACGAACACTAATAACTGTAACCAACGCTGAAAATCGTCTCGCTTGCAGTGATTCGAGAAAATTTCGACTAACAGATATCGTTTGAACTCGGGAAAGTGTGTTAATGTGTATAATACTACAAGCACTGTACTTTTACGCGCGAAATTTTGACGCTTGCCAGAGGCTTTGGGTAGATTATAAATTTAGATAACCTACCACTGACTGCTTTGTGGGCATTCGATGAAGAAACGGTTGGTACTTTTTGCTTTCCATTCAATGCCCTTGGTTTGGCAGACGGTGTGCCTTAGAGAGAAAAACGGGATGAACACACGGTACCAGCTTATGTTTCTTTGACATGCGTGGCTCTTATAAGAAGTAGGTTTTGGGTCATTGTTGAGTATTGATGTTGGGATATGTAATGACTGATAGTTCCAAGCTGTGAGCTGGAACGGTTTTTTCACGTAGTCCATTTGCACTCATGCTCGCTATTGAATTATTAATTAGATGTCATTTTGTAACTTACTTTTTCCATTCACAACCCACGTAAGGTCACTGGGCTTGCGAACGCAGTTACTGAGTATTTTTAGTGAAGTTTGTGTTCAAAACTGCAGTTCATCGCGGCCACTGCAAGCAGCAGAAAGCAGTTGCGTTTACAAGATGTAAATGCATAACGTACAAACGCTCTATATATGTGCAACGCACACGTGAGTCAACAGAACAGACCTAAAAATAAGTTTCAAAAACGTTAGATACACGCCCCGTTTTGAGAGGAAGCTGAGACCTACTCTGCTTCGTAGCGAGTAAATGTTTGTTTTTGCTGTTCGAAAGTAAATCGGCCTGTTTAAGCTCTTCGTAGCTAAACTTAACCGCCTATAATATTTTACGCTATGAAATAAAGCATCGGTTTCGATACAACCTGCCTAGATGTTTATCAGCTAAATATAAATTGAAATTTGATTGCAAATGATTTTTAAATTTCAAAGTATGTGCTAGTAGGAAATTAGATATGCCGGCGGAACATGCAAACATAGGAATTAGTCACGCTGTGCTCAACATGCATTCAATAAAGTCATGAGACGGATCATATTAGTTAGTACATTTGCTTACAAAATACTTGTCTTGGTTTGCGTGCACTACGGCGCAGGAAGGAGGAAAGTGATTCGAAACATGCACCCTAGAACCACACCTTCACCGGTTCAGCCATCCTCAGCAGGTTGTCACGAGTTGTTGGCAAAAGCTATCGAAGCCAGACGTTAAGTTTTATGCAATATTTTCGTTTGGTCCGTCGACGTCTTTTGTTTCCACCGGCTGGTTTGCAAATCATCGATTGTGAGGTTACTTTCCTTTGCGAAGGTTACGCCCATTTGGTATGATAATATTGAATTTAATTGCAGCCGAAACGTGAAAGTTTCTGTACCATCGTATACTTTCGGTTGAAAAAACGTTTCGTTGTAGATAACAAATCTTAGACTAACTTGCAGATAGGAGTTAACATTTTCTTTCAATAATTTTTTTTAAAAACAATCAACAAATAATCACCAAAATATACCCAGTAGACGAGGATTATATATAGAGAATTATATATTATAGAAAGAGGAATTCCACAACGAAGTTGATTTTTTTTTGATATTGTTCCCTTCGTTTTGAATTCCAACATGGCGACTAGAATGCAGCCTATATTAATAAGGCGCAACCCAATACGGGTATTTTAAAAAACTGAATGATGCTCGGGAATCAGAAACCAACTCCAGTCGTCAGTTGCAAATCCAAGATTGCGACTTCCGGTTTCTGGAGTACAGCCCTAAAAGGCTAAATATGATCAAAAGTATTTCCACAATAATGCCCAGTGTTCAAAAATTGATCATAGACGCTATTTTGAAAGCCACCAACTGGCTTCCGGTTTACGGCAAATGGCCTGAGAAATGGTACTTGGTAATTCGATGTTTCCGAATCAGGATGATGATTAGAAGTCGTTAATCACCTCCAGTCACCATTTTGTAAATCCAAAATGGCGTTCTCCGCCTCCTGAAAAAAGCTCAAAACAACAAATAATCCAATATAATCCTAGATGCCATTTTGAGATCTAATATGGATGAATGAGAACAGGAAATGATTGTAAATTTTTAAACCTTTGTCCCGGGCAACGTCGGGGATGTTTAACTAGTACTAGATAAAAACCAAAATTACATGAGAAATAAATATTTGTTATGTTCTATACAGTCAGTGTCATTTGTTATGTTCTATACAGTCAGTGTCATTTGTTATGTTCTATACAGTCAGAAAGGACAACACCCTACCTAAAACTTTCAGACCCATAAGTCTGACTTCATCGCTTCTCAAGTTGATGGAGAAAATAATGGATAAATATATCCGTGATGAGTTTCTTAAAGACTCCCCGCTGAACAGGAACCAACATGCCTATCAAAGCGGCAAGTCAACAGAAACTGCTCTTCACAGCTTAGTGACGTTGATTGAAAAGTCCCTAAGTTATCAGGAGACGGCGCTATGTGCCTTTCTTGATATTGAAGGGGCCTTCGATAACACGTCCTTTGCATCAATCGATACGGCTCTTTCTCATAAGGGAATCGACCAAACTTCAAGGAACTGGATACACGCAATGCTCTCTAGCAGAGTGATCACAGCAACCTTGGGAGATTCGTCTGTAACAATGTCAGTGATCAAGGGGTGTCCGCAAGGAGGAGTTCTCTCGCCCTTGTTATGGTCACTAGTTGTCGACGCACTTCTCAACAAGCTTTCACAGCTTGGTTACGAGGTCATTGGATACGCCGATGACATCGTCCTCATCGTCAGAGGTAAAGATGACGCAACTCTGTCGAGCCGAATGCAAACGGCTCTGAATACCACCATGTCATGGTGTTTACAGGAGGGTCTAAACATAAACCCCTTAAAAACAGTCCTAATTCCATTCGGCAGACGAAGGACGATCTCCATCACTCCTCCAATACTGAATGGAGTTAGACTGGGCCTTAGCAATGAAGTCAAATATCTCGGAATTATTCTGGACAAGAAACTGAACTGGTCTGCACAACTGGATCATGCCGCTAAGAAAGCGATCTCAGCGATCTGGGCCTGCAGAACTCTCTTCGGTAAGACCTGGGGACTGAAACCAGACTTGGCACTCTGGTCTTACAAGACCATTGCCCGACCAAGAATCACCTATGCTGCTCTAGTGTGGTGGCCTAAGGTGAACGAAGTGACTGCGCAAGCCAAACTCAAAAAAGTTCAAAGACTTGCATGTCTTTCGGTTACCAGCGCTATGCGAACAACTCCAACTGCAGCCATGGAAGCTATGCTTTGCCTACTACCTCTACATCTTCATGTGAAAAAGGAAGCAGAGCTTGGCGCTCTAAGGTTGCAAAGGAGGAAAACCATACTTGAAGGGGACCAAATCGGCCACCTTCGCATACTTAGGGAGTTCAAACTAACTCCGCTATTAACCACAGTCTCCGACTGGATGGACGTTAGGTCCAACATGGATATTCCATATAGAGTGATTGAAACAAACCGCTCTATGTGGAACAATGGAGGGCCTAATCTTCCACCTGGCATCGTCAATTTTTATACGGACGGCTCGAAAATGGGATCCCTAACGGGATCTGGTATATACGGACCCGGTATCAGGGAAACGTTTTCCCTGGGAAAATGGCCCACCGTTTTTCAAGCAGAGGTATATGCCATATATATCTGCGCAAAAATATGTCTGCAACGCAACTACAGACATGCGAAAATCGGTATATTCTCGGACAGTCAAGCAGCACTACTAGCACTTAAGTCCGTCAAATGCGCTTCCAAACTTGTTTGGGAATGCATTGAAACTCTACGGGAACTTTCCCGACAGAATTCAGTTTTTCTGTTTTGGGTGCCCGGACACTGCGGAGTGGAGGGTAATGAACACGCTGACTACCTAGCAAGACAGGGATCAGCTCAGCGGTTTATTGGTCCCGAGCCGTTTCTGGGTACGTCCATTTCCGCTATCAAAAGCGAACTATTAACTTGGGAAAGGCTAGAAATAGTATCCCAATGGCAACAGGCACAGGGTTGTAGACAAGGCAAACAGTTTATCTATCCGAACCCTGGAACCGCCAGAAAGCTACTTAGTCTAAATCGTAGTGACCTACGGATAATCACGGGACTCCTCACCGGACACTGTCCCGCTTTTTATCATTTAAAGAAAATCGGCGTAGTGTTGAACGACACCTGCCGATTCTGCAAATCTGAACCAGAGAGTTCAGAGCATTTGCTTTGCTCTTGCGAAGGTCTTGCTTCCTCTAGGTACAACTTCTTAGGAAGTTACCTTTTAACTCCATACCAAGCATGGAGCTCCAATCCCAAGCAGGTCATTAGTTTCATCAACTATGTTGTACCTAATTGGGGTACAGGTTTACAACAAAACAGTTCTACCCCATCAATGAGTACGAACAATCCGTAACCTGTGCACAGCAATTGGGGCCCGCCACAAAAGACAATCAGCAAGAATGTCGCAGTGGCATTTCAGTACCCAGTGCCCTTCAGGCATACAGAAGGTAAAAAAAAAAACAGTCAGTGTTTTACGCGGGAAATACGTTCCTAATTTGTATGGAACTGCGTAAAAAACGACTGAATTAAGTTAAAAAAATAACTTAGAAAACCGTCCCAAAACGTTTGAACTTTGACTGAATCAGTAGTAGTCAATCTAAAGTCCGAAATGCAATATTATGAATGTTCATTATATAAACAAAAAAATGTGATTTTTTTTAAAGTCCTCAAGGTAAGGTTTTTGCTGGAGAACCATGGACAAATTAAGAAAAACGTGTATTTTCCGAAATATAATTAATTTATCGAGCTTAAATTTAAAAAAACTCGAAAACCGATGCCTTTAGAATGTTAACTACCAAGAGCTTTTTGATTTTAAATGACTCTCTAGATCTTTTAAAATCATCATAATACAAATATTTTGAAAAATGTTTAAATTAGAATTTTCATAAAAAAAATAATCTACCATAAAAAATTATTTTTCATTTCTCCATCCTGGACTTTTTTTTAAAAGTTGCGTATTAACGTCAAGTTTCTTGAAAAAAAAAAATAAGAAAAAAATTCAACTCTTTTTTTTAAATTGAAATTTAATGTTTATTTTAATTTTTTTTTGGTCAAAAAAAATTATTTTGTACAGTGTATATTTTTTTTATGGTGCATTTTTAATTCCCTACAACTCATTCTCAGACAGTTTTTCTATACAACCAACGGTTTCTGGGCTACAATGCTTCGAATAAAACCTATGCCAAAAGGCATACGCCCTTTTAGAATGTAACTCATGGGTGTAAAGAATCTCTGCACCTGTGAAAAATGCTCAGTTTGCTAAGCCAAATACGTGTGCAAAGTTTCATTCAAATCAAAAATGGTCGATTAAATTTTCGCGTATTTCCAGGCGATTTGAAATGATTCTGCTCTTATATTGAATAGAGTTGAGACACACATTTTTTGTGTCCCTCAAAGCTACTTCAAAGATCTTGATGATGTGCAGATTTAACCAAAAAAATTTAACGTATCCTAGGGAAACTACATCGTTCATGTACCTCTTGCAGGTTTGCTAATAGAATATCTAAGTGTCTTGAACCATTCTGATGTTCTACAAACTCGACCAGTCGTCGACGAATGGATGTCTTTTGAAATCCTGCTGTATTTATTGAAGCTATGAGCTAAAGTGACAAAAATGCTAGCGTCTCTTAAACCTTCTAGAAACTAAGAAATACGTTTGCGGAATTCAATGATCTGAACTTATGATTTTTTTTAAGGAGACTTAGATATTTCAGTAGCACACCTGCACGTGTCATATGTACTTATAATGCTTTGCAAGAAAATACACTAGAAAAAATCCACAAATAAAATAAAATCGACACTAAATTTCAGATTTAAAAAGCTCTAAAATTTTTCTATGATATTATCGGATTAGGATTGGATAGATAATTCAAAAGTTATGAACGTAAGCTTTCAAATTATTCACCAAATCTTTTTGCTGTCAAAACACTGAATCATTTTATATTGTGAATAATGTCGTAAACAAATGACGTAACGCTAAAAATCTTTATTTCAGACTCCCTTTCCTCTATGTTACCATAGGTAACGTTTCATATGACTCCTCCTACCTAAAATTACGTAACACACAGTTTTTTTCCTTAAGGTTTGGTTATAAATTATTAAAATCCATCTAACAGAATATTTGTCCCAATAAACTACTTAATACTAACACAACAAACTATCACATACAAATTACCTAACACTAAGTCTGTTTTTAAAAGCTGCACCAGTAATATTGGAATCGAAAGAATCTGCAACTGTGTTAAAGCTGGTCGACAAGAAGCGTATTGGGTCGAATTGACCATATCGCCATATGCCCCAACGCAGTGGCAGATTCAGTAGCGATCTGTATCTGAGTGTTCGTTCGGGAGCATATATCTCCAGATGGTCGAGAATTTTCGGGGCATCGATTTCACCTAGAAGCATTTTAATGTTTTTGTGGCTTGAACCTCAGATCGTCTCTGCTCAAGAGTTCGCATTCCTAGAAGCCGACAGCGTTCAGCGCACGCTGACAGATTTGAGAGGTTGCGCCGAGGGAGGAATCTTGCGAATTTAAGTTCTACGGATTCAATTCTTGCAATCCAGGAACTGTGGAATAAACGCAATACAGAGCAGAATTCAAGTATAGACCACACTAGAGAAAAATACAGCGATCTAAGATAAAACTTAAAAAATCTTGAACAAGTATCCGAGATGTCGATAAGCTTTACAGAAAATTTCGTTGTAGTTTAGTTTAAAAGAAAATGCACTAACCGAAATAACTCCCCGATCTCGAATCTGTGTCACTCTCGATAGAAGCTGATCGGACATAGTAGATTCAAGAAAGATTGGCTTTTTTATCCGATAGAAGGAGATGATACTACATTTCTGAACGCTGACAGAAAGCAAGTTTACGGAATACTATTGGCTGAAAATATCCACTAGTCGCTGAAGCTCAATGCAGTCCGCAATATTTCTCACGAATTTAAAAAGTTTAGTGTCATCGATAGTAGGAAAATTTCATTGATAAATAACATGAATAGTGGTGGTCCAAGATTGCTGCCTTGTGGGACTTCAGAGACATTTGTGAACTGCGCAGAAAACAAAACTCCTATCCTCACACAGAGTGTTCGATTTATCAAATAAGATCCGAACCATTGCACAGGAGCAGATGATACTCCAAGTTTCTCGAGTTTGGCTAGAATTATTCTATATACTCGACCGAACGCTGCTTTAAGATCAGTTCTTTGCTTCGATGAGCTTTTTGAATAATTAAAACGACTGCATTTAGATAAATAACTACCTTTAACTCTAACATCTCCCAGATGGTCTCAAGGTATGATCCTGGCCTAACAAGCCAGTTGTCGTAGGTTCAAGTCTTGGTCTGGGAGAGACTGTTGGTGTCAGTATGATCGTAGCGCTAGCCCCACAATTGTCCTGTACACTAAACAGTCGGCTGCGAAGTCTGTATATAAAAAACAGAAGGTCAAATTCGGAATCGGAATGTAACACCAAGGCTTTGCTTTGCTTTAACTCTAAGGATATAATTATTCTTGAAAATGTAAAAAAATGAAAAAGCCCTCAAGAAAACATTTTTCTTACATTTCTGCATCCTCAACTTTTTACCCGAAGTTTCGTTATAACTTCAATATCAGCCTGGATCACGCTACACATTTAAGTGGGTAAAATTGAAAAATTCATTCAAGGAAAGTTCCCTGGCAGCTTTTCTTGTTGTTAAGGAAGCACTTGATAATGTTTCTCACTGCTCAATGCCATACTGGTAAATCAAGAAATAACTACTCAATGGTGATGGTGGCACATCCGGAGTTGTGGTCAACAGTTGTAGATGACTTAAAACTGCACTACTGCTCAATTGTGCAGGTGCGAGGACATTACCAAGGCTACAAACGTTCTACGAGTGTGCAGTAGAGCCATTGCACAGTGGTCCAAAAAGGCAAAAAGTGAAACTAGATTTCACAGCGCCTTTCACCTTTATCCTAACCTAATGGTGTTTTCGGAACAATGTGCTTGTATGAATGATAATTTAAAATTGTCAAAACTGATAGCAAGTTTAATATATTAAAATTAAAAACTAACTTTTTTGTTTAGAGATAGAGGGGTATTTGGAAAAGTTGTAGAAAATTTAAAAATATGAAACGGGCAACACGGACAGGGCGGGCATGATGAATCGTTGCTCATTGCTTTATAAACCATTAAAATCAACACAAATCATTTATGCCAGTTACTTACCAACAGGATTCTGGGAGTTTCGAGATATTATGTAGATTGAAACAACAGTTAGTTATTTGAGAAATAATCAAAATAAACTCACTCTCAACAGCAAAGCAATGTGAAGTAGTTTTCGCCGTGTCAAATTGAAGCTTCTGCTGCGGTAAAACTTCATAAAAATATAGTTTTCAATGACATTGGTATAATTAAGCATGTTTGAAACAGGTGGGTGAAGATAGTTTAGCGAAAATATATTTTTTTTTGGAAATAACATCGATCCAAAAAATTGTTCGCTTCTTGGGCAAGACGGTCAGTTGTTGGGTTCGCAAAATATGCAGTCTGAGAAAACGACGATAGCACCATTTATTATTCTTTTTTCAGCATTTTTAGCATGCGAGATGAGACCTAAAGTCATTTACTCTCGTTTGAAAGAATATCATCATTAGAAACATTGTTTAAATCTGTAAATATACTACATGTAGAGTAGTGAGGGGCAAAAGTACGCACGGGGTAAAAGTACGCATTGGCCTTTTCAAAGCATACGAGCAAAATAAACTGGCAACATTGTATGAATTTGCAGTATTATAACGTCAGTTAATCACACATATAAACACATAAGATTCCATTTCAAGGGGGCGAAGCTATGAAGATAGTTGTGTTTTGAGCTGTTTTGATCTAATTTTCTTAGTTTTGGGAACTACGATTGACCTATTCGGAAACTACAGAAACTCTGAAACAATAGAGCCCAAAAAACTCTGGTGTAATTGTGGTTTGTAGGGTGAATTTGTTTTGCCGGAAATATTTTGATGTTTGTCATAAAACTCAAACCAGTTGGAAAACTCATTGTGGGGCAAAAGTACGCACTAAGTGCTATTAACTGTAATGAAAAAATTTGTTCAATAACGATGTTTTTGTACAAAAAATACTCAAAAATTATTAGTGATATGAGGATGTGCTCCGAAACTGAGAATTATTAGGTTTCATGATTTTTTGAATGGAATCTTACAGCCATTCTAATAGTTTTGTTGATATGCTTTCAAAATGGTCCTTCCGGAATAGATAGAGGCCTCTAGAAGCCAAAGAAACAATGAAAAATACTAGGCCAAATACCATCCAATATTTATTTTCGCAGCTGGAATGATGTCCATAGACCGAAAAATGGCCCAGACGTCATTTTGAATTTCAAGATGGCGACTTCCGGTTTCTAGAAAGCAACCTAAGATGGTCGAATACCCTCCAATATATGTATTTACGTAATCGAGATGATGTCCAGAGACTGGATAACGACCTCAGACACCATTTTTGATTCCAAAAGGCGACTTCCAATTTCTAGGAAACAACCCAGAACGGTCGAGTACTCCCCAATATGTGTATATCTTAAAATCAAATGACGCCCTGAGACCGGAAATCGACTTCAGACGCTATTTTCAAATTCTAGATGGTGACTTCTGGTTCGTCTGGTGTCGTATTCAGGTCTCTTGGCATCATACTCATATGCGATGGTATTTGGTCAATTTTGGATGTTTTTCAGATACTGGAAGTCACCATCTTGAATTTAAAAATCGCGTTTGGAGTTTATTTCTGGTGTCTGCGCATCATCCCGATCCCTGAAATACTCATATTGGTATTCGGCCATTTTAGGTTGTGTTCCGGAAACCGGAAGTCACCATCTCAGAATTCAAGATGGCGTCTGGGATGGTTTTCAGGTCTCTTGGCACCATTTCGATTCCGAAATAACTTATATGGGGTGGTATTTGGTAAATTTTTACTGTTTACCGCAAACCGGAAGTCACCATCTTCAATTCAAAAATAACTTCTGAAGTTGATTTTTGATCTCAGAGCATCAATTCGATTCCGAAAATACCAGTAATGGGTGGTATTCAATCATTTTTGGTTGTATTTCGGAAACCGGAAGTCGCTTTTTGACGTGGGACTACGTCTTTCTTCACTACACTAAGGTACATTCTGTGAAAACTGGATTGAACATGTAACGTTTTTGGTTGGCGGAATGGTAGATTTTAGATGCTAATAGCGCTCAAACAACTATTCCGATTTCAATAGTTCATATACCGATGTGATGATTCCATCTGCGCAGCGGACGGTAAGCTTCAAACACGTGCTTTTTTGCGCAGCGCGTCGTCCCGTATAGAAAAGAAAATAGCTATAGTCTTTCATAGGTCTTACCAGCACAGTCGGTCCATTTCATATGCACGTTGTAAAATAGTGTTTTTTTCGAGACTGTGCTTATTATAGCGAAAACTAATATAAAGTCACTCTAAAAAGGAAAGGTTTGGATTATTTTATGAAAAGCACTAGTCAATGTCGAATAATATGAATATCGTTGGTTGAAATTTTTAACGGAATAAATAATGATTTGCTTAGGGTGACCGTCTTGCCTGTTGTTTCCCTATCTTCGTTGGGTGTAAAGTTATAAAGTATATTATTTGGTGGTCACTCAAAATTTGGTTTTTTTTTGTAATTAACTGTTGTTAGTTGCATCAGATTAGGTATTTGGAAGGGTAAAAACCTAAATTAATCCACCTAGCGGTCAGACCCAGCCTTTCTCATTCAAACTTTTATTTGTTTCAATAAATTTAGATGAACGCTTCAATCCAAGAAATGTATATTCACTATTAAGGTTTCAAAATATTGATGTTATAATCTATACATATAAAAATGCAGTCCGGTCTGTCTGTCTGTCTGACCCATATAGGCTCGAAAACTACCAAACCGATCGACGTGAAAATTTGTATGTAGGGGGTTTTGGTGCCGATAAAGGTTCCTATGATAGTTTGAAACCCCTCCTTTTTCTAGAATATAATGAATACAAATGAAACATAAATTTCTGCACAACTCAAGAACAAACCAAGCAAAGGTTTCAAATTTGGCATGTGGATATTTTAAGAGGTTTCAAATATGTCCATAATGGTTCGACACCCCTCCCTTTTCTAGAAGGGAGGGGTTCCATACAAATGAAACACAAATTTCTGCACATCTCGAGAGCTAACCAACTAAATGAAACCAAATTTTGCAAATTTGTTCCATAATCGACTTCAGGCACCATTTTGGATTGTAAGATGACAACTTCCGGTTTCTGGAAATATGAAATCGACCACAGACCCCATTTTGGATTCTAGGCTGGCGACTTCCGGTTTCTGGGAAACAGCCGAAAATGATCGAATAACACCCAAAATGGGTTTTTTTTTTCAACCAGAATGACGCTCAGAGGCTAGAAATTATCTAGGAAATATTCTAGGAAACAGTAGAAAATGACCGAATAATGCTCAATATGGATATTTCCGTAATCGAGATGATGCATGACCTTGGACGCCATTTTGAATTTAAAGACGACCACTTTAATTTTCTGTAAAACAACCAAAATAACTAAACACCTCCCAATATGGGTATTTCCGGTGTTAGATTGATGCCAGGAAATCTGCTGAAAATGACCGAATACCACCCAATATGAAAATATACAGAATTAAGGCGATGTACAGAAGCCAAAAGTCGAGGATGTTGTTATTTAGATAAAACCAATCATTTCAAACGATTTGTTATTTGACTCTGATCATATGTTATGGCCGATTCGTCGTGCATTTGCAGATTTTTAACACATCGCAAAAAATCAATGAATTTGAAACGTTCAAATAGTAGGATACCATATTTAAATTATGTTGATGCCACATATATCGATCAAAGCAGGTATATTTTTAAATAGTCTTTAAATTTCTTTTCTTTCATTAACTTTTGAGCCACATATCAAATTGTTATGAAGTTTGTTATTTGTAAGTTTGAGAGATGACTCGTTCGTATGACACTAGTTATAATCAAATAAGTCATGTAATCTTTGAGATAATAGACTTTCGTTGTTTTATTAACAATATAATACATAACTGTTGCTTAAGTTCGATTATAATCAAATGAAATGGGAACGTATAGGGCAGCCAAAATTTGCAACCACGTGTTCAATCATAATTCATCAGTTAACCCTTAACTGGCCCGCTCATCTGATAATAATATTGATCAAATCGATTTTCTAGTTTCTGAGGTAATGAAGTTTCGTGATTTTCACATTTCGGTACATTACAGACGGAGTTACAGTCCGAAAACAGTAAAATTCAATAGGGTGTCATGAGGCAGCTAGACTTTTTATTTGACACTAATTTTGTTGAAATCGGGTCAGCCATCTCTGAGAAAAGTGAGTGAGTCCAAGTAGTCTTCGGAATATGTTCCTTTTCATAGCTGGATTTCACATTTTTAAACATAACAGGAAAAGTAATAGTCCGTTTGCAAAACAAATCAATAGGGTCTTATGGGGCAACTAGACCTTCCATTTGATACTGATTTTATGAAAATCGGTCCAGCCATCTCTGAGAGACATGAGTGAGATTAAGCAGTCTTCAGAACACGTTTCTTTTCATAACTTTTGAACCCCAAGTTCAATCTTTATAAAATTCGAAAGTTAAGGGTTTTTCGGGAAGCCCGTTCATTTGAAACCAATTTTGTTCAAATCGGTTGTGTGGTTTGTGAGATAATGATGTTTTATGATTTTCACATTTTGATACATAACCTCTAAACTAAGAGTCCGAATACAATGACATTGAATAGGGTCTTATGGGACAACAAGACCTTTCATTTGCAATTAATTTCATGAAAATCGGTCCAGCCATCTCTGAGAAAAGTGAGTGAGAATAAAAATCTGCACATACACACACACATACACACACACATACACACACACACATACACACACACACACATACATACATACAGATAATGCTCAGCTCGTCGAGCTGAGTCGAGTGATATATGCCATTCGGCCCTTTGGAGCACTTTTATACTTTCGGATTTGCAAGTGATTGCTATACCTAGAAAGGCAAAAATACTAGGCAACATTCGAGCACATAGCTAAAATATTCCAGCGATTTGTGGTGTAGTTTTTCAAAGAACTATCTTTTTTTTTATAGGTGTTCCTTAATAATTACAATTTTGTGCTTATGTAATGCTTGTAACTTGTTGTACTAACTTCTATTAAAAACAGAAATGACGATGCTGTTCCAGAACTGCCTGTTGTGCGTGTGTGTGTCCTACCCATCGATTCCCAATGACATTTGTCAACTCATCCCTCACAACACACGCTTCGATTTGGTGGTGCAATGCGGTTTAATCTTCTATTGTCCATCAAAAATATACGCATCCATTCACACGAGAAGGAACGTTATGCTGGAACGGCAATTCTTCGCTATAACCGTGCAGATGAGAAGACGATGTGTGATAGACGTACGAAATTGACGGCAGATTCGGCTTTCGGGAGGTTCATTGTTCCGGCCGGCATTATTCTCTCATTCAGCCACATTCTGCCACGAATGGTGTTTATCGCTTCCTCGCCATTATTGTCAAATGGTTGCACTTCGCGTAGTTGCGCACCCGGAGTCGAGAGGGTGGGGTGGATGATAAATGATTGTGATGATTACCGGCTTTCCGGTGGCGGGGTGCGGTTGTGACGCGTTCTTTCTTTCCCCGGCGATGTCGTCAGGTGTTTTTCGCCAGAGAAAACAAACCAGTTTTCAATGAGCCGCTCTGCGAAAGTTGTTTTGATCGTAAATGGGGCAGTTGTTTGGTCGGTTGTCAGGATTATCAATTAATAGGTAGGTTATAACGGACAGCTTGGTAAATTGTGAAAATGGCAAAGATTGCCCTTTCTATCCATCTTCATCGTATTACATAATCCGTCAGCTATCAAGGTTACCACCTAATCGAATGGAAGGCTTTGAGCTGATACGTCAGGCATGTCAAAACGGTTCGTTCCAAATATAGTAACGCATAATTTCGAAGCACGCTACAAGGTAGAAAGCGATAGATAAGGTTGGTATTGAACCAAAATTCTGTTGCTAGCTAGGTTTAGGTAAGCTTTCCGGTGGAAAAAGTTCGTGATCTTCAAAAAGCCAATTTCCGCCCCCCCGAGTGTAACACAATCCCACTCAAGTGGCGACCTATTTACAGCACATCATTTCGTTCCAGTAAAATCACAATGCATTTCTGCGAGGGCAAAAAAAAACCGATGTGAAGAAAATTAACAGCCAGCAACCTTTGTCGATGCGAAAAAATGGCTGACCGACATTCGCACGATGCTGACGCGCGAGCTAAGTGAGCACACGAAGAGAGGAACTTCCGCACAGTGGAAATGAGGTGATGGCGCGCAGTGCAGGATGCCAAGTGCGTTCCGCCGCAGGCCAATCTGCATACAATGCGAACGTCGTCGTCGTCGTCGGAAAGCGTGATTTGCATAAGTGCCAGTTAACTGGCGGGCCTGATTTTGTCGGTTCACTCTGAAGCGGGGTCACACTTCAGATTGGCTGAATTGGCTAAATTTGGACGTTCTGGGAGTGCAGTTTTTACTATCATACATTTCTGTCAAACCGTTCTAAAGTACAGTGAGCCACGGTGCTCAGACCTTTCCACGTTTCAAACAATGGGAAAATGACACGGAACTTTGCTTCACTTGCAACCAAATTAGTTCACATTTAAAATTCTACGCCAGGGTCAGAATGCTTGTACTCGTGAACAGCTCAAGACACGATTCGGTGCTTAAGTGTGAGTCACACTAATTGTAGCTTCTTCCCGTAGATACGAGAAAGTTTGGAACATCCTCTGGAATACAATGTCAAAAATCGTGTGTCGTTAATTTGTTCAAAAGTTACACGCTTGGTTGGGCTGTAGCTGTGAACGTTTAAAAGCGACCCAGTGTTAATTAGGCTACGAATGTTAACGCTACTGTCACCTTCATTACAATCTTCTGAAACTAGCGACTGAACAATAGTAAACAAAACGAAGTATTTCTAGAAGTTCGTTGAAGCTTCGCGAACTCTTAACAATTTGGCTAAATAATAAAACTCTACAGCCAATGCGGATTGTTATGAGCTAATTTCAAGAAATAAACACAGGCGTCTAGCATCAAAAGCACCCGGAAAGGATGAACAACCGCGTGGTTCCTTCTCTCATCAGCCAATGGGCTTTTTACTGTTCTCCGCAAATGTATAGTTCTTCAAACTACACCTGTGCTGTGCTATCATCTAACGGAGATAAAGCAACATAGTTTACGGTGTGTATAGTTTTACGCCAGCGCCGGATGTCTGCAGGCTGCCTGGCTGCCGTTGCCGGTGAAACGGCGAACTCATTTGCGACGCCATTAGTGTGGTTCAAAATAGTAGTCGCGGATTCATGTAGTCAAATAAAATGCCTCCGTACATTTGCAGAATTGGACGGCTTCTTAAACAGCTTACTCTTGTGCTACGCTCGAGCGAATTCTTGAAGCGTAGGATTCAGGGGCTACCGACAGACACAGTACAGTAGTTATGTTATGTATGACAGTTTTCCTACACACAGGTAAGGCGCCTAGGGCTTTAGTTTATCACGGTACAGGGCGGCAGCGTGTGTCAACGGCATGGAAAACGAGATTTTTTTCCCTCATGTTTGTTCTTTTCTGTCGTTGTTGACTGTTTAATCCATCCTGCTTTATGGCGTGTTTAAAGTTGAGTTTAGGAAGCAACCACAGGAAAGCGCAATAATATCTTCTACATCATGGCTCTTGGGTGGAGCCGGCATCCGTCTGTCGGTGAGTGACCATTAGAACTGGGGTAGAAGTCATTGGCACAAGCATTAGTAGTCATGCTGTTGGCTTTTCGCAAAAACTGAAACAAGGAACAACTTTTGCTGGCTGGCCAAATGACACCGCATGTGTGTGCTAACCTGTAACGGTCAATCATTTTGGCACATCAAGGTTCGAGAGAAAGCGGACTTGTTGCGGTCAATTTCCGTCGATTGTAGAGATTTTTATTGATCTTTCATGTTTTAACATTTTACAGTCCTCTGGTCGTGCTTCGCATCAACGACGCGCCCTACGGCAGTCACGTGCGCTGTTGGCTCTTTCGGATGCTTCACTGATGGCGACGTCAAGCTGCATCAATAAATGCTGCTTGATTGATTCCGTTGAGGATTACTGCGTCCTTCGAACGTCTTACGTGCTTCGGTCCCAATGCTAGACTTTTTGCGAAATAATCCTCAACTGCTTCACGGTACATTTCAACACTGTGAAAATACTAGCCATGCGAGCAACAAAATGGTGTGTTGATGCCGGTGCGAGATTGGGGTCAGATACCACTAACCGAGTAATACGAACGTCTGGAAAGAAGATTTTAATCATCAGTATGTGATTTATTTTGTAAATTTGGTACCAAACGGTTTTATCGCAGGATCCAACAGTCAGATTTACGTTCGCGGCATGTTTGAAGTTCACCCGCTTTGACGTAAGATTACGTTTTTGAATACTAAAATCCTGACCCTGGTGTCACGAAGACGCATTTGTTTTGAAATTTAAAATTTTAGCAATCAGCGTTATTCAATCTCCACTTAGTTTCTAAGACGAAGAAGTACGGAGAGAAAGAAAATAAACAAAAATGATCACAAGTTGTTTCTTTGTGGTGCAACCAGATTGAAGTGTGAATAGAGACAATAATCATCTGCTTCTTTGACATCGTTTAGAAAAGTCAATGGAAGAAACTTCGCCAAAGCTTCAGGTAGAAATTCAACTTCAGGTAGAAATTTACAACATTAAAAAACGAGTATAAAAATACACATAAACATACAGGTTAATAATTGCACAATGCTCTCTAGATCCCTGAATAATAAGAGCATGATTTAGATTATCATGTTAATTAGAGGAAGCTTTTCATATAACAATGGAGATGATTCACCATATCTCTCTAATAACATGGGAGTCAGAGTTCTTTGGAGTGTACATGCAAATGCAGTAGAAAAATAATCTAGAATCTACTCCCGTGGAACATATGCAAATTTGGACTAAATCCATTTAACTCAAGCTGCTAGAGAATTCTGCCGAATTCATTGTAACATTTCATTGCAAAAGAAAAGTCTGCTATCACTCTGAAAGCATGATATGCCAAGATTTCTTGTTATTGATCGGCCCGAGCATACCGCGTGAGCTACAATTAGAAAAACAAACAGCACAGTTTTACGATCAATTTCTCGAGAAGCACGAATGTGTGGTCTCTCTTTCCGCCTTGAACCTCAATTGTCCATCTTGATAAGCGAGAGAGCTATTTGAAAACAAAACAAAAATTAAACAAACAGCCCGCCCGGTGCCCGATTGCGTGCATTTTGCAGCACGTTCGAGCGTCGTCGTGAGCATATTTTACTACGCGGCAACTAGAGTAAACGTTTCGCTGGGTGTAAATAGACATTTAAAGCAAACATCGCAGCTTCAACAGCTAATCTGCACTTGAGGCGTCGGGATCAGTCAGCGGTACAATGCTCTAAACAAACGCAACTAGCAGAGCGCTAAGCTACGTTCCAAGCGGGAGAAAAGTGTGTGAAATGCAACGAGAATGCAGTCCATTGTACGTGCCCGGTGCTTGATCCGACAAATGAACAAATAATTAAATCGTACAAAAAACAGCATCTAGGCCATGACCGAAGCAGAAGCCGGCTCTCTGCTGCACTAATCGGACCACGAACCGTTTTTTTTCTCGCTTTTCATTTCCATTATTCAAATTTCACTCCGAATGCAATACAGGAATTTCTTTGCCATGTGAAATTTGTCATAAGGGTGCTGACAACACTCAATCGTATAATTCTCGGACACACACTCGACTAGGTCAGCCAAATAGAAAGCAAAATTTTGTTGAAATCTTCGATCAGATTAATCACTTTTAAGATTGGGGCCACCGCGGCGTGTTTGTAAATTTTAGATATCAATCCCAAACCGAGGGGAGTCTGTTTACAACCTTTTTCTCCTGTTTAATCGAGCCCCGAAATATATCCAAGCATAGCATATGGTGTTATTTGACTATGAATATTGTTTATACTCGAGAGCATGAAAACTTACTACCAGTAGTGCTACGGGGTCAAACTTTTGTGCGCCGAGGTTCACGCGATAGTTTTCCCTTGGTTTTTCCCATTTTACGACCAATTCGCCAAATGAGAATCGGTCTCGAATGACGCCAAGTTTTACGAGCAGCAGCCAGAATTAATGTTGTGCTTGTTCGACAAGCTGGGTTATTGAATCACAACAGTGGAATTCCTTTCTGCCGGCGGTGTCGGTCAGTTGACAAGTTTTATGTGCAGAAAAACTGTTCGATTGCTATATATTAGGGATTCGTTTTGCCTTCCTCATTTTACTATGAGCAACTACATGATCATTTGAGTGAACGAACAACTACGTCGTACGTGATAATACGAGAGAATCGCGTTTAAAATCTAGGTTAATTTGTTTTAGTGCAAGAGGTTTCTAAATAAAGATAAATCCAACTCATGTTAATTATTTGTGGTTGAGGCTAATTAAATTATGTGGAATATAACAAAATATCCACTTTCATCTGTAAGCTCGTAAACAGAATAGGATAGAAATGTATAGATTTGTAACTCATACACATGTCAACAATATACAGATAACTGCTATCAGTAACTATAAAAATTAGGTTATTCACAAGGGAGCGACGCATCGATCATTACCATTGCGCAGCAATTCAGTGATTAGCTTTGAGTAACAACGAATACATATTTGTATCCATACCCTTAGTGTGCATGCAATCCCTCAATATCCATTCGCTTCTGTTATGCTTTGATGTGATATGGTAATGTTGAGTGGATTTGGATGCAGTAAAGCGATAATCATTAGCTCTGCTTGTAACGCGTTTTAAGTGGTTCTGAGTTCAGTTTGAAATTATTTTTATGTTTTTGGGGTTCAAACTATTTTAGAATACTCGTGTTTTTGTCTATTTTTCTAGCAATTAATTTTTAATTCGATATGACTTTTTACGTCATATCAAGCAATTCTGTGTTTAATCGAATCGATTTTTTTGGGAGTGTTCCTCTTCGTGAAATTTTGTTGATATTGTTGTTTTGCCTTTGGTTGCGTTTTGGAAAACGTTTTCTTAGGGGTTTTAATCTCCATGTGGGATTATTTTCATATTTTTTAGTCAGAAAAAAAACGACTCTGAACCAGCGATTAATACAATACAAATCAAGCCTAATATGCATTGACATAGTCGTCAGTATGCGAATAAAAGAGTATCGGTGTTGGTATACACTCTCTTTACCTTCCTTCTTACGGTATATCTATAGGGCTTTTGCTACACATACATGCACAGCATCTGTTGGGCACAATTTGCAGATTTACCATTTGTTTCCGTTGTGGCGATTCAAGATTTAATCATTAATTACTTGACGGATTTTTATCTAAATTTCGAATACCTATCTACAATTAGTGAAAATTATAATTATAGTTAAATTATAATTTTGGCGATCACGAATCGGCCGAGTCTAGCGAAAAACAGTCTTTAATCTGATATCTAGATATTATAAACTAATAAGATAGAAAGTGAATTACGAATTAACAAGATTAATTACTTTTAGGCGTAAAAAAAAACAATATTGATCAATATTTCATCCGAAAAAAAAAAACAAAACAAAATCCAAACACAACGTTTTTATAAACCAGCATTTTTCAAATTCATCTAAACTTTTTAAAACCTTCATACAATTTACAAGGTACGTCTCTTATAGCGATATATTCTACAACAACGGAAAATGTAATAAGTTTTGATAAACGTATTGTTTAATATTCGCGTCACTTCGGTTAGCCTGGGTCACAACTTAAAAATTTCCCAGTTTTACCGCATACCGAATTTAATTACTTTAAACAATTTTTCTATGTTAAAGGCAAACATATTAGCTTGTGGAAATAAGTTTTCATTGCGTGATTTTCGTGTTGAATATTCTAAAATAGTTAATTGAATTAAACTGCTCTTGCCGGTCCATGCTAATCATATGGAGCTGTCACTTTTGCCTGCCCAACAGATGACTAATACATATGCACTGTGCAAATACCCTTTTGGGAGTGTACCATATACACCACAACACGTGGTTCTCGATGTGCATAACTCGGTATATGAATTTATTCGGACAATATTCACCAAACGAGCAATCCCGATCTATTCTTTTTTATTTGGCTGAGAACATGATTGTTTCGGTAAAAAAAGATAGTAAATGACAGTGTATCTCTACTTCTTCCACTCAACTTAACCGCAGCCGAAGTAGTCCCTTTCACCACATTTTTCTTCTCACCGCACCACACTTCTGATGCTACTCAAGTTGACATTATATTGTCCTGTTGCTATCCTTTTTTTCCCGCGTGTGGGCGTGTGGAGACACAAACACAACGAGCGAATCGCTTTCAAGAGTGGATGTAGACTAATCATGTGTCTATTTTCTCCAAGAAGCCAGGTTTACTCGCTATTTAAACAGATCATGAGTTGTGCAGCTTGAGATAAAACGACGATTGAATCATATTCCTCTGATTTCCATCACTGCTCTGAACCAGCATTGCCAGGTATCCAGATTTATCCGGATTATCCAGATTTTTGATTTCTCGAATATCGTTTAGCGGTAGGGTCCAAAAGTTTCGTCTTCTCGAAAAAAGTTCCCATGCAAAATTTCAGCTCGATCGGACATCGGGAACACGTGCCTCAAAGCGGTCAAAGTTTCACGAAAAATATCGATGAAAAAAGCACAGGTAGTGATACGCGGAACTCGTAATATTTTTTTAGATGCCATATGTCTTAGAAATGCATAAAACGTCGAGATTTGGTGTAAACTCGAAAATAAAATCCCTAAAAAATCAACTTTCTGGGTCTTAGAAAATTAGGAACTTGGGGCCAATGGCATATATATAAAAAAAACAACATTGGAATTGCAAAATTTCAACTTGATCGAACATCGGGAACACGAACCTCAAAGCGGTCAAAGTTTCAAGTCTCCCAGCTTAAAAATTTCTTAGTCTCAGAAACTAAAAATAAATTTTTTTTTCTGAGTTAACACCAGATCTCGACGTTTCATGCATTCCTAAGACTTTTTTTTGATACCGACAATTTCATGTGCATCACCTTTTTCATCGATATTTTTCGCGAAGTTTTGACCGCTTTTGAGGCACGTGTTCCCAATGTCCGATCGAGCTGAAATTTTACATGGGGACTTTTTTCGAGAAGACGAAACTTTTAAGCCCTACCGCTAAAGGATATTCGAAGGTCAATTTTTTTTCACACATCTTATTGGCACTCTAATCCAGGTACACAGATTTTGATGCTCAATTATCCAGATTTTTCATAAATGATCCAGATTTCATCCAGATTTTATTTCCTCTGTTTCGACAAAAGGTCATCACTTCAAATTTGGCGCAATATTTTGCAATTTTGTAACTTCCAATGGTGGGTACCCCAAAAGTTTTATCCGAAAAAATACCTTTTGCTTTACAAAATGACTGCCAGATTTTTTCCAGATTTCAATTTTGCTTTTTCCAGATTGACCTGGCAACGCTGCTCTGAACTGAGATTTGGAACATTACAGTTTTAGTTTACAGTAGCATTTTCGAGTGATTGTGGGTCTAATTTGGATCATGTTCTATTTTAATATTCTTGGCTTTTAGAATCGTTTTTTCCAGCCATTGCGAGACAAATTTGGTCTTTGATTGGTGTATTTCATGCCTTCCGGTGTATTTTTTTGACAATGTGTTTTTTTTACTGTGTTGGTCTTGATTGAAGAGCTTAGTTTGATCTCAATTTTACATTTTTCCTTGATTAAAATCTAGCACTTCAATGATTTAAAAATGACCCTATTTTTACTATTTTAGAGACCTGAGTTTTTCAATGATTTTGAGTTAATCTCAAATTATTTTTGGTTCTCGATAGTTCTTAACTTTTTTGAAATAATTCTATTTTTTGTTTTATTCTCTTTGTATTAAATTTGTCTACTTCTCCTGCTAATTTCAGGCGATTTCATGTTAAATCAATATTCTTCGACGAATTAAGATGGCATTGTCTGTCTTTACTGATTTTTGAAAGTGTTTATCAGCATTTCCTATGTGCTTCAGCTCTTCCAGGCTTAATTGGGATTGTTTTATTTTTTTTTATTTTGAAGCATTACCAGTAATTATGATACTCGATCGAAAACCTTTATTTTAATATTCGGTTTCGGGTTTCTGGAATATTTTTTGACTATTTACAATTTCTATACGCGTAATAACAATTCTGTGTTTATATTTGTTGTTCTTCTATGGTCGGAGAGAAGAGCGTGATGTTTATAAATGTTACACTTTGAGCAATTTCGAGCCATTATTTTGAGCTTGAGCTTGAACGACCGCACATTTCGTAGTTGCTTCTCCGTGATCGATCTGAGCTAGTGAAGTTGCACAAGGAACCACATAAAAGGCTAGTTGGGATTAGTCTGCCATCTTCAGTATACAACAATTCAGTATCAACCGCTTTGTATAGATCGATAACGGCGCCGGCCACGTCCTTACGATCGTTGGGTTAAGAAAGGATGTTTTAAGGAAGGAAGTGTAACAGCCGTTATTGTCGGAGACCGAGTTTACATCTGCATCTCCGCGACTGTGACGGAAAGGAAAGGTTGTGTCACCGTGGTAAGTGACGAAATCGAACTATGTTGTGCGCGAAGTTAGCTTTTTACGAAGGCGAACGAAGTATCTTTAATATCAATGACCGCGAATATATACCAGCGACGTGCGGTAACCATCCACCACTCGAAGTACCCAAATGTTTAAAAAAAATTTTATGTCCAATCGCGAATACTCTCGAGAAAGCAAACGCACTCCGGAAGACGCGATTATTTGATAGGTATACATTGTGTAGTTATTAAATCAATCACGATATTTATCAAACGAACTCGATTTGCGATACGCGTTTATAAAAGCAACGAGCAGGCAATCTTCGGCTGAACGGTCATACCAAGACTAAGCTTATCCCTGAATCTCTATTCTGCGACGGAGAGAAAGGTTTGTGTTATTATGTCTCCGTGGCGAGTGATGGAATCGAATGATGATGCGTGCGAGGCTCGCGTATGTTTCTCATCAACGCCGTGTATGTTTCTTATCAACGCCGCGATTCTATATAAATGACGTGCGTAGAGATCATTAACTATACGAAGCATCTATGTATTTAAATAAATGTCTATTACCGACCTCGAATACCTGCAAGAAAGCAAATGCACTTCAGTAGATGCGGTTCTTAAAATGGTATTCGAGCAATTTTGAGCCATTATTGTTTTTAAATTTGTACCAGCATTTTTAACAATTTTCACCGTAATTTAGAAGCAGTTTTTCGAGCTTTCTATCCTTCATGAGCGTGCTTTTTGTTGGCTCCAATGATTTGGGGCCTACTTTGCGATTATTGCTGTTTTCTGCTCCGAGTGGTTTTTGGGGAGCGTATTTCTCAGCGAATCTAACTTTACAGCGAAATTCATGGTTCTTCACAGGGTTAATTTGGATTCATTTTTAAAGCTTTTTTGGTATTCGAAGTTTTTAATAGTTCTTAACTGAGCAGAAGTTCTCTTCTGCTTAGTTTTCAGAAGTCTTTTTAACGGTTTCGAGCTTAAATTGGAGGTATTTTCGTTTTCAAGGTTATACCAGTTCAACTTATTACCTAAATTATTTTGGGATAAATTTGAGCTTAGCGGGATTTTGGGATTTTCTAGCGATTGTGAGCAAAATTTGGTATTCTATTTTTGCGTTTTGGGGCTTTAGTCGTCATACACAAATTACGGAACGCATTAAGAAGGAGAAAGGAAGGCGAGGAGGTGGGTAGTTGAGGCAATTTCGTAACTGTAATATATTTTCAAAATTGAAAATTGCAGGGCGAGAACAAATGGTTTAGTCGTACGTAGTTTTAGAGGGAGAAGGAGGGGTCATATTAACGTTACTTATTGTTGTATTACAGGGAGAGTCTGAAATCTTGATTTTTAGCGTTATCTAATTCGTGTACGACACCTTAGAAGCATTTCAGACATTCTGAATTAATTTTGTGATGTGTTAGGACTGTTTGAAAAAAAAAAAAATAATTATCAAATTTATAGAACCGATCATGTGTATTTTGTTCATTGGACCCAAAAAAATGGTCGATTAAGTGTCAGGTCGAAAAAAAAAATTGACCGAAGATCAACCTTCTGGGAATTGGTTGTTTAGTGGGCAACCTCCGGTTTAATATGGAATATTTTAGAATTGGCTTCTGAAATGGCTCACAACTCGCCATAAAACACAAATTCTTTTTGCGTTCATTAGGCATTTCAAGCATATTTCATTAGGGTGATTCGTTTCTTTCGCTAGGGTGGTCTTTAATCTAACATTAACTTGGAATCATTTTTTGCCAGAGTTCTTTTGTTTTTAAAAAAAAAAACCATCTCCATTTTAAGATTTTTTTTTTCGTTTTTTTTTTGTGATCAGAATTCCGAATTTGAATTCAAATCGAGCTAGAATATTATAGCTTCTTTTTGACTAACAAAATTTACGTCTTGAGCTAGGAACAAATTTCTCTGTCGAAACGCTTCCAAAGCTGATGATATGTTTTCTTGTTCCTTATTTCGATTGCTCTATGTTGTTCACAGTGCTTTAAAATTTAGGTGAATTCTAGGTTTCCAACCTCGCGATAGAACGTGCTTTGATTTACAGACAAGGCACATTTTTTTCGAATTTATTATTGGTCGCAGTCAGAATACAACGTACGTAATAAAAGCACAAGGCATTACAGAACACAACGAGACGGCCTGATAGGGCCGCATTTCAATCGAACTTTGTTTTGCGATCAATAACAGTGGCGTACATGCGAAAAAAAACTACACATTTTACATAACTATCCGTCCATCGTCCGTTGGCTGCGGGCTTACTTCAGGCAGACATCGTGGAACGCGTGCGCCTATAAAAAAAAACCTGCTATAAATCTATTTGTTCTACTTTATTTATGGTTCATTTTGCGTTTTGTGCTCAGCTTCATTACTGCTGGCTAGATGCTTTCGTGCGGTTCCGAAATAGAAAACAATTTTCACTTTCGGTTTTTCTTTACGGTATACGTTCAGGCCGCCCTCTATTGTGTGTATGTTGTTATGTTATGGTCGTACAATACAGTCCAGACACACAGTTCTTCTTCATGATTCACTAAGCAATGCAGATTGCATAGTGGTCGGTTACGTACTCCACCCGTAATGTACCAGATTGTAATGGAAACGTCCTGCAGGCTGTGCCTGCAATTAAATCGCTTGCATTTGGAAGGTTACAAATGTAATAACTTGTTTATGTTTTTATTTCTTCGCTTCTACGTAGGGGGAACGGCAAATGGGTAAGGAGGGAATGTGTTTTTCTTTTGGTTGTGGTCGGTGTGTTATGTTGTACTTTGTCTAACCTGTACGAGGTGCCTTATGGAGCTCGAAGAAGTGACCGGCATTCCTCGCCTAGCGAAGGTAGCACTTTAATTCATGTGGTTTTGTTAATGTGAGATTCATTAGCGAACGTTTCCTTTATTGAGGTTGATTATAGAATGCTTTCTTTCGTACGGGTTTATTCGAGTTTTTTTTCGAGCATTCTAGCTAACCGATTTGGGCATTTAAAATGATACTCTTACCCATCAAATTCGTTATGTTTACCACCTTCGCTATTACTCTCTTGTGTTAGTGGTGTATAATTTCGAGCAAGAAGCAGATGAACTTCCCCTATTATATTTTTTCTATTATTATGTGTGAAATAGTGTTGTGGACTGAAGGTATCATTAATGTTAATGTTTTGCTTTTGTTTCATATCTTTCTAGGTAAGTTGCGAATATGCCTGGAACGTGATAATTACCAGTATAAAGGTGTAATTTAAGCCAAAATTGATTTAACGGTAACTATGATCATTTTATATACCTTTGTAATTTGGAAACTCGTTTTTCTAGGATCGAATTCGATTAGTGGGAAGTTCCAGTCTAGTCGTCAATGTGATTAGGATAATCTCAAAATTTCAGAAAATCTATGCTTCGAAAAGAAAAATACTTCTAAGAAACGAATTAGCATTCCTGTCAACAGCAACACCGCAAGAAACACAAAAATTCGCTAGTCAGTCACATGTGCCATCCACGATACACCACTGACCGAAACCTCCATCGCAAGCACGTCAACACAATTCCGTCCGAAAGGAACCAAATGGAAGTCCTACTCACGGCAGAGCAAGTAAAAATAGCTACTGCGCGACTATGCAGACGTATTTACAGGCAGATCGCGTGCCAAACGGCACTATAAACAGATTGTGCTGCGAGTCTTCTTGAAAGAGTTGCTTGGCGGCGCATGGCGCTGCGTTGTTCACCCTGAACCTGAACTCCCGACAAAGCTCAAGGGGTTATTGGAGGTTTTACCTGCCGAACTTGGCATACGCGTCTTCGAGAGATCCGATCGATCCGATGTTGCTTCGAGTAGTTCGAATGTAGGTATTTATAGATGTTTGAACGATACGGTTTACTTCAAGCAATGCCTGAATAGTCCGCTATTGTTACAGCCATGAATATATTTATGCTTCAATTAAATTAGAATTTGTTTTCTCCAAGCAATGGCGCTAATTATAACGCTTCCCGACGTCCGAGGAATGATTTGCATACGTCGCACTGACTGCACTCGGAGCTGACCTTTGCATTGCATCACAGTGAATTAGAGGGGCAATTGTGTAAGCTATTAATTTTTCGCTGTTGCATCAGGAGAATGGCCCCTCTGCACCGCCCATAAACGGTACAGTGGTTGGCTTTCCAGTGTGTGTGAGAGAGCAGCGAAATGATGATGTTGTTTGCTGAAAGGTAAAATGCACAATTTGTGGATCATCTCTAAAATTGTTTTGAATCGTTCATTCACTTCGGCCACACTTTGGTAACACACAATGCAACATGGTGCCCGAAGGCCATAGACATTCCTTCGACCTGGGCCGATAATTGAATTCGAGTCTGATTGATTGGTTTTTGTGTAGAAGCACTACAACACGCCGTACGCTAGAGTAAAAGCACACAGGGCGATAATGAATACTCGGTCTATTTGTTATGTCCGTTGAGCAAACAAAGATGGTTAATACATGAATGTTGCTATCCTCCATAGCAACAAATTACAACGGAAGCTGGACGGCGTTTGTTTTTGAGCGAACCGCCAAGTTCATAACGATGTCGGGGATGAAGTCTGATATTCGTACCGACAATGGTCGTTTTAAAGATGGCTATTATTGGTGCACCCACCCCAGCTACTTTTAGCTCTACATACTACATCGAACATCCTTCCCCTATATCCAATGACTGTCCCTTGAATCGCGGTGTCCGCGTTGGTCTGAGCATTCGTTGACGCGCGTTCTTAATATTATTTTGACATTGAAGGCAATTACGGTCTGCGATGGTTACCCTTCACATTCATGGAGGTTTGCGCTGTCCCCGCAAAACCAACTGATTTAAAAAAACATACACGGACAGTGCTATTTTGTCGAAAACCGGAGCTCCCGGATCACCCTTTCCTTCTTCTTTTTCTTCTCTCTCTCTCTCTCTCTCCAATAAGTGCGAATTCGAGGGTCATAGTTTTGATTGCCATCAGTTGTTAACAACACTGACTGGTTTCTGTGAAACCTTGTTCTCTCGCGAAGGTGGTGAGAAAATAAATAATAAAATACCAATTCCATAGTAGTCATTCTAGTTGAGTGCACTATTTTTTTTCTGCCTATCAAACCTATAATCCAGGATATTATTTAGATTACATATAAAACGCGTTACTCTAACAAAGCGAAACTCATCCCCTGTGGAGACGATTATCCTGTCCAGTTCATGTTTGGGCTGGTGCGAAAAGTAGCGGGTAGAGCTAGACTCGGTTGCGTGACCACGAACGAGCGAAGCTTTAATGCCTCTGGGGAGAGCTCTGTCAGTTCTACCGTTGTTGTTGTTGCTGCTGCTGCTCGCGATGGCTTAGCATGCATGCAATTATGCGAGAATATAGAAGGTTTCAGGTTGGCAATATTAAACTACAATTCAGTTTTGCTTGGTAGACATAATGACAGACACTTCTGGCTCTTATCGGCGGCGATCGTCTGGCAGAGAGAACACGGCAAATGACACGACCATGAATATGACGATTATACAAATCGTTACATTCCCATTGGCATGCATAAATTGTGCTTCATTTTAGTGTTATTTCGGCGGGTGAAAATGGGCGTTTTTCAAAGTATTCTACTGAGTGTTTTTAAATTTATTTCTTAGGAAAAGGCCGTTGCAGTCTGAAAATAAAAATATTCAAAATAATAATTACGAAGCGATGTGGTGTTTTGTTATTAAGGTCTTGATTTCCTACCTGGCGCAACGATAATTTTCGCAACATTTGACTGGATTTTGGTTGGTTTAATAATGGTCAAAAATCTATAATCGTTTTAGGGCAACTTATTTGTGCTTTATAGCAACTTTTTTTTTTACTTTTGTCGACCAGCGTAATCTGTATTTTCAATTTTATCAAATTGGATGTAAATTGGATGAATCTTCAACAAAAAAATATTTTTGTTTAAGATTCAAGTTAGTAAAAGCGAAGCTAAACTGTTTTAATTACTGGTGGGAATTTTAGAAGGAACCAGTTTAAGTCTGATCCTTTTGAATTTAAGGTGTGAGGACCTATGATTGTCGTAAACTAAATCAGTTTAAAACAAATTTGAATAGTCAAGGATAAAATTGTGAAAACTCTAGGAAAATTAGGGGATTCCGTTTTGGAAATTGAGTCACCCCGGGTTTTTTCACTGAAAAATAATTTCCTGGAAAAGCGTACGCGTTTTGGTACGGGTTTTATTCGAATCTATGCAACTGACTAATTTGGTAGTACGGAAATGCTGCCTTCATAAAAAAATACATTGTAATTTTTTTGCCGAAAAATATTACAAATAAACGCTTGATGTTAGTTAAAAAAGAGTTGTTTTTTTTGATCCTTTGAATTAACTTGAAGTTATAGGAAAATGTTTGGTATGAAAAAAACAATCCGCATTTGAAGAATATATTTGTATCTGATTGATTATAAAAGATGCAAATAGATAGCTCAAGTCAAGCAACTTATAATGATCAACTTCCTGAACGAATTCTTTTTCGAGTTATTTTGAATGTTGGCTGTTAAAATATGAAATATTAGTTAAATTTTGTATTAGTACAAAAAACGTTCGATTTTCCTTTGAAATTTACTTTTTATTCAAATTTGACATTATTACAAAACTTTTGCTAAAAAGTGTAGGGTTTTCAATCGAAATTTAGTATTTATTTATAACTTATTTGGTCAAAAAAAATTTCACTAGTTTTTTGTAAATCGTTATTAGTTTCCTACAGCTTTCATTTTTTTTGGGATTTGTTTAGGGATAATGTTTTTTGTTTTCAAAAATTTATAATCAATCGAAATTAAGGAAATTTAATTGAAATAAATCATTAAAAAGCAAGTAGAGAAAAAATGGACAGGACTGATTCTACGCATAAATCTCAATCTATTTTGATGGTTCAGAGAAGTTCAAAAAAAAAAAAAAGTAAAGCCCTGGTGCTACATTCCGATTCGGAACTTGATCTTCTGTTTATTTATACACAGACTACGATAGACGCTACGATCCTACTGACACCAACAATCTCGAACCTACGACGACAAGCTTGTTAGGCCACCATCGCACCTCGAGACCATCTGGGAGATCAGAAGAGTTCAGGTAACTAAATTTTCTATCTCCGAAATTCCATGCAAAAATCACAAGGTTTGTATGCAAAGCCACGACCACAAGTTGACGTAGAACCACATAACTCTTTTTTGTGCGAAATTTATTTTGTGAGACTTTTTTTATGCGATTATTTTTTTTGTGCGACTTGTTTTGTGCGAATATTTTTTTTGTGCGGCATATGAAAAAAGACCACTTCCGACAACATTTTCAGCCATTTAGTTTTTCCGATGTTAAACAGTAGGTTGGAGAGCGCATCTCCCCCCTACTGTTTAACATCGCTCTTGAGGGTGCAGTACGAAGAGCAAACGTCGAAAGAAACGGTACGATCATCACGAAATCTCACATGCTACTTGGCTTTGCGGACGACATCGATATCATCGGTATCAACCGTAAGGCCGTGGAGGAGGCCTTCGTACCTTTTAAGAGAGAAGCAGCGCGATTGGGACTTGTCATTAACTCTGCCAAAACGAAGTACATGGTAGCTGGCAGAGAGCGTGGGAGTCCCCGTGGTGTTGTTGCTGAGGTGGAGATAGATGGGGAACGATTTGAAGTGGTTGACGAATTCGTTTATCTTGGTACGCTTGTGACATGTGACAACGATATGAGCCGTGAAGTGAAACGACGAGTTGCAGCTGCGAACAGGGCTTTCTACGGTCTGCGTAACGAGCTAAGGTCCCGTAATTTGCAAACTCGCACAAAACTAGCGCTGTATAGGACGCTGATACTCCCGGTGGCCCTTTACGGACATGAAGCATGGACGCTGAAGGAAGCTGATCGACGAGTGCTCGGAGTTTTTGAGCGTAAAGTTCTGCGATCAATACTTGGCGGTAAACTGGAAGATGGAGTGTGGCGCAGACGCATGAATCACGAGTTGTACCAGGTATACAAACATGCTGATATAGTGAAGGTAATACAGCGGGGCAGGCTTCAGTGGGCTGGACATGTAGCCAGGATGCCTGACGAGAGAGCCGCCAAAACTATCTTCAGTAGAGAACCAGGAAGAGGCCGTCGACTCCGTGGTAGGCTTCGCACGCGGTGGATGTGCGCGGTGGAAGAAGATGCACGATCTGCTGGTGTACGGGGAGACTGGAGAACGGCTGCCCAAGACAGAAGAAGCTGGACACCCCTAATTCGTTCGGCCCTAGACCGGTGAACGGTCCGTTAGCCAAAAAAGTAAAGTAAGTAAGTTTTTCTGATTCTTGGAATGAATTCCAACGCATTAAAAAAGTGTTGTGTCCAAAAATTACTATTTGAGCCAGTTTCACGTAGGAAAAGTCACGAATTACTTGCCTACGAAGGAAAGCGGTTGAAAGGATTAGCATGTTTAAAAAAGTTTCGTTTATCAATCCGATGTTTTAAAATTGTTCTCATAGGTATTCTTAATCAGAATCAACAACTTTCGAGTTACTTTTAACTGAGAATTTTTTTTATGCGGTCCCTATCCACCGCATTAAATAGGTTTTTTTTTCAATAATGCTGTGGAAATATTGTTTTGTAGCTGCACGTGAAGTTTCAAATGATTTTTTTATGCGATTTTTTTTGTGCGGTCCCTATCCCTCGCACAAAAACAGGTTTGACTGTACCTACTACTGATGCTGCCCGCTACCGCACAAAGGCCGCTATTTACTAGAGGATGTGCCGCTGCACCAGCTGGCCCTGTCACTATCGCTACTGATACCCGCTACCACTGCTGCTGCTATCCGCTGTCACTGCTGTTGCGGCCACTGCTGCTGCTGCTAAGTAAGGACTGTCCTAGTCGCTGTCTAGAACTAATATGAGAACTAATATGACAGACTCTTATGTGGGCCAAATGTACATTTATGATTGACTAGGTCTATAATTCTGTCGACCGTGTTTGGGAAGTAATCATTAAACGACCACTCAGATCAATCGAAGTCTGTCATTCAACAAAGATTTAACCATGTTCAGCAGTTGATTGCATAATTTCAAGGCTGATTATGCATTTTAGTGTCGTTTGGAAGCAAATAACAAAAGCTGTTGGATGTTGCTATTGCTTTAGAGAAAGAGAGCCCTGCCATTATCGATGCTAATACCCGCTGCAACTGCTGCTGTTGCTGCTAAGTGAGGACTGTTGTAGTCACTGTCTAGAATTAATATGACTGGTTTAGCCTGAAGCAGACTCTTATATAGATCAAATAGTGCATTCCCGATTTACTAGATCAATAATTCTGTAGATCGTGCTTGAGAAAGTAAGCAGTAGCGATCAACCAGAGGTCGAATATTGCGTTACAACAAGGCTTGACAATTTTCAAAAGTGCATTAGTTTGATTAATCATATCACAATTTTCTGCACTTGGGAGGGTGCATAGAAGATTTTCCAATCGATTGCTGCAAGAACAAAAGAAAACCATCGGAAACTAACCGAGCGTTTGGAATTGGACAATTTTTTTACTTCCTCCGTTTTTAGATTTTCAATCTACATCTGGTAGACAAAATTTTACGTCAAAAAGTACTATCCGATTTTTTTTTTGCCTCGAACATACTCAAAATCGCCTAAGTTATTCTGTTTCGAAAAATTTTAGCCCCGTTTATTTTTGTTTGGCGCTTAGGGTGATATGGATGCCCAACAAATCCACTTTTTTCACAATTTTTCATTTTCAAAAATTCGTAACTTTCGAGCCGTTTAACCAATTTTAAATCGTTCGGCATCTGGCATATGGACCCGAGGCCGAATAGACACGTGGCCGAATAGACCAGTCGTTTGTGTGTGAGAGGCCGCCGTTTCCGACGGCGGGTCAGCGGCCGGCTCGGACTGCCCCGCATGTTTGAAGAAAAATTAATGCTAAAACTAAACCCTTTAGGAATATATCTACACTTGAACTGCATACGCAGAGTAAAAAATATCTTAGTTGGATATATAATTTATTGAATGATGCTTTTTGTCAATCATCAACCGTGCAACGTAATTTCCAATAGACATGCTGATGCGAAATGGATGTTGCAAATCCGGCACACATAGTCACGATAATTGGATCTCATGCGATTATACAACATTGTATTCGGCCTCGCGTTCATTCGGCCTCGCGTTCATTCGGCCTTGCGTCCATTCGGCCTTGCGTCCATTCGGCCTTGCGTCCATTCGGCCTTGCGTCCATTCGGCCTTGCGTCCATTCGGCCTTGCGTCCATTCGGCCTTGCGTCCATTCGGCCTTGCGTCCATTCGGCCTTGCGTCCATTCGGCCTTGCGTCCATTCGGCCTTGCGTCCACTCGGCATTGCGTCCATTCGGCCTTGCGTCCATTCGGCCTTGCGTCCATTCGGCCTTGCGTCCATTCGGCCTTGCGTCCATTCGGCCTTGCGTCCATTCGGCCTTGCGTCCATTCGGCCTTGCGTCCATTCGGACTTGCGTCCATTCGGACTTGCGTCCATTCGGCTCTGCGTCCATTCGGCCCTGCGTCCATTCGGCCTCGCGTCCGTTTTGCCTTGTGGCCTTGTATCCATTATGCCTCGCGTCTGTATGCCTAGCATACTATGCCTCACATCCATTATGCCTAGCGTCCATATGCCTCGTGGCCCGTCCCCGACCTAGGGGACCCTGGAAATTTTGAGCTAAAAAAAAGGGTTCAAATTTTGCCGATACAGAACACTTTTAGCGGTTTTGGGTATGATAGGAGCAATGAAAAATCGGTTAAGACTTTTTTGCAAAGAATTATTTATCTAGAAAACCTTATTTAAAAAATATCTCATTTCGTTTTATTTATTTATTTTACTTTTTGTTTTTTAATTTTTTTTTAAATTTTTTATTTTATTTCTTAAAATTTATTTAATTTTTTAAATTTTTTTTTCTATGAAATTTCAGACGACTTCCTAAAAGTCATTCATTGACAGTTTTTCTCTATCTTTTGCCATTATTCAGATGTATTAAAACAAAATTTCATGTTAGTTCCGATTTTTTTTTGAAAAATTAAGTATGCAAAGTTGCTGGATTTAGTAAGGTCTACCTCTACACATCCTAAAAGGTTCAATAAATTTGGAGACCGCACATTTCGTAGCTGCTCCTCCGTGATGGATCGGGGCTGGTGAAGTTGCACAAAGAGCCACCGTAAGATGGGTTAATTAAGGATTAAGTTCCCATCTTCAATTTACAACAATTCAGTAGCTTTCACTTTGTCTGATCGATAACAGCGCCGGTTACGTTCATACGGTCGGTTGGGGACGGAAAAAAGAAATATTACAACTCGTTGTTGCCAGAGACCGAGTTCACCTCTGCATCTCTAACGACTATAACAAAAAGGAAAGAGGTTAGACTCTACTGCTCTTCTTTACCGAGGCTCGTTACTTACCCTGACAAGTTCGTTTTTTTCTGGAATTTGGCGTGAGGGAAGGGTCAAGTAGGGGGATGCAAAAAAGCCTGAGAATAAACCCATGCGTAAAAGTCTCTCTGACATCAAACGGTCTTGATCTTATAAGTTTCGACCTCATTACCAATTGCATGTTAAAGCGAACTCTGCAACCTTGAGGTTACGAGCTTACCTCATACAACTGAATAATAAAGTGAATATAATAACTTTCGACAGTTGGCAAGAACTGAATGAACGTTTTATAATTCATTTTATAATTGAAATTTGTACTGATAATAAGAAATCATATGTTAAACAGAAACTGCAAAAACACATTTTATCGTTCAGTTGATGTAAACCATTCAACATCTATCATACATTAACCGCGTTAAATGCAGGTTGCACCGTTCAGTTATCATTTGCTAGATGAGAGTTAAGGCATGTTTTCATAGGTTATTTCAAAACAGCTGCTGCCAGTTTTGTCTGCAGCACTCGCAACGGCTCTATCTAACGAACATTTACTGCACACACACACGTTTACTGCGTTTAGCGAATGCAACCAGCTTTCCAGTTAGCTTCCTTTCAAAGCCACACGAATAACATTCCATTCATTACCGCAGGGCAGCCATATACTCTGACGTCATTGATCGGTGGTAGCCTTGTTCAGGGGGGCCCGGAGGGCACAAGTCAGGCCCAGTAACTAACAGAAACAGCACGACAGCGCGTAGTAGTGTGCCCGTACGGAGCTGTTACCGCCGTGGCTGATTCATTGAGAATAACAACAGCAGACAGCCGCTAGCATGAGTCACGAGTTAATTACCATAACACCAACTGAACGACGCGACGGCTAGTACAAATGTTACAAAATGTTGGGCTTCTTGCAACAGAGCGCACGGCGCTGATGCTGAATCTTATCTGCTCAATATTGTAATCGAGCTACATTTTCCGCGGGAAAAATTTCCAACAGTCAATCAAAGAAGAAAGCATTTATTGACGGGTTGCGGTTTAGCTTGTCCGATCGTTCGTTCGCTAGATTGTTGAAATCTTAGAGCAATGAAGTGCTTTTTTGATTTATTATTCCTTCATTTTCCGGATCAGAACCGCACGCTGTGGTGAAGACACAAACCACTTGAAGAAGCGACTTCGGCTGGAGGAACTGATCGTAAACAGTGCGAACGTTTGTTGATTCCAATTTCATCGCACTTCATTCGCGTTACGCGTGTTGGGCGTTACGGGGTTTCATCCGGGGCAGGGTGGTGCAGCCAACCGAACGGTAATAATTGATCTTTTGAAAACTGGTACTGACTGGCAATGCGATTGGATTTCACTTTCGGGATCAAACAAACGGATCGGTGCGACGATTGATGGATGGGTGGTTTTTGTTGTTGTTGTTTTTTTGTGTGGGTTGGCTGAGAAATAACTCACTTTCAGTCAGCAAATTTTTTTCTGCTTCACCGAATACTCGAATGCCGTGTGTTCTCCTCGGTTTGGGGTTTCTGCAGAGCAAACCAAATTGCGGCGTATGTAATTCGGTTCCATTTGTATGCCACCGGTGGTGTAATTTCAGACGATTTGGTTAGGTGTCCGCTAGCCGGGGGCTGTGTGTTTAGTTCACGGTTGACAAGAAACTTCTTAGGTCATACTTATATTTTCGATTGGCCATTGATTTGTTTCCTGTTTGAATCAAAGGTGAATTTCATTGTATGACGGTTGTGCCAAGAATGCAGTAACGAAACTTTGCTCTAATTCGTCCTTGTCCTTCTCTGACACTGGTTCGTGCCTTACTGGTTTGCGTGACTGTTTAAATGTTATTTCCGATGCGATTTAGACTGTATTTTCTCGTTTGTCCGTGAATAGTGTGAATACGATTGCATGATGGAAAGGGATAAAGTCTGGTAATTTATTGCAGCTCTCAAATGCATTAAGTCAAAGTTATATTGAATGTCAAGAATAATTCTTTTTAAAAGTTTTTTGATTGTTTTGAGTTAGTTTTGTGATGGCGAATTACTATGTTTGTTGGAATTTCATGATTTATGCAATCGCGGTTCCGCTGAGCGATTCCAGAATGCATTCCGCCGGGAGTTCGGTCTTCGTCTGGCACACAAATACATCATATAAAGAATCCAGTGAACTACAATGCAGAAAATGAGGAAGGAAAAATCTGTGTTTTTTTTGGTCTGCAACAATGGCCAGTGACCGCTGCTGGTGCAGTTGGCACTATAAGTGGGATTGCATTGCAGGAAGTAGCTACTGCTGCTGCAGCAGCAGCCGGAGGAGCGTGAATTAAAAAGTTCTGCGCCATTTCGAACATCTGATGCTTTTCACGTTTGAAAAGAGGAACGGACGGGTTTTTTTTTTGTGTGCTGGAGCTGGCAGACGTCGCGCCACGCGTGCGATGTTGGGTTTTATGAACTGCGATTTTGCTGACAGAATCGCTGTTTCGGTTATTCGTCCGTCAAACGGGAAAGCAATGTAATTGAGAGCTTGGATAAGCACCACTGTTTTACGGAAAATTTCTATATTAATCGTGGCGGAAATAACGTACAACTGACGGATTTAATAGTTATAGCCTTTTGACGAGTGTGAAATAAAAGCAACTTCCTGACGGTAATTTCAATCGTTAAATTGTACACGTGTTTCTGATTCGCTTCTATAGGATTCCAATGTTTAGATAGGCTAAGCCGAACCGCTCGAATTTCAATTACGCTTTGATGACTCATTCACCATTACAGTGTATTTATAGCCAGCTCAATTGTGTGGATAAAAGCTTAAGCCAATTATTCTTTTATGCTCATCGTTGTAAAGTTATAATGGTAAAGCTATTGAATATTCGCTATGATTTGTTAGGTCTATAGATTATTTTTAGAATGCTTCAGTAATGATATGTTTCGATCTTTGTTCCAGTATGTGTCAAGCAAGAGCATTCAAAAATGATTGATACCTTAAACCAATTCACGTGATTTTTTTATGGATTTTATGCGTATTTACGCGCTATGTTTTAATGAAATCAAAAAAAAAAGAAGGAAGAACAGAACACATATCCCAATGAATTTTAAGTATAACATTTTTAGTTCAAAGAAACTTGAATAAAATTGTCCATTAACTTAGATATAAGGTCCTCAATATAAAGTACCCTCGATATAAAGTACATATTTTAATTTGAAACACAATAACAAACACTCCCGAATTAAATATTGAAACTTCTAAAAAGTATATTGGTTACCTTGTCAACCTTTCAGGATACTACTGATGATTTAGAAAGTGCTCATAAACTTCATTAGACTCAGCGGGGTTTCAAGAATCGTATGAACAATTTTAATGTTATTAAAAAAAAAGATATAACGCGGTTTATATACGCTCGCATGTCACAAAACCGATATGTAGAATTGTTGAAGACAAAGACAAAGGAGCAGTCAGATCAAGATGAAAAAGCCCGAAAGAAGAATGCCTAGCAGTCCCCGGTAATGAGTATTATATGCGTTGTTTATAAGATACTTGTAGACAACATCTTCTCTCGGAAAAGATGACGCCCGTCACATTTTTCGAATTTTTGCGACCATATCTTTTGATTTCACTTAAGCTGAACACATTTAAGAAGTGACTTTGAGCATATTGGGATGTAAATCGAAAGTCACGCTTTTTTAATTCTTAACTTTATGGTAAACTACTAAAATCAGGAGTACAATCCGGGAAAAATATTTGGACGAACCGGAAGAACCCGGGAATTTAATTTCGGGTTTTTGGTGGCCACCCTGTATATAGAATATCATTTTTTTCATAAATTCGTAATTAATCTATACAAAACTAAGTAAAAATAATAAATTCATATTAATCAATGACATGAAAATACATAAATATGTCTTAAAGAGAAATATTGTTTCCAACTTTTGCTTTGTAATAAAAAGATTAACTCCAATCGGCCATTTTCGAATTCAACGAAGAAAATTGGAATTTCGAAATTTTGAACAACGAGAAAAAAAAAGAAAGACATTTTAATCCGCGAGCAGATAATCATGGTTTTTTATACATCGGACTTTTTCGTCGAGGAGTATCTTCATTAGGGTGTTTCAGAAACATTGACAAAGTGCTCAACCCAAAATTTAAAAATAATGTTATTTATAGTATTTTTGTAGAACATTTTGACTTTCTAAAAAATTGTGTTGCGGCAGAACGTAATTTGTCGCAGTTCCCCAGCCAGCGATCTAATCCCATCATTGAAATGATCAGAAGAAACAGACAATAAAATTATTCTAGTCAGTTCACTCGCAGCCACCGCCGCTGGCGGCTGGTCATGCTACCGACAGCAGCTATTGTTTTATTTTATATCACCGTTCCGTTTGTGTGTTCGTTTACTGCTGTTGGTTTTAACAACGGGTCCTATCGTGCGCGATCAAATTGTTTACAGGTTGCCCAAACGTGATTTTTGAAAAAATAACTTTCAAACCTTTGTGCAATTCTGTCCGATTCCCACATTTTTTCCGTATGGTATACATTTTTATTTTTGCAGGGTTATTTTTAAAGATTTTTCATGGTTTAGTTCAGCATCGCATTTAGTTATTTGACTCACAGAGCCTATTAAACATCGCAAAAACGTGATATTTTTTCATTATGTTTAGATAAAACCTTTCAAAACACAAAAACATTTCAATCAAGAACTAAAAATTAATTACATCGAGAAGTAAAAAAAAATAGTATAAAAAATATTTTTAATTAAAAAAACTTGCTTGGCTTAAATTTTGTTTCCCTCTCAATTTTTTACATTACTGAAAAGGGGGGTTGTGGGGTGACAAAAAATAAAAATGAAATTCCTACGAGCTTACGAATATCGAACAGTTCCACAAAAAAACACCCCAATTTTAATAGATATTTTTTAAATTGTCATTTTTGATTTACCTGAGATTTTGCATAGACGTTTCTATGGGCAAAAGATGCCATTTTGTGCTATTGCTTTAATTTTCTGGAAACACGACTCATTATTGAGGAGCTGTTTAAAAATGATATGTTGGGAAGGTAAAGGTATTGATAATTACAAATATTAATGAGCCAAAAGAGACTTTGAGAATTTGATCGGTGTGACATCTTGGCAAAGTTGTAGATAGTCTTTCCGAAAACAATCTGAGCTCTATTTTTTTTATTGTGAGAATTTTTGAGAAAAATGAGAATTGAGATTTTTTTTGAGATCTGGGAAATTAAGCATCTAAAAAGCTCGCTTTTTAAAAATCTGATTTTTTATGAAACCTACAAAAGATCACCTAAACATTGAAAACTACCTGATCATGGAGAAATCAGGAAAAAAAAAGATATAATTTTCTGAAAAAAAATGAATTTTTTTCGCAGGGTATTTCGCAGTGTATTTTTTTTTGGAAGGACAGAATT
Source organism: Wyeomyia smithii (assembly GCF_029784165.1). NCBI lineage: Eukaryota > Metazoa > Arthropoda > Insecta > Diptera > Culicidae > Wyeomyia > Wyeomyia smithii. Next base: position 47,708,101 of record NC_073696.1, read on the forward strand.
ATTATCTACAGCTTTGCCAAAGACACTATGCCAATCGAGCAAACCATTTTGGCTGTAAAACTATCTATAATCATTTTATCCTCTCAAAAATAGAAAAATATACTCTGTGCAAAAAAATTATTTTCTAAAAAATTTATTTATTTTATTTCTTTAGGTAATCTTTTTTGAGGTTTCATAAAAAAAATTAGATTTAAAAAAACTGGCTTTTTAGATGATAAATTATTAATTATTAATTAAAACAATAATAAATTAAAAACAATAATAATTTTGTTAGAGTGTATATCTTTTTGGAAAGATAAAATTACTATACCTTTTTTCCAAAGATGTCACACAGATTGAACAAACCGTTTTAGCTGCAAAAATATTTTTAATCATTACCTATGTCCTTTAAAAAAAATTCTCAGTGTCAAAAAAATACTTTTTTTCAAAAATATTTAATTTTTTACTTGATTTCTTCATGACTGGACAGTCCTCCATGTTTAGGTTATCTTTTGTAGTTTTCATTGAAAAATAAGATTCTTAAAAATTTAACTCTCTTAGACAAATAATTTTTAATTTTTCTCTTAGTTTTTTTTCCAGAAAAAAAATTTTTTTTTAGAGAAAAATAAATTTTTTTTTGAGTGTAACCTTTTCGAAAAGAAAAAAAAATATTATCTACCTTTTTGCCGAAGATGTCACACCAATCAACCTAACGGTTTTGGCTTTATGAATATTTGTAATCATCAACACCTTCAACCAATAGCACAAAATGGCATCTTTTTTACCATAGAAACGCCTATGCAAAGTTTCAGCCAAATCAAAAATGGTCGATTAAATTGGTTGCCCGGTTGTCTGTGGAATTGCTTTTTCGAACAAAAAAAAAAAGCTGAAAACGGAGAATTTGCTGCTACTCGGAAGCACCAAACATGATCGTGAAACTATAAATTCGAAATCATTCAACAGGGTTTGACCTGGAGAATTATTCTTTTGGGGTTAACTTGATGAACTACTTGTTGTAATTTAACTATCCTAAACCGTTCATAAACCAAGTTGTTCAATACTTCTAGTTGAATTCTATTTCCAAAATAAACTCCACGTGTACAAAAAAAAAACAACAACAAAATAAAGTATTGGAAGCCATATTGCAAAATATATTTCATGATTCGATGTAAAGTACATTCCAAAAATCTAAATATATTTTATATCGTAGTTCCTCTGGATATATTTTTCAATTATTTTTAATTACGTATTGTTACGTATGTGTAACCTTTTCAAATTATTACAGTTTTCGATTTGGAAATTTCAGTTTCTCATGAAAGTTACAAAATTGTATTATGAATTACCAACCTTTTTCGCCTTGATGAATTGACAGGTGTCTTCTATTCACCATCCATGCCATCGCTGTCTAAATAAACAGAAATTTGGTACCTGCGTTTGACTCAAAATTGCCGATAATTTAGCTGCTTGAAACAAATGCGGTTGAATCCGTGCAAACGTTATTTGAACCACGCGAATCCATCATACGACGCCTGTTCAGTACTAGCACAAATATTGGTCAGTAGAAAACATTAAACTCTGCCAATAATTTTCTGTCATCTATTTTTATGACATCGTTGGCACATGCATGGTGTCTATCAGCAGCTTGACTGTACAGGCTCTGGGAGCTAGCTAGCTTTAATATCATATTCACTGCGGTCGCTGTGGCTGCGGAGAAGGGGTTTTATTTAAATTTCTATTTTAAAACTGTGTACATAATTGAACGGGAAAAATCTTGACTCCAACTAGCCGAATACCCACTAATTTTGTTCGCTTCCCCTTCTGTCCGTTCGATGTGGGAATATGGATGCAGCATGGAAATCGATTGTTTGTTTATGTTTACTCACGAACATAATTATTATACAGATCCCTCTTGTCATCAGAATAATGGAGGGAATGGTACACAAAGACACTCCGTCATCACTCGATTTAGCAGTTGGAAATCCAATTTAACTTTTCATCAAACCAAGTGATCCAGTTGAAAAAGATACACTGTGGCTTCTAAGTTGTTGTTGGATGGTAAACTTAGTAAATGCTAGAACGGACACAATTACTTTTGAACAGCAGTGTACAGGCAAAAGGATGTTCCACTAGCTGAACCAACTAACGATTGCCCTGGGGAGAAGTCCTCGGGCTGTGTCGCTTCATTGAAACTGGGTCAATTGGCCATGTTTAGTACCAGCAGGTGCTAAGCTAGAGATCCACTTCTGCGATTTGCATGCCGGAGCACGACCTTTCGAAGCAGAAGTGGCGACAACAGAGCGCCCATATTGTTGCTGGTGTTGCTTCCTGGGCAGCATCATATTAGATATTAATAGAAGGACAAATGAGGTGGTGACAAATTCTCCACGCCCACTACCATTGCGTAATTTGTAAGCGTTCCACTTCCATTTCGCGTTGCGAAAAGCAATCTTTTAGATAAGTATCAATTTGCACTTTTGCGCCATCTTGTTATGAGTGGCATTAGCTCCACGAAATAATCGGAAAAGCGTGACAAAGAAGTCACTCTTCCGGAACGAACCTCAATTAGACGCGAATTTCGTTGAAAATCTTTCGAAAACAATTATTAAATCATGTGGCTCATCTCCCACCGTATGTAGCGCTTTAATTTTTTTTTTAAATTCACCTTCGAATTTCTCCTTTCCATTTTCAGGTAAGACGAATCATTCAATTTTCCCCCGACTCCCGACGAGATCAGTTTGTGGATCACGTATGGTCAACCTGCGAAACACGGCATGGCGAATTGATTGGCGCTGCTTCGTTGAAACAAAAGCGTAATTAATGGAAAATGTATCGACATCTGTGGCTGAGAAGCGATCATCAAGTCGAAAACATGGGCAATAAGGGCATTGCGTCTCACGTAGTTGTGTGTGCGTCTAATTATCGTGCGATCATGAACCGTACGAAAGCACATCATCTGCGGCGAGGTTATGTGTAATGTAGGCAGCTGTGTGCGTGTGCAGTGTAATTTAGGAAATTAATTTTCACCCTGTAGTGAAAGGGGAACGCTTGCCTGTGCTGTTGTTTGCAGCCGGAGGATATCTCTATTGGGGCGATTTGGCATCATCTCGCGTTGCTGTGGTTCCGTGATGTACTCCCCCGCCAAAATATGGGGTTAAAATAGGGTCAGGCAGAATAGAAAATTATTGAAGCTGACAGGTTGTCTGAGTGGCAGTGCGGATGCTTTCGTCTGGTTCCGCCGAAACGGAAACTCATTTCTGGATGAAACCCATTTTGGACTATTTTGTGATGAGTGGAGCGGGAGTTTGTTTGAGTTTTTCGTAGAGCGAAATCTCTCGATATAACTGTTTGTATCCAGTTCGGACGTTTCCGTAACTAGACATTTTGACATTGCCGCCCCTAGGGGAAGTTTGTGTATTGTTTATTGTTGAATGGTCGTTTCGGTATTTATCTCCAAGCACCCTTCAGTACTATAAACTTGGGACGTAACTTTTTCTGCACTTTCTAAAATTACCTACAACATGGCACAACTTCCGAAATGATGCTGAATGTTCAAAAAAAACTTCAAATCTGTTTTTCACAAAAAAACTTTCTCTGCCTTAGTACATGAAATGTTATGAGATGATTATCCCTGTCCTGGACGATCAATTTAAATGCGTTCATCCCTAACTGGCACCTGACTGTTTGCGGCCCTTTTGCTTGTTGGTAGGCGGAAACGGCGTTCGTCATTGAAATTTATTGGACGTACTTATAAACGGTCAGTGCTTGTTTTGAGCAACTGGCGAAGATTACCTACCAAACTCTGCGGATGCGCTGCTTTAAAAGTGAGAGCCATGCCTAGCAGTTTAATTTATATTGTTACTGATCCAGTAACGGCGCGCTCGGATGTAAGGCACTTGCGTGCGCAGTAAGCAAATCAATAAAATTGAATTGAATAGCGTGGCAGACTGCCATTTTTAATGTGGGCAGAGCGGTTAAAATGTCTATAATATCAGACGCTGCATAGCAAATGATGAATAATCCTTTCAAAGTGAGGGGTCAGCACCGGGGATCAGTACTATTTTTAAAATCAGCGTTTTCAAAAGTTTGTAGTAGTTAAAACAATAGTTTGTTTTAAACATCCATGCTGAGAAAAAATACGGAGAAGTATTATATTAAGCAAATGGTTCTGACTATAGTTATAACCTCAAGTACATAGGTTGATAAGTTTTTGAAATTGAAATTTTTGTCGAGTTATAATATTAAGAATTAAGAGTGGGATGAGAGCAAAGATGAAAAAAAAGTTTTTCCACACAAAAATTTAATAATTGAATAAAATGATGTTTTGTAATGGTTATGTATTCATTCACGGAGATTTGTTTCCAATAGTTCAAAGTATGGAAATGACTTCTAAATTCATCTGATCTCTCTGCTGTTAAAGAATGAGTTTATTTTACTTTTGCTAGAGAACCACAAATATCTCACAACAAAGCGTATTTTTATGAAAAACTGAAACTTTTCAAAGCTTATATTGAAATATCTCGAAAACGGACGATTTAAAAGTAATTTTCGATTCAAAATGACTATTCAAATTGATTAAATTCATTGGAATTTTATTTTCAAAAATGTCGAAACTAAACATTTCATTAAAAACTTAACTTTCCATAAAAAATTGGTTGTTATTTCCCCATCCTGGACTTGCGTTATAACTTCAACTTTCTCAAAAAAATTTAAAAATTAGATTCATTTGATTCTTTATTCTTATACATAATCCATCCATTCTTATACATTAATCCATCTGTGAAAAATACTCAATTTGCCAAGTCAAATTTGAATATAAAGCTTAATTCGAATAAAAAATGGTCGATATTCGATCGATTTGGCGCGATTTCGCTCAATTAAGCTTAAGTGGACATTAGACGATGCAAATATTTGTTTCATTCTACATGGAATTCATTTGCACATAATCTTTCTTCGGCCAAATATATTTGCTATTTTATTATTCTATAGTCATCTAAACATATAAAAATGCAGCTCTGTCTGTCTGTCTGTTTGATCCATATAGGCTTGGAAACGACTGAACTGATCGGCGTGGAATTTTGTATATAGGGGTTTTAAAGGCCAAGAAAGGTGACTAAGATAGTTCGAGATCTCTCCCTCTTCTGAAAGGGAGGGGTCCCATACAAATTAAACACAAATTTCGGTACATCTCGAAAACTAACCAAGTAAATGGAACCAAATTTGGCAGCTGAATCTTTTTAGGGGTAACAATTATGTCCATAATGTTTCGACACCCCTCCCTCTTCCATAAGGAAGGGTCCCATACAAACAACACAAATTTCGCACAACTCGAAAACCAATCAAGCATTTGGCAGGTAAATGTTTTTAGGGGTAACAAATACCCCTCCCTCTTCTGGAAGGGTGGGGTTTCTGCAAATGAAACACAAATTTCTGCCCATCTCGAGAAATATTCTAGTAAATGGAACCAACCTTGATATGTTAAGGTTTTTGAGAGCAAGAAAAAAATGCATGGTGGTTCGACACCCCTCCCTCTTCTGAAAGAGCGGGCTCATACAAATGAAATTCGAATTTCTTCACAACTCAAGAACTAATCGAGTAAATGGAACCAAATTTGACATTTGGGATTTTTTTGGAGCAAAAAATATTTTTATGGTGGTTCGACGCCCCTCCCACTTCTGAATGGGAGGGCTCTTATAGAAATCAAACACAAATTTCTATGGTGGTTTGACACTCCTCCGGACTCTGGAAGGAGAGGGATGTCTCCCATACAAATTAAACAGATATATCAACCAGGTTTTCCGGAAAACAGCCTCAAACGAACGGATCGCACAGGAGCAAAACTCGGTTCCAGACGCCCTTTTTAAATTTAAGATGGAAACTTCCGGTTTCTGGTATTGGCTTTTCCGGAACTATGATGACGCTCAGAGGCCAGGAAATGTCTCCAAATGCCATTTTGAAATTCAAGATGGCGATTTCCGGTTTCTGAAAAATAGCCTAAAATGATTAAATACCTCCCAATATGAGTATCTCCGGAGCCAGAATGATGCAATTAGCTGAAAATTGACTTTAGGCCCCATTTTGAATTGTAAGATGGCAACTTCTGGGAAACAGCCGAAAATGACCGAATACTACTCAATATAGGTATTTTTGTAATCGAGATGATGCATAGAAACCAAGCATTGACCCCGGACACCATTTTGAATTCAAAGATGACCAACTTCAGTTTCTGGAAAACAACTAAAATAACTGAATACCACCCAATATAAATATTTCCGGAATCAGATTGATGCCAGAAAAACAGCTGAAAATGACCTAATACCACCCAATATGGAAATGTTCAGAATAGAGCGGATATACAGAGGCCAAAAGTCGAGGATGTTTTCATTCCGATAAAATCAATCATTTGTAACGATTCGTCGCGCATTTGCAGACTTTAAACACATCGCAACGAATCAATGAATTTAGAATGTTTAAAATTATTTAATTAAACACAAAAATGGGCGGGACGAAGTTTTCCGGGTCAGCTAGTGCACTATAAACTCGCTAGCAAATATAGTAAATCTAGTTTTCGATTGCATATTTTGTAGGTCACTCGAGAACAGCCTTCTGAATTGTACTATTGTTCCGTATCAGCAAATTTCAAACTAATTCGGCTCTGTATTGAATCGTTGAAAACATACAAGAAAATGGTACAAAATTGAAATGTAAAAATCTTTTGAATTCAAATTCCAGAGAAGAGTATAGAGATTTAAATTTTGTAAAGAGTAAAAAAACCCGTTATTGCTGAGGTACGTTTTCACATGCTATAACAAAAATTGTATAGGTTGTGAACTACTTAACAAATTTTAACAAGTTGCAATGCTAGCGCAAAACCAGTTGAGAAAATATTTGATCTACGATCATCAATTTAGTTGTTCTTCCAAGAACAGTTGATTGTTTCATTTAAAATCGGATACGTTGATCGGAAATTGGTGATAGATGTGACCGTCCGTCACACCGTCCGTTAGTAAAATGATTTGTTTGAGCCGAGAGTAGGCTCCCCAAACAGTGTTGTCCTGTGGCATACAAATATATCTGGAAAGGTACAGATATTTTCTTTATTTCTTATTTATTTATTTATTTATTTATCCATGCAAGATTTTGTTGTTATCCTGCTTTCTTTTTCGGAAAACTAGAAATAAAAAGTCCGAGTTCAATAAAAATATATAAGCATCATTATCGAAATAAATAACTTGCAAATTCTGTTTTTTTTATAAAAATTAATAAAACTGATCCTTCTTAGGGGTCATCCGCAAATTATGTAAGGGTTTGAGGGGGAGGAGGGGTATCCAAATTTCTTACGAATGCTTACTGAGGGAGGTGAGGGAGATTTGAGAAAATCTTACGTAAGATTGAAGAATTTAAAATATGAACAAAAACTTACGAAACTAAAAATAAATAGAATTAGTTGAATAATTTCTCACTGAAACCTTAACAGTCGAACCTTGGAAAAGCGTAAATTCACTTTAGCCGAATGATTATGATATTTACTTCGTTTACCTGATTTTCTGTTTTTAAATTAAATTGTTTTGTTTTTTTTTCTCATGAATTAGCCATAAGTAAAAAAATGTTACTTCTTTATAAACAAATTTTTAAAATTTCGAAAAAAGTCCTTACGTAATTTGTGAACGACGCCTTACTTACTTTACTTTTACGGCGACAGACCGATTATCGACCCAATGCCGAATCCAGAATACGTCGCCATGTTACTCGGTCTTGGGTTGCTATTCTCCAATCTCCCCTAACACCTACTTCGCGGGCATCCTCGTCGACAGCATACATCCAACGAGTGCGGGGCCTACCTCGAAGTCGACGGCCTCTATCGGGATTTCTGTTGAATGTTTTCGCTAGTCGTTCTTCCGGTATTTTAGCTACATGCCCAGCCCACTGCAACATACCGTGTTTTATCCGCTCAACTAGATCCGCCGATTTGTACACCTGTTACACTTCATAGTTCATGCGTTTGCGCCCAAAACCATTCCCTTGTTTGCCGCCAAGGATTGAATGCAAAATCCTACGACCAAAAACACCAAGAGCTCGCCGATCGGCCTCTTTCAACGTCCATGTTTGATGACCGTAGAGGACCACGGAAAGAATTATTGTTTTGTAGAGTGCAAACTGATCCCTCAGATTTTCGAATGAAAAAATACAGCTGAATGTGTGGTAACTCTGCCCCCAAGTGCTCGTCGGCACTAACAGGCTCGAGAAGTCTGCTGCTGCTGAGATGTGACCGTCCGTCGCATCATCCGCTAGTAAAATGATTTGTTTGAGTCGAAGCAGACTCTAATATTCTCTAATAACCGAAAGCATTCTCGGTTTTTTAGGCATAACATTTTATCGGCCGTGCTAGGGAAAGCCTTAATGAATCGCATGGTCGCAATTGTAGCTTAATGGTCGAAATCTTTTACAAGATTTCAACAAGGTTTGACAAATAGTGCAGTAGTTCACATAACCAAATAACAATTTTCTGCATGCGGACAGATGTGTATCTAGTTTTTCAAACGATTGCTGTAAAAACGAGGGAAAATAATCGAGTGATAAACTTCTAAAACTGACATGATTTCGTCCCCTGTTCTAATTTAAAATTTTCATCTTTTTAAGACGTAGTTTTACGTCAAAAGCTATCCTAAATGTAGCTAAAAATTCACATGATAGTAGTCTCCAAAATGTGAGTTACTCACATCACACACTGGCTCGTAATTTCTAGGTTAGGTTATCGAATGTTGAGAAGTAATATTTTGCTCTGCAGGAATGAATAAATAATCCTCTGTCATATCATTACCTTTTTGCTTGGCTCAGGCTGTGCAGATGCTAAACTTCAGAAATTTGACAACACGTTCATTAATGATCAATAAATTAAAACTTTTAGTGTTTAGAAATTAAACTGTTGTTCACTGACAAAACATTGAAAAGTTTTAATGTTTTCTACAATAATACATCATTTCACCGAAAGCACGTGCTGTCCGGAGCTCCACCATTTTTTTCTCCATGTTTAGTGGATGCTGTACGGAACGAATGTTTGATTTAATCCAATGCCTTCCATTTCTCGTAGGCGCAGAAAGGGGGGGGGGGGGGGGCCTGATTGTGATGCGAATTAAAAACGCTAGCCAGTTTTCTACTGCTTGTTTGTACTCTCTCTCCCTCTCCCGGTGTACGACGAGAGCCGGATCGGAAGCAGTTTTGTGCGTTATCCGGCCGGCTTAGCAGCGCGCTTGTTCGCCTCAGTAGCGCCGCGGCGTGTCGGGCATTAAATCGAATTATTCAATTACGCTGGCAGCGCGGCATGCAAATTAAATAACTGGGTTATTATGAAAATAAAGAATGCGAGGATGGATGGAAAGCGAATGTTACTTTGTTGCTTGTCGGTTGTCCAGGTGACCGTGACCTTGCAGCTTTGGTGGCCAACTCGATGGAATGTTTTGCTGTTTTTCATGGCAAAGTTGTATAATAAATAATAATAAATCCAAATCTGCATTAATTAATTTGTTTTGCCATGAGAGCTCGGTTGCCATATTTATTTTGTGAAGGTTTTTGTTTTTCGTTCAACCCACGATAATATTTTTTTTCTTCGAACTCAAACATTCGAATAGCTAACAGGTTGAAATGACCCCTTGGGAATTTAGTATGTCGAAAAACTTCTTTTGATATGACAATTCAAAATCAAAACGCTTTCTAACGCCTACACTCTCTTATGACCCGGGGGATGGCTAGCGCGCTTGTCCGTGCAGCGACGTAATTTTGGAATTTGATTTTTCTCTTTCGTCGAGAGCCGCCGGTTAGTCTAATCTTAGATGCATGTTTTTATGGTGTACAACTTTTTGTCTTCTAGCCGCTGGGGAGTGGGAAAATGATTCACATACGGTTTCTTCTCTTCGGAATCACTTTCTATAAATAGGTGGTTTTTCTTCGTGCTTCCAGCGTGTGTATGCAGATGCATTCGAAAAATGCACTTTTTGGTATGCAATCTTCTGATTTGAACAGGCGCTGTACGTATTACAGTGTATTGCGAAGAAAAAATATGTTGTTGACATTTGGAGAATTTGATCAATGCGCAATTGGCGGCATTCCAAAATTGAAGGTCTTCCTTACCAATCAGTGTGCGTCGATCGATCTGCAATCGTCATAAGATCATGCGTTTATTTTTATTATTTGATTGTTACAAAATTGGATTGAGACTTTATTTAATTGCGGCCTTAATTTAATTCGTATGCCTCGAGTAGTTATCAATTTTTATTAACCTTGTTTCGAGTGCGTTTTTCTGCAAGCACTCGTGCGAGTTAAACAGAATGAACATGTTTAAATTGCCTTAGGTTTATTGGAGCCAATTATTTATTACACCAATGTTATAAACTGATTACGGCATAAACTTGAGGTAAGTTCGAATGTAGAATATTGGAGTGACGTTTGATTCTGATCGAAAAAGTTGTGTACCCATTCACAATCTATCCTATTGTTAAAATTGTATGGTTAAATCTGTTATTATGAATTGAGTTGCTTCCAAAAACTTTACTAATTAATTTTCAACAAATTCAAACAGACTCATGCAACATCTATTTTATATATCTCAGCGGATTAGGTGCTCCCTGCCGTAAAGTTAAACAGTCGCAAATGCGAAGTTCCGCACAAAATACGAGAACACCCAGATCCTCGCCCAGGGGCATCTATTCTAATGGTGTTTATGTTGACACCAGCTGGTACCAGTCAGTAGACATAAAAACCCCACCCGAAAACGAAAACAGTGCCCCTCTGCGTTTCAATTTTATTATAGGTAAATGTAGAAAATTTGCATCCCGCAGAGTTTCCGTGGGTAGCTTCATCCAGCATAACGTTGCCTCCAGCATGCTCACGTATATCTGCATAATCAGATAAAACAATAGAGGTAAACCACAGTCGTCTCTGCAGTTATGCAGGATGCGAGTGCCATAACTCGGCAAGGATTGAAATAATGTGCCTAGGGATTGATGCATTTGGGGAGACTTTTATAGGATGGTAACGACGTTATCGTGAAGTGATGTAATATAAAGTTCATCAAACATTATTAGTTTCAGTTTGATAGGTTTGACAAACCTATCCAAACCTACAAACTTGATTCGTACGCAGCACTTTCTAATTGCATAAATCCTTCGACTGCCAGAAAGGCACCAAACCAACCCTTACTGTGTCGCAATTACTAAAATATTAACGTCCTGGTACGAATTTCAAGCAAAGTAGAAGATAAATTATTCATTTAGGAATAACAAAGTTAAACAATCATGCCTCCCAGATTCTGATATCCCATTTTGTCCGGAGTCACAGCATAATTAAAGACTACGTGCCTGCGCGATTCAATGGATATCCGGTCGACATTGCATAAGAGGACACAACCATCAGCAATCTGTCTGGCAATGAAGCAAAGAAGGATAAATGGAGGCACCTGGAGCCGGCGTAACCTCCAGTGAATTTCCTAACAAATATCAGCGTCGTTTAATTTATCAGACAGTTTCGTAACCATTCTCTCTTTCGAAATATTATTCCATGCGAACAATGACATATTTTAAATACACATATGTGAAGGGGACAAATTCTGCGTGGGACACGCAAGTTATTAATGACTTGTTTTTAAGTAAAACAATGGGAGGATATTACTGGTCGCGAAAAAAAAAACGTTGGGGCGTTGGTTGTAGGTTTGAGGATTGCAAACAATGGAGCTATGTCTGACAAAGAACACCCGGCGTGAACTAGAAGGCTGCCAGTCAGCCGATTTTCCAGATCGTGCCATTTTTATATGACACTTAATATGGATTTTTCAAATCCTACTCATATTTCATGTTTTGACTAAATGTTTTTATTCAAATTAACCACTCCTTGTCATATCTTCAAACCTGTGCAAACATTGCTTCTATCAGAGGCCTATCATCTTTCAATATTCAGAAGCTCAAGAGCCTAGTAATTCAAGTAGCTGCAAACAATCCAGTTGTATATAGTTATGAGTGCAATTTATCTTCCACCCTGAAGATGGTCTGGAGTGAAGCACACTAGATATCGGAAGGGGATCAACGTTAATGAAAATGAACACCTCACCGAAATTGGCAGTCGTCCCCTTCAGTTTCTCTGCGACCCCGTCATGCACTCTCACAAAGACTCATTCAATATTTTGCTCATCATCGAAATCCCATCACCCTTCGCCTCGCCATCAGTTTCACATCAAGTGGGATTGGTTAAGAAGTGTCTGGTCTGGGGGATCTGCAGTCTGTGCAGTTTGGCCTGTCATTGTAATTGTTATAACGGGATGTGTCTGTGCTGAAAATGGGCTGATGAAGTGTCATCGTCCATAAAAGATAAACGCTGGGTACAGTTTAGCTCTTCCTAGGTATGGAACAATTTGTGCATCCGAAAGAGGTAAACAGTGGAAAGTACAATGGTTCGGCAACTTTTTATTTCAAGTTCAAGTTTAACTAACGGAATGGGTTTTGTTAAAAAAAAAAATAGAAAATACAGATTAGCTATTTTTTAGACAGGGGCGACTCGTGGCTTTTAAATCTGCCTGTTCAACTACAAATTCTGAAAATCGCAATTTAAGGAAGTAATCACAATCTTGTCCGCGTAATCACGCAAGTCATTCTAGTCGTTACTCTTTGAAAGTGAAACTAAAAACCAATAGAATATTAATATAGATTTGCCTCTAAAATATATTTTTTGCCTGGCGTCCCCGTCTGCAATGCACAGGTTGTACCTATGGACGAGTCGCCCCTGTTTTTAGAGCAGCTGTTTGTTATTGTTATTTGAGGTTTTTATAAAAAAAACTTATATTTTAATTTGAGGTCACAGGTTGCTACAATGTCAAACAAAATTGTTAAAAATAACTTAAGACACTAAATATCATCATTAGTAAGCAAATTTCAAGTCCCTGACGACGAAAAAAATCTTTTCAATCATTTTTGCATCAACTTTCACTGAACAAAGCTTGTTGATTGGCTTTGGTGGTGATTGATAAAATTTTGAATCAAAATTAATGCAGTTCGTGCTGATACCCAAGTTTATTTTTGCGCAGATTTCCTTCAAAGTTTGAGTTTTACGTTATCAATTTCCTATTTTTAAAACATAAAATTTTTGTTGCTGATGTCAAACGACATCAACATTTAATAAACGTAACATAAAATAATTTTCTCAAAATTTTTGAAAGTTTTCTTCTAGGAATTTATATCACATAGCATAACAAAACCAATTTGAAACATGTGAAATATATTTAGAATGTCTAAAATAACAGAAATATTAGATGACAAAAAATCACAAGTGACAAACTCAATTTAGTTTTAAGCTTTGTCTTCAAAGTGCTTAACATGAAGATTCTTTGGTTTAGTACCATTAATGAATCCTTCATTTGCGTTTCATTGTTAACGTAGAGTACGTCTTACTTTAATAAGGCGCCATTCCGAAATATCGAAAATAAAGCGAAACGGAAAAATTAAAGATTCAAATGCTCACAAATTTGTTACCACTGAACAGATTTTAGTCATTGATATCTCGTTTGATGGAAAATAATTTTCTCTAATTTATGAAATCAATTTTGAAACATTTTCTCATAGTAATGAGGTTAAAACTCATAGCCAATTTTGTTATAGTTCAACCAATCGCGTACCCACAATGATGCAACCTAAGCACTTCCCCAGCACAGCCGTCACTAAAGTAACGTTTGCGGTAAAAAAATGAACTTTTTTCAGATGGTGATGAAAAAAAAAAAATAAGACAGATTATTGGGTTGGATAAATTTCCCCTTGATGGTAACTATATTATCTTATTTGCAAAAAATTCTACGCCCTTGCGTGGGAATAGATCTTGCGCTTCAAGTTTGCCCAGAAATTCTCGATGGGACGCACCTGGAGGACGTTGGGCGGATTCGCCGACTTCGGTACCACATCGATATTCAGCCGCTCCATCTCCTCCAACGATCGCTTCGAGTAGTGGGCCGACGTCAAATCTGGCCAGAACACCGTGTCTTTGCCCTTATGGTATATCTTGATGAACGACGCAACTTCTGGCAGGCACTTCGTACTATAAATATTCCCGTTCACGGCCAGCCCGGAGCGAAAGAAGAGCGGCTTTGACATCCTCATCTCGCTGATTGTCAGCCACAGCAGCAACTTCTTGGGAAACTTGGTCTGTAAAATAAATTTCACCTCGGAGCTCACTTCTTTCGTGGGAGAAGTGAAATACGAATTACCCTGCCAGTCGTTGCCATTCAGAGTGAGATAGGTTTCGTCGTCCAATCACCACTGCCACGTCACGATTCGCCGGGAAAATTGACTCGACCATCTTATTCAACCGCTTTCGCTGCGTCATTGTCTGCAGCTCCGAGATCAGTAGACAGGACTGCCGCTTCCTGACATGTATGTCCATGTTCTCCAGATACTTTTTCACTGTTTACCGCATGCACCAACCTCCCGGCCAAGTGCACGCAGCGATTTAGCCACTTTTCCCTCGGTCTTTCTCTTCAGCACCCTTTGAAGCTTCTTGTCGCTCAGGGTCGTTGGCCGTCCGGGACCGGGCTTTCTTTCGATGTCCAATAGTGTTAAGATGCTGCCGGAACGGGCATACCCGGCGTCCACAAAGTGCCGCACGATGTCCGTTTTTGACGCAGCGGGGTACGGTTCTTTGAACGCGCACACTCCTGGATAGAGTAGCTTCACTTTTTTCGCCATCACAGTTAGAGTTTAACTGATGAGCTGTTAATTTTTTTGCTAACTCATGAGTTACTATGATTGATGATGCATGAGTAGTCTCGTCAGTGCGATTAAAGGTAAACCGATGAATAATCGGCAATTTTTGTTATTTTTTTTACCCCAAACTTTATACAAAAGATTACTGTAGCAAAAGAATGATGTACTGGAAACCAGATCGATCAGTAGCAAGCAGACTTGTCGCAGCGCAGCAGGCGACGATTTAAAGGTTAAATGGTCGCAATGGTATAATGTCCCCAACAAGAAAAAAATGGTTTTTGCTGCAACACACGCTCATTTGATTGCAGCACTCCGTAGCGGACGGCGCACACTGTTTCCAAAGTTGTGATCGATATTATTTTGACCCAGAAAACTTGTAGTGCCTTTACCAGAGTTGATCTATTAATTCTTCTCCATTTTATAGAAGTTACAATTTTGTGATTAATCAATCCACCCAGAATTTTACGAAAAGAAACGAATTTTACTTTCCTCATTTTTGCATATAAAAATTCAGTTTGTTCGGCAAATTTTTGTCACATTCTATAAAAAACAACTTTGTCAAAGACACTATACTTGCTTATTTGAGTTAACTTTTGAGGAGTTTTTTATAGATTACCTCTGAAGATCAAATTTTTCAATATAACATTTAATAGTGATTTTCTAGAATTTTTTAATGTTCATCAATATTGTTTGCTATAACAAAACAAACAATTTTTTCAAAAAAAATTATTTTTATTCCTTATATTTCTTTGGTTACTGGCGATTTTTATAAAAAAACAACGCACTAATTTACTAAGAGATATCTACAAAATCTGCAAATATCTGCAGACAAAACCATTTTTACATTAAAGTATAAGAAAAACATCATTCAATCCAGATATAGGCATATGTGTCCCGCTGTATCTTTGTGTAGATATCTTTTAGTAAAAGTTCTGTAAGTAGTGCATTATTTTAATAAAAAAAAAACGACTAAATAAATATAAACGAAAAAAAATAAACTTTAATAAACATTGAATAATTTGAGAAAATTCCTCATAAAAAGTCCAATTAAAAATATAATTTGAGGGGCATTATAAAGAAAATTCCACAATAGTTCATTTCAATGGGCAGATAGAAGTATGGTGCCTTCAACAAAATTGTTTCTCACAAAATGAGCCACCACTTTATCGCACGAATTTGATTTTTAAATGCAAACATGAGAAAAATTAAATTCTTTCCTCATTTTTAGATAGTTTAATCTCAAAATTGCAACTACTATAATATGATAAAACAAGATAAAACTATAAAACAACTTTTCCCAAGAGCCCAAATCAATATTTTCGAGTTAAAAGTAATAAGTGTAAATTAGTGATTTTTTTAATACAAATCGTCAATAACCAAAGAAATATGTGAGATAAAAATAAACTTCCTTTAAAGAAATTATTCGTTTCGTTATAGCGAACAATTTCGTAGAACGTTGAAAAATTGTGGAAAATCACTTTAAAAAGTTAAATTGAATTCAATTGATTTTTGGGGGTAATCTATAGAAAACTCCACAAAAGTTCATTTAAATAGGTGTCTCCAACAAAGTTGTTTCTTTCAAAATGTGCTACACCTTTAACGAACAAAGTGAATTTTTATATTACGAAATGAGAAAAGTAAAATTTGGTTACCACTGTTAGGTGAATTAATCACAAAATTGCAACTTCTATAACATGGAGATAACTACTTTGAAATCTCACTTTTCTTCTTAGTGTACGTTTTTTGACAGCTGACGGTAAAAGCTACGATCGAAAATGTTTTAATTTTTTCTTCTTTACCTTTATACTGTGATTATATTGTCTTTGTACTGTGACACACCAATGGCCTTTTTTTTTAACCTGCTTATTAAAGGGTTTTTCGGGGTTGTGTAGTTGCAATATTCTAACTGTTAAATTCGTATTTCACCTACTAAATGACTTAATAATAACAGCAAACAAATTTCAAACATAATTCAAACTAGCTCTAGAGTTAAAATATGATCGGCTTCCGTGAAAAACAATTATAGTGTAACTTTTTGACTTTCTGAAATAATTGTAGAACTAGTGCAACGCTCGTTTTTATACCTAAAAACAATGCACAGTGCAGTCGAACCTTTTTTTACATTCTTCCATAATACCACATCCGCGGCCCCGCCTTCTTGTGGCGTTAGTTCTCTTTGTAGGTATTTAAATTGTTCTGGAAAAGACAACCGTTCAGGATTTGTTTATTTTGTTCTATTTTTCTACTATACACAGGGGTAGCCAAGAGGTGGTATCTTTGAATATAAGTGTTTTTTATTACTGTTAATTAGGGTGCCAATGGGATGTATGAGAAAAATTTGACCTTCGAATTCGGTTCAATCGAACTTCGGGATATCCAGAGTTTGACTTTTCTTGACCGATCTGGTGTTATCTCAGATATTTTTTCAAACCGACTTTCATAGACGAATTACGTAATGCATGGAGGGAAGGGGATTGAGCTTGTGTTATTTATTGTCACAAATGGGGGAGAGAGGGTAGTTGAAATAGTTTAGATATTTTCTGAAATGGTTTAGCCCCCTGTTGTTGTGTGCTACGTTAATTTAGAGGGGGTCATATTGAATATTACTTAATGTTGCTTAGAGGAAGGGGGGAATTGAAATTGGGATTTTTAGTGTTATGTAATTTTGCTACGAAGCCTGTCAAAATTTTCGAAATGGAAGATTCGTTTAGAAAGTTGACAGACTTTTTTTGTTAAATTTTTCCGAGACAACGCCATATCTCGATGTTTCATGCGTTTCTAAGACCTTTAGGTAAAAAAAAAGATATTGAAAACTCCATGTTTTATTAGTCAAAAAAGTGAAACATTGACCGCGTTGAGGTAGACTTCCCAAAGTCCGATAGTTAAGGCTATGTTAATCTTTTAGAGGCTGTGTTGCCTTGAACGTGCGTAGAAAATAACCAACCCCCAGAGTCAAAAATTACTAGATCGATTAGTTGATTTATTAAACAAATTATACTCAATCATAACCTACTGAAAAATCGGTGAGACAAAATTCCCGTTCCCGATTCCATATCCTAACCTTTTTTGAATCTTGGCTTTGTCCCTATTGTTTATAGTTACCTGTTGCCTACTCATTTAGCTGCCATGCGGACGTCGTTGTTTTTCCATGGGAAACAAGGTGTCTAGTATCAGTTCATTAGTCTGGCGAAGGAATGCCAGGAATACACTAAAGTCGCCTTTTACGCGTTTTTTACGCGGTTTTTTACGCGGTTTCCGGAATTTACGCGGTTTCCTGAATTTACGTGGATTTCGGAATTTACGCAGTATTTTTTTGCGCAGATTTCGGTTTCTCTTCACTCAGATTGTAGAATTAACGCGGTTTTTTTACGCGGATTCCGGAATTTACGCGGTTTTTTTTACGCGGATTCCGGAATTTACGCGTTTTTTTACGCAGCACGTATCCCCCGCATAAAAAACGATTTTACTGTATATTTATTATTTTAGACTATGCAACGCAGGCTTGGATCAAATGTCTGTCTATCAGGGGAATGCAATTTTGTGACTATATCTGGATCTGAGAAGAGGCTGCTGTACGATTGAGCTAAAACTTCGCTCAGAGGACTTTTGGATAAGACGAGGCTCTTGAGTCCTATCGTTAAACGGAATTCTAGGAGCCGATTTTCTTTAGAACCCTTTTTTAACCCCATTTTGCTACATGACAGTCATTTATTCAGGTTGCTCTCCCTCAACCTTCCTCTATCTTCAATATTTCTAAAATTCACTTTTTATCAAAAGAATGAAATCCTGGCTACACCACCTTTACTATAAATTCACAATGCCGCTCAACGAATGCTGCGATAGCAGATTTTTCTCTATCCCATTTGAACGCGCAATTTACCGTACTGAAAAGCAAATTTATAACACTAAGCATCGATTTTTCGACAACCATAGGGATAATTTGATTCAATTCATTCCCAAACCAACCAGTGGGACAATTTGCTATCGGTTCGTTATTCCTGTCGTCTGCACCGGCTGGCGGCACCGGGCTTGCTGTTGATAGACGCAGGAGCGTGCGTCGTCACTGATTCAATTCGTGTACTACTGTGTTGTATGTAGCCTTGCAATACATTGGCGATTGGTAGTCGATAAAATCGTTCCCTCGAATCCGGTTCTCGATACCGTGGACTATGTTGGTGACAAGAAAAAAGTGAACCGGTCCTTGGGTGATAAATCTTGATTCGTCCGGTATACGCTAAAGCGGGGTGATGTTATCCTTTCAGGCAATTTGATGTTTTAAATCCGATAAACAATCTTAATGTCTGGCCATCGCTTGTTATTTACCTATTTAAAAAAAAATGAAATTACTTCTACATCAGCCATACTAGAGTGCGCCCATGATAACCTTAAGAAGCACACAATCTCACCATTACACGAGATGCAGTGAAGATCGGCGAGTTGGGCTTTTAATGAAAATGTAAATTATACTGCGTTTAACTCGCGAACAGCTCAAAGAACAATTCAGTGTAATTATGCTTACAGCACTTGTATTGCGAGTAGACCTTCGATGTAGAGCATTCATGTGAACTTGATGTTCTCTGGTTTGCGGTTGAATATGTTGCGGTCCAGGTTTGCAGTGATATGGTTTCTTCTCTTATAAATTGAAATAGAATTTTACAGTGCAAATCTGCGAAATAACTTGAAACAATTGTTTTTTTTTCTACATTTCAAATAAGCTTCAATAAAAAAAAGCATGGCTTCCGTGTCAATAACACAGTTAGCGCTTAATCGTGCGCACGAATTCGATTAAGTTCAACAACGGGTTTAACCTAATTGATGATACCGATAATTAACACGCAACGTTCTTTCGTTCAGAAGACATATTTTCGGGTCGTTGGTGTTTCATTCGTGACAATTCATTTGAGTACGTGTAATTAATTAAGTTGGAAGGAAAAAAATCACACCCATTTGTTGTATTGTCTGCGAAAAACTCGCAATCAACTTGAACGCACATTTATTTTTATTTTTGGGACACAAAGCTGTTTTGTCCTATCCTAATGAGCAAATTTTTCAGCACAGACAAGACACAGCAAACTGCTAAACCAGGAACATCATCAACAGGAAATGCTCCGTTGGGCAAAGGTTGTTTGTGTTCGAAAGCACCCAGTGCCGGTTTTTTATCGCATGCATCTGTCTTCCATAATGACAGTCGTAGCATTAACATTAGGGCACCACCTCCGCGTACCGTTACGTCACAGCCACTATGCTGCATTCGGCTCAAACTGTGCTGTCAGGAAATCAACCCCAATTTTTGCACTCTGTGGTTGTAGGCGAATCTCACTGCTACCAACAACATACACGACAAACGAATAGTCAAAAAAAGTTTTTTTCTTTCTTGCTGCCACTTGACTTTTGCAAAGGGGAATCTGAGGTAATATCAAACATAAAACGGACCCATTTCGTCCAATGCAGCATTTAATACCTACTGGAACTTTAAGTAAGTAAGTGATGAATTTGAAAGAAACCCGAAAATCTGTTGAAATCTCCAAAATTTTTATCTCTATTACAATGTAGTCTATAAACGAGTTTTGGAAAGTAATTTCTAGGCTTGGAAAAATATACTCTAAAAATGCTATATTTCAAAAGTAAATTTACTTGGAAAAAAAATTTACGCGGACCTTCGTGAATGTAACTGTAAAACTGTAACTGACATATTCTGATGCCACCACTGAGACTGATTCTTGCCTTTTGCTGAACTAGAAATAGCATGAACTTTCGAACAGGGAATTTTCTACGCTATAAAATTAAGCCACTGTTCTGGTAGTTATCTTACCCTCATTGTCCAGTTACACGACACAAAGCAAGATTACGCGCATTTGCTTCGTTTGGTCCCCTCCTAGCATCACCGAGTTTCCTTCTATTTCCTTTTTCTATTCTCTGTGCAAGTGTTGGTGTCTTTCCGAAGAAAAAAAATTGCCAACATTTTTTCGGGTACCCCCCTCTCGGATATGGGAATGGAAAAATTATTATCGTGAACTTGACCGACCCTTTTTCGGCCGGCGCTACGCATATATTTTATCACTATTAGGATTAGGTAAATATCGCCCACGGGAAGAAGCAGCCAGCGGCAAATATTCTACCCCGGTTCGCTTTTCTCTGGGGCCTTAGAATCCGGTTGTGATTGTGCTCATCTTTCAGCAACAAAATGTGACTGCACGAAACATGTGCTGCGGTGCTCACATAGGGGTTGTTTTGTTAGTTGGTTTTGATCGTATCATCTAATGGAGAAAATCGAAGGGTGTGGTTTAAGAAGGTATTAGTGAAAACTGAATCGAACCGCGTGCTTTAAGCGAAAATCAGCTGACACTAGACCTCATTATTTTTAGTGATACTTGTCACTTGCTCTAAGAACATTGTATCCATCTGTAAAAACTCAATCCTTGGAATATTTTTGCAATTGTTACATAACGTGAGAAAATGAGAAATGTTTAAACATGAATTTCAATACATGCTTGAAAAGATACCTAAAATGACGATCGGGATAATGCAAATTTATGGATTATTGTGATTGAGTATTGAAAACCTAAACTAAAGAATTGAAAAGTGGGAGCTCTGTAGCTGCAAGGGTACAGAGTCCGCTTTGATAAGCGGATGGTCGTAGGTTCGAATCATAGTAGAATCATGCTATTTGGTCAAAGGATTTTAACATTTATCCTCAGGCTACCCCATCATACACCTTTGCTTCAAGCCAAACTCTACAGTATCTCTGTTGACTTTTCTTCTAACAGAAATACGTTCCTCTTGTAAAAAAATTGATCTGAGTAACGTATAACAGGTTTTCTTCTTGACAAAGAAAAAGTCTTACTTGTAATAAAACTGATCAGCTTCAGGATAGCATTGAAGGTCAGGAAATAGAAATTTTGATGCGGTCCTTCCTCATAAAAAATAAGTCTTTCTATGAAAACTGACCAGAGAAATATTAATCCTCTTTAGGGAATTGTAATTGACGATATTGGCAATATTGGCTTTCTCTTGACATAATTAGTCTCTCTTCGAATACGTTGGGTCTCTAGAAAATTAAAATTTGGCGATATTGGTAGCATGGAAAAAGGTTCGGTTTGGTTGAGCGGTAATATGCTAACAACGGAAGGGTAAAACACACAAACACGTATATAAAAAAATAAGCGTGTCACTTACTTTAATAGTGATACTGCAAACAATATGTAGTGCAGAGTAAAGAAAACACCTGAGCGATATCACAATAAATTAGATGTCTGGTCGCAGTGATGAGCCCACATAGAGAAAAATAAAATAGCTCTAATGAATTAAAATTAAATCAAAACATAATCATTTTAACCCAAATTACAATGAATTGAGGATAAAAACAAAACCTTCAGAAAAAATATTTATCTATTCAAAACAAAAAAAAGGTAAAAGTACTCTGGAGTCGCTTTTAGCGCGTAGATTACGAAATCCGTGTAAAAAGTTATAAGGAAAAAATAAAGGTGAAATGGAATTTCAGGAATTCGGTTTTATTGATTTTACCGACACTCTGAATAAACGAAACATAGCATGACTTTCCTGAGAAATCCCCGAACAAACTGTATGAATTCCCAAACTAGTGCATAAAAAAATGCGTGGATTCCGAAATCTGCCTTGAAAAACAGTGTAGTCAAAAAATCGTGCAAAAAAAAAACGATGTGTAAAATAAAACAACATGAAAGTGACTTTGATATATAACCTGAATTCACTTTTTCTGTTTTTTTTTGCTACGCAGTTTTTAAAATTTGAATTTTGGACTATATTTATGAATATGAATCAAATTCCCGAACACTTGCTGTTTTTTTTTGTTAATATTGCTTCATTAAGGTAACAGCCCGATGCGATGATGTAAATAATAAATAAATTTTGATGAGTTTTCGACTGTTGGGATGTTGTGTACTTATGTTATACTTTCGGCTGAGTTATACTTAGTTATACTTAGAACGACTTGTTTTATACTATCCAACGTTTCGTCACTGGTCAGTGACATCTTCAGGGGAAAATATTATTTGTTCGTTCCTTGACAAATGACGAAACGTCGGATAGTATATAATAAGTCGTTCTAAATTTTTGTGACTGCTCAGCCGAAAGTATAACATAAGTACATAATAAATAAATAAATCAATCAATATTCCTTGTCTTTTAATTCCTCTTTTTTGTTCTCTACTTTGTTTCGCTTGTGGAAGTTATTTGTCTTTTTAGTCTTTTTAGAAAGTATTTAACTTTTATCACTTTTCACTAGAATGTGCTGCTCGGAACGCACGGGGATGGAATTTTCAGAGATTTCCGGATACTAGAAAATTTCTATTGAAATCCTGGAAAAAATTCTTTTACGAAAATTATAGGAAAATCGATTTGAAATTACAGACCCTTCCAAAATTGTCTACAGTTCTGTGCAATGTTTAGTGAGATTGTATAACCGTTTGCTTGTGACTGACTTTTATTCAAACAATTCCATAAAAAATGTCCCAGTTCTAATTTATTTTTTCAATTTTCATTTTTGATTTGGTTGAACTTTGCATAGATGTTTCTATGGGCAAAAGATGCCATTTAGTGCTACAGGTAGGACTCGATTATATATAGCAGACTTTTTTTCCTATTTCAAATATAACTTATCTGAGTCGTAAGGGAACGCCCATAAGGTCATATCGCTTTACGAGAAGAGAAAGGAGCTATCTGACAAATCGTTGCAACCGTTGCGGAGAATTTCGAGGATCTATACAAAAGAAGAGGGTGTCAAAAATAGTTTTTTTTGTGCTGCGAAATTAATAAACGTTTCCAAACGAATTTTCTCCATTATATCTTTTCTATCCGAGCAGTAACAATAATGATGATTTTCTGTTCGTTAAAAACATTGCATCGGTCAATGAGGATCTTCTGCTCATACATATGTTTAAGTTATAAAGGCTTCAAAAAATTGAGACATTGTTACTTCTGTTAAAAAATACAGAAGTCATTCCTTTATATCGTTGGCAATAACTAAAAAAACCTCGGGATTAATACAATCGAAGAGATTTTCTGCCTTCATTTTCACCAGCTTCTCGCAATTTATTTACTGACAGCGACAGCGGCAGTGTGCGTGACAAATCTCCATTCTATCGGAACATAATTGATTACTCTTACTTTCGGTGGTTGACCCCCTTCGACATCGCGTTTAAGTTATTATGAAACAACTCAATCACAACGCAGTAATGCAGCTCTAATCTAATGAATTTCGGTCACGATATCGATATTAACCTTCTAGTAGCTGCTGTTTTATATCATTATCGGGTACAGGGTGTGTATTCTAAACTGGTTCAATGATTTGTTCGTGAAATTATGATATGGGAAATTTTGAACAACAAAACGAAATTAGCAACACGCAGGCATGAAACCATTTACTTCAATCGAATATTAAAAATCGTTAGATAGGAAATAGTTTCCCTGAATCGTTATTAATCAACATCACATTCCAACCTCGAACATAGTGCATTTCCCTACCTTATCAGCGATAAGCGTGTTTTAGTACATGTAGTACAAAGTTCTTTGAACGCCTATGCTTGCAATAATACGTGCCCTGGTTGTGTTTACTCAAGCAATTGTGTCGAACTTGTTCGTAACGTGGCAAACAGCCACAAAGGCCATTCGCTTTCGTTAACGCCTGCTCTTTTCTCGGCGCATTTATAGCCCTTTACATGCAAAATCTGAAGCATATCAGTTTGTTTTTGAATGTCATCGTAAAGCTTCAAGTGTTAATCACACTGTTTTTTGGGTTCTAGCAACCTTCACTATAAAAACCTTAACCCTAAAACTTTCTCTCTACGTAACTTGCTCAACTGATAACTAATTGAGTGAAAGCGTCTTATATTTTACTCGGGAAAAAAGGAAAAAAAAAACACCTTCGATAATTGAACTGATGAACAAGTTCCGATACCGGCAATTAGTGTTGAGTTGACCGAAAACCACCAATCAAAATCGATTCCATCCAAGCCCGATCGGGTTAGCGTCCGGCTTGCAATGCGAGGAAAAATTCCTTGGGCGAAATGTGAAGGCGTTTTCTGGTGGGAAATGAGTCCGATAGTTGTTTGGTGGCTCCACGAGAAAGCGAAACAATGTGGCGGCTAATTAAAAATGGTTTCTCGATTGGCATTGATGAAATCAATCGGATATTTAAATGCTGAAATTGTTAGCGATCATGTTTGCTGCTCCGCATTTCCTTGTCTGGTTTGCTTCGCTCGCTGTGTTTCATGAAACAAAACCCTGCCAGTTTGTTTGGTATGTTTACCATCGCAAACATCATATGAGAAATCTGATTCGACTGATGTACAACATTGCGGAAAGGAATTCCGCAACAGCTCTGTACACGCGATGTCTTAAACGTTTCCATTTTCGACATACTGATGTAGAAATTTTGTTTTTCCGTAAATTCTGATAACTCGATATTATTTTTTTTTTCTTTTCATTACAGGTACGAAAAACAACATTCTCTTTTGTGAAAAACATGTCATGATCGTCTCAAGCTGCTTTCCGAACAGGTAATGCGAGAATCCCTGATTTCCCACGCCGAGGTAAAAAAACAGCAGTAGCGACTTCTATGTCTACAAACAATAAGTCAGCAAACTATAGTTCACCCGAGGCTAAACACGTTGGAATTCAGCAGGATCGACGGATAATTTTTCACTTGTGTAATCATTTCTGAACACTTTGCCCTGTTCAACTCTGGGACCGATACCAGAGTGGAAACAAAATTTCAGTCTGCTAAACGGTACTGACTGTTGGTCATCACTTTCAATGTTCCGTCCCAGCGTCGCGTTGTCCAGTTGTTGGTGAATGAAGGTGCTAAACACCGACAAGAAAAAGTCGTGATGTTGCATAGATCAACAGCGCAGATAGTTGTGTGTCATCGTCTGCTGCTGGTTTGTTTTCAAAATGTGCGCCGACAAAGTTCTGTGAATTCATGTATTTAATCGTATGTATTTTACCTGTGCGCCTTTAAGGAGGAAGAGGGATTGAGATTGAATTTAGTAGTTGAAAATGTATCTCAGCGTAAGCACAAGAGAAGCGATTTCAACTCATTTGCATTAGCCGTATGATCTTTCAACGGTAGCTGTAGCATGCGATCAGTGATGTCAATCTTGATACTAGACTGACAGTTGTCAATGGATGACTTTCAAGTAATTAACTGAATTTTCATTTAAAAATATTGAAAAAAAATTGTTCCTTCACTGAAATTTTTTTTAAATGCAAATTTTTTAGATAGACGATTTATTTGCCCTAAATTTTTTTTTATAAAGAAACAAAAGTTTTTCTGACCAAAACTTATTTGTGTCCTGTTTTTATTTATTTATTTATTTATTTCGTCAAACGAAAGTAGACTGCATATTTTTATAACTAACTTACATGCTATATGTTATTTATACTAGTGAAAGAGGAAAAAAAGTGTTTATACATAATTGAATAATGGTTTCATTACTTGACGGATTATTACAATACAATACAATGTATTCTATCGATTTAAATTGCGCGTTGAATTTAAATATTGTTTTAATTTAGTTCTCGGCATTGAAAAGTCAAGTGCTTCACAGTGTTGGTTATACACTAACATCATTAGATTAATAGGCCTGTATTTAGCATAATTGTTTCGTTGATGATTTGAAGAGAACAAAGTCCGGGTTCGTAAATTTCTAGAAGGTACATAAAAATTGAGTTTTGATAATATTTCGGTTGAATCGACACGCTGCACGGTGGTTTAAAGCGCGAAAAACGTGATCGTCAGCCTTTTGAGTATAAAAATGCCTTTTAAATGCTACAGTGTATTCGACAAAGTTTTTGTAAATCTTAAGGGGCATCTTTTGATGTAAATAAATTTTTGATTAATTCACCTAAAAGTGAGATAAAAATTTGATTATTTTATTTACTTATCAAATCAAAACGAAGTCTTCAGCAAAGTTGTAGACAATCTTATGTAGAAAAACTTTGCTGAACACATTTTGGTTCTATCTCTTGAAAATCGACCACATACAGGTAGTTTTATATACAGAAATTCTTAAAGTTTCTAAAAGAAAAATATCAAGTAACTTTTTCTAAACTGATTCTAGAGGCCTACTATGTTCTAAACATTTTTTCAAATTTGAAAAATACATCATTCTGCCGAACATACCTTGGGATGTCAGCTCAGAAACAGATACCTTTATTTATTTTTTTAATTTGGACATACGGAGGTATTTTGGTATGGATTAGGTACTTCTGTATGGACAAAATTAAAAAAATAAGGGTATCTATCTCTGAGCTGACATTTTCTTTTCTCAGAATTCAAGCATTGAAAAAACGTCAAAGAATGCTGCTAATTTTGTTTAAAAAAACCTTGGCATTTGCATACACTAGTGACATAACAATTATTTTCGGAAAAAAATCATTTTTTTCTATACTGTATGTTTTCCAAATAATGCACGGTGCCGTAAATATAAATGCTATTCGTACTTTTTAATGAAAAATCAAAAATCGTTTCGATTTTGTACATCTTTTAAGAAAAAAAACATGAAAAAACGCCGAAAAACAAATATAAACTAATTTTTTCACCCACGCCCAAGTTTTTAAGAGACTGCAAGAACCTAATGAAACCACCTGGAGAAGCTAGTACTAATCCCCGTCTTCCGAGTGAAGACTGTTGTTTTTGCAGCTTTTTGCAGCTTTTCGAGAAATTTTATTTTGAAAAGGTGCATTTTTTATCTAAAATGTCCTAAACCCTATGAAAAAGTCGAAAATTTTCCCAAGGTATGTTCGGCAGAATGATGTATTTTTTAAATACAAAAAAATGTCTCAAACATAGTAGGCTCCTAAAATCACTTCAAAAAAAGTTATTTGGTATTTTTCGATTTTTAGAAACTTTAAGGATGTCTGTGTATAAAACTACCTGTATGTAGTCGATTTTCAAGAGATAGAACCAAAGTGTCTTCAGCAAAGTTTTTCTACATAAAATTGTCTACAACTTTGCTGAAGACTTCGTTTTGATTTGATAAGTAAATAAAAAAAAATTTTCATCTCACTTTTAGGTGAATTAATCAAAAATTCATTTACATCAAAAGATACCCCTTAGGATCTACAAAAACTTTGTCGAATACACTGTAGCATTTAAATGGCATTTTTATACTCAAAAGGCTGACGATCACGTTTTTCGCGTTTTAAATCACTGTGTGCTGAGATACGATATCTTTAAGAAATGACATCATTGCGAATTCATGACGGGCTCTTAATGATTGGATGTCAATAAGTCTGCAGCGTTCGTCATATGCTGGTAGGGGAAATGACGTTCATCGTAGATTACGAAGTGCATATAACAGGAATTGTTTTTGTACTGATTCTATTCTGTCTACATGTGTTAGGTAATTCCATGAAACCCTCCCTGATAAAATTTTTCCTCTCGTCATTATTAAGATATACCGTTCAGACATCGTTCAGAAAACTTCAGACATTTTCGAATGTTAGTACATATAAATTATTAAAAAAGTATGCAGAGTTGCCTACAAGCGCAAAAAGGCCTGCATAATTATTGAATTCTCAGAAGGGTGCTGCACCCTTCTGATCGAGTTGACGGGAAATGTGTGAATTACCTTAAACTTGGTTTGAAAACTCAAAAATCGAATAGTTCAAAAGTTATATATTTTTTTTAAATTAAATATATTCCAAAAAACCTTTTTTCAGGCCACCCTATTTCGAAACAGGTTGCCCTAACGACATAACCGAAAAATACAGGTTTATTTATTTTTATTGGAGATTAATCCTTGCAATTTTGAGCCCAATTTAAGCACTTCATGTGACCAGTTTCAAATTAAGGTGAACAAAGTAACGGCCTTTTCGATGTTTGTTTTTTTTTCAAAATGTTTATCTTTTGAACCAGTTTATCGGTTTTCGATGTTCTAGAATAAATTAAAGGTAATTATTCCCAGTTAGTTAGTATAAAATTTCATTTTTCATCTAGTTTCCTTTATTCTTGTAGCAATCGATTGAAAAAATAGTGTTTGTTGAACGCATACACCTAAATGCAGGAAAATGTGTTTTTAGATGCTAACTATTGTATTATTGTAAAATGCAGAGCTTTGCTTCGAAATCATAGTAAATGTAGAGCCTTGTTTTCGATCAATCAGAGCTGAAAACAAGGCCAAATACCATCCAATATATCGAGATGATACCCAGAGACCGGCAGTTATCTTCAATTGCCATTTTGTAATCCATGGTTGAAACTCCCGGTTGCTTTAAAACGGCATAAAATGGCCGAATACCACGTAATATGGGTATTTTCGGAAAATGATTGATGCTCAGAATGCGCCATTTTGAAATTTAAGATGATATTCTAAAATGGCCGAATACCACCTAATATAGGTATTTCCGTAATCGGGATGATGCACGGAGGCCAAACATCAACCCCAGATATCATTTTGAAATCCAATATGGTGACCTCTGGTTACTGGGAAACAGCTTCAAATGGCTGAACATCATCTAATATGGTTATTTAAAAAAACCGGGATAATATCCAGAGGCCGTAAATTGACCCTAGATGTCAATCAGACAATATTGATGCAAGATAGTCTTTCGTTATCTTAGCGTTAATCTTTCGAAGAATTATTGAAAAGGAGAAATTCGCTTCGAAGTCGTTACTTCCGACCACTCTCGAATTATTACTGAAGTTTATCGCTGGTGGTGGTCCCCGTGGTTCTGTGGTTAGCAATGTCGGTAGGCTAGCTCTTCCACACGGTTGTGATATTGGGTTCGATTCCCGATCATGTCGAGAATCTTTTCGAGCTGGAAATTTTCTCGACTCAGCACTGTGGCACGGTGTATCGTTGTACTTATCCTACAACATGCAAAATTGCCGAAAACAATATCGATAACGAATTCTCTCAACTAATCTAGTTGATCGAGACCGCATTAGCCCCCCAGGCTAGCGTGCGATATTGTTTTATCGCTTCAGACCATCAAATAATTAGCCCCAATCATCGAGTGTATTCCGTAACCAAGAAATACATGAATATAACACAGGCTGTCGTAATTCTACGTTAACCTCACGGTCGTGTCTGATACACATCCTCTTCAACTATTTTTCCAAAACTACCATATAACAGCACTCAAACGAAGGACGCATATCAAAAACATATTCGCTTTAAATGCTTTACTTACTCAACATATATTTTTGGGAGCTGCGTAGCCGCAAGGTTACAGAGTCCGCTTTGTCAAGCGGATGGTCATGGGTTCGAATCTTAGTAGAATCAGGCCATCCGATGTCAAAAAAAAAGGACTTAAGCATGGGTTTATTCTCAGGCTCCCCACCAGTTACCCATCCTTTACGCTGAAATCTACAAATACCTTTACGTGACTTCTTCTTAACAAAAAATAAGTCCCTCTTATCAATAAAACTGGCCAGAAGGACGCACGACGAAACTTCTCCAGGGAATTATAATTGGTGATATTTGGCAAGAGGAACGAGTATCGGTATAGTAAAACAGTAAGCGTGTAAGGAAGAGTTGCACATTACACACAAGCACTGATGGACAATAATAATAAACATGCCACTTCTCAATAGAGGTATTGCTATTAACAGAAGTGCGGGATACAGCAGAAACCCGGGCATATCTCACAATAGATCTACGATTCTGGTCGCAGTGAGGAAGCCCATACAGGAAAAAAATATATTTATTTACTTTGGAAATAGGAAACTTCAGTGCCCAATTACGCAAAAGCACAACAAAGAGGAATATTTTTACGCAGGGTATGCTGAGAAATGCGATAGCTTTATCTTCTCTCATGTTATTTTTAGCTTAGATTATTTGATGAATCATTAACCACGCTTCTAACCATGTTATCACCAACGCTCGGAATCAAAACTTCCGATAAGTTTTGGCTCACTGTTCGAACTTCTTTTTTCATTTATTAGTGTCGTTTGTGATGGAATATTTATTTTTCTAACAACATTTGTTTCAAGAGCAAGTTTCTCTTCTAGATCAAAAAATTTGAGACAAATTTGGCACCACGAAAAAGCATGACACAAAACTTGGAAGCAATTTTAAACAAGCTGCAAAATAATGTTAAACATGTAAGTTGAGTAATTTGCCAATTACTTTTGAAAACTGGTAACCAAATTGAACTAAACTGATCATATTTACAGCTAAAATTATGATCATTGGCGGTAATTAGCACCAGATTAGCGCACGTTTCGCAGATGTGCAAAACTTGTCACATCTGTGTCATTGTCGCGAGGGGGTCTCTCTCATGTACGGTTTTTTTGTTGTATCGTATATGCAAGGAAATTGTCGTTGCCAGAATCGGTGTGCCTCACTATGGTAGTACTTTTTTGAGCATAAGCCCGATGACATCATAAACACACTGCCTGCGGATAGAACGTGAGGATGCATGATGTTTTTTGTTAGTTCAGCTATAATTACTTGTAGGGTAGAAGCTCTTATTGGAGGCCCGTTACTTTGCTATTAACTTTTGACTAAATCCTTGGAAGATTTTGAAATTTGATTGATTCAAAAGCATAGACCACAGCGAATCAACGTCAATGTCATCCCTGTCCAAGTAAGGAAGTACATAGATGTGCCAACGACGACGCCACCGAGACTGACGGCGGTGGTGTGTGCAAGTCGTTTACACTTTCTTTACGGCCGTCTTTTGTGCCTTCGGTTTGTCGCTTTCAACGTGACTTGTGCGAATTCTATCGCGTGTGCGCGTCGCGGGTCACGAGGAAGTTGGATGGATGCACAACACTTGGTGCACACTTGCAGTAAAGTAATTATGAACGGCGGTAGGGGTTCATCGAAATCATGTGGAACGTGCCTCTCTGTGTGGAAGCGCAAATCTCGCAGTGTAGACGGTGCTTGACGTGTAAGTGAAATGGGTTTTTTATGCGAATCACATTTTTTTTTTTGCAAAGATTACGTGGCTGCCTTGACTTGATTCGGTTAGTTTACTCGCATAATAGAAACCAGTTTTGAAATTTGGCGGAAGTTCTCTAAATTCTAGATTCGTTCCACACTAGTTAGCCTGCAGGCCTGTGATGAATGAAACTCGTTTCAAATGGAAGACCCAGATCAGCTTGTTATGTAGCTCGTAAAGCTTGGGCTATAAAGTGCACGAGAATCAGTGTTTGGTTAGCTCATCGCTCAAATTAATCTTTCTGTGAGTAGAATATGTGCGTTGTGCTGTGAATGGGCGTCTTTCTTAGTTTATATATAATACGCGTCGTACAATAGGTTTGATGATATTTTTTAGCTTTGTTTTTTTAGTGTAAGTCATGTACCGCTTCCTCGTTATAATCAAGGTTGCGTTGAGAAAGGCTTGGGCAGATAATTTGAGGTAAATGTTAACGACATTTAAAAATGTATTTATACAGTATTTTGAAATTGTATTGATAACTCAATTCAGCGGGTATGACACTTTCTACGTCTAATTATAATGTGCTTTAGATTCGATGTGATTATTTGATTTACGTCTCTCAGGGAAGTAAGGAAGTTTATTCCACATTTCATAAAAGTTGCAATTTTGCGATGAATCCATCTAAAAATGAGAAACAAATTGTTCTTTTCTTATTTTTGTAATTGATCAATCGTTCTTCGTTTGGAAAAGTGGTGGCACATTTGTTAAGAAACAACTTTGTCGAAGGAACCATACTTCTTCTGTGTGATGTCCACGGTCCATACACAATTTTTAGAATTTATATTGGCAGTCGTCCACGGGGGGTTTAAAACCGTTTAAAACTGTCCACGTGGTATGTGGATGGCCCCTTACTAATATCCATACAGAGAATAAAAAAAATGGTTTTGTCTGTGGATTTTTACGAATTTTGTAGATATGTGTTAGTGAATTAGTGTATTATTTTAATTGAAATCTTTATTTTTTTCGCAACATTAAAATCTTTAATCATCCAAGAAATATAGCAGATAAAAATAAACTTTTTTCAGCGAAATTGTGTGTTTTTTTTCGAGCAAACAATAGGTAATATTAGAGTGATGTCTTCGACAAAATTTGTGGCATTTGTGCATTAATTTTTTACGAGATTTTTTTTTTGAGAATATCGTTCTTTGTTATTTATTTAACTTAAAAACGACACGGCATCAATCAGCTAAGCTTAGAACTCCTTCTTGGAAAACATTGCTAAAAGGACTGAAAAAACTATTTGTTCTTAAAAAAAAAAACAACCGAAGTCACATGATTTGTTTTTAAAAGATGCAAAATGGACAGTGCGCATATAGAATAAATTTAAAATAACTAGACCGATCTCGACCATTTCAGCTTCATTTGAAGAACTAAGTTCAGAAGTTACGAAAAATATTGAAGTTTATGAACCAATAAATTAAAATAATTTTAAAAAATACGAGAGTGAACATTTTCATGAAAAATGATAAATGATTCGCTAGAAAAATCATAACTTATAAGTCGTAGAATCTAAGTCGGCATAATAGATCATTGTTAGTAACTCAAAGAAATTGGGAATTGGTAGGATGATAAGACATTTTCGAATCAGTATTCTTGTTTCATCTATGAATTCAGTCCTACTATAATATGATTTTTAGAATAGGATTTGTTATTCTCTTAGAGTAATCTCCAAAAAATTGAGCACAGGGCCACACTATCGAAATTATATTTTTAATAATGATTCCGCAGGCTTGAATACTTTTCTGTATAGAGAAGAAACTTCTTTTCCATTTTAGCTTAATTTTTTTCTCAATTTTGAATTTTAGTACAATTTTTTATTGCTCTTTAATATTTACTATTTTATTATTTTTGAAATAATTACCTTCATCAGCAACTTCATTCAGGGTACACTCATATTAAAAAAAATGCTATATTAACGTTGATTTGCTCTGATTCCAAAATATTTTTGCGACAAAGGTGCTTATTACGGGAGTCACTTCACGGTGAAATATATTTCACTCTCACGCTCACTGCACTTTTTTAGACCTATTCCCGATTCCACCTCAAGTGAGGTGACAAAAAACACCTCCGTGGAGTAAGATTGACAGTGAAGTGAAATTGAGAATAGGACAAGTGAAATGAGATTGTTTCCCAGCTCAAAAATGTCTAAGTCACAGAAAGTCGTTTTTTTCCGTTTTTTTAGATAACACCAGACATTCGGCATAAAAAAAATGTTTTTTTTCGGTATCGAAAATTTCCTGAACTAGTTTGCATTTTTTTCATCTGGCAAAAAAATGAAAAATTGACCGCTTTAAGGCACGGATCAAACTCTGATTCGCTTCGTTACTGAACAATAAATCCAATACTTACCATTAGATCACAAATCAATCAACTTGAAGACTTATGGCAGCTTCGTGGAATCATTTCACCGTTCAAAACGGTCGTGAAATAATTCCACGGCAGATGTCACTTCGCGACGTTTTTCTCACTTACGTGAGTCCCGTAATAGGATTTTGTTAACTTCACTCTGATTTCACCGTGAAGTGACTCCCGTAATAAGCACCAAAATCATTTTCATATTTCATTTGTTTTTCTTTTGCATTGTTCTGCAACATAATTGTGTTAAATTTGTTTTATTATTATTTGTTGTAAAAATAGGTATTTGTATACCTAATTTTTATACCTACCTCGAGAGGAAAGAGGAAAGTTTGATTTTTTTTTCAAGCGCGTAGCATCTCTATGCAATGAAAAACATAAAAGTATAAGTTGTCTGAAAGTTCAGTTATCCAACAACAAAA
The DNA here is from genome assembly GCF_029784165.1 of Wyeomyia smithii. NCBI lineage: Eukaryota > Metazoa > Arthropoda > Insecta > Diptera > Culicidae > Wyeomyia > Wyeomyia smithii. Next base: position 47,742,518 of record NC_073696.1, read on the forward strand.
AAACATTGTTTGTTCATATAAAATACCCATTATTTGTGGATTAATGGGCGATTCCCCTAAACGCTTTTTTGTAGAGTTTTGCGGTGTTTTCGATAGAGACCCAGTAGATAAACTGAAATCAATAAAGTCATATTTTTTCATTATTTTAGAAGTGTGCCGGGTATCTGAACACTGAAGTTGAATCATTTTTATAATATTTTTGTTTTCAGCGTTTTCAGCGAAAGGGAACGTTTTACCCAACAAACATCTTTTGAGTGCTAAATATTGCATTAAAAATATTGCTCAGATCTTTACGAAAATTTGTAAAAATGTTTTCAAGAAGTTGTATTTTGATATAATTAAAAAAAAATCAAATTTTTTGAAAACTAAAAAGGTATATAACCTTTCAAGTACTTAAACGTTGGGTTACAATTTCAATATGTTTCAATATGTCCATTAATAAATGTGAAAAACCCCTGAAAAACCTGTGAAAAAGAGAAAAACAATAATACACATGTTATTCAATTTATATACAGCGGTCACGTTTCTGTTTTGTTCTACTCAAGTATTAAAGAAAAAAATTATTTGTAGTAGTGTGAGGTCTACAAACCTCCGAACCTTCTCGCTTTCTTCCGCTCGAGTCGGTCAGTGCAACCTCATGTAACGTTAAGGTATTCCCTCTCTTGTAAAAAATCAATTCTTTTTCGCTCTCCCTCTTGAATTCTTGGATCGAATTATGTTTATTCTTTGTCCAGCACTATAACATACACCAAACGCAGTAATAACTTTTTTGCTTGTAAGCACAGTGGGACATTTTCCGAATGTCATCAGCCAAATGGTGAACTCGGAGCGGTCGATAAACTGGTATGAATTTATTGGGCTCATTTAGAATATTGTCTAAATTTGTAATACTATGTTCGTTTCTTTTTTTTTCTATCAGTTAAATCATCAGTCTCCTAGCAGTTAGCTTATTCGAGTATCCTTAAAACTAAGCTTTCACATCGGTCTCACTTGCATTGTTTCGATTCTTGCTAAATTGTAAAAAAATTAGTTTCGTAATTGTATGGCAAGCCAAAGAGTTTGCAAGTCATATCAGAAGTAGATCGTAAATTTTCACCTTCGATCGAACGTAATAGTTTGGGTCAAAGCTTATTAGTTAATTATCGCTATAGTAATAGTAGTGTAGCGACAGAGTTCGTTCGTAAGTGATTTGACTTTTTATGTAATAGGATTCCACTTTGTTTAGAGTTGTCTATATGTTACTGATACCGGTGTCGTTACTTCGACTTGACGTAGTCGATTTGGAGCAATAGTTTTCGAGCTTCTCGAACTCGGTCGACCGGGTAGGGGTGGCAGTTGTGGCGGACGACATGTTCATCATCATGTTGTAGTTGCGTTCCTTCTTGCAGAACAAAGGAAAACAGATAAAGCCCCAGTAGGCTCCGGCTCCGATCATGATCACAAACATCACGATCGAGATTATTCCCCATGCGGAGATGCGGTTAGTCTTCGGGGCTGATGTGGACTGCTGACTGGGAGTCGTCGATAGGTATCGGTTCGGGTCATCGGGGTTGCCAAGTCCTGCCGGCATGTAGTACCGGTGTGGAGGAACTCGCGCATAGGAGCCGGCAGCCCCTGCGTTCACCGCTCCGACATCGCCGTACTTATACAAACCAGCCGATCGACCCCCTGAGCCACCGAATGCTGCTGTAGAACACACGAGTGAAGCTGTTTAAGAGAAATAAAACCAGTTTTTAATACCACTTTTCATATTTAGCTAATAATTTTGATCTACTGTTTCATTAATTTAAAATTGTATTGTTTTAAACAAAGGATCTTCATTATGTTTCATACAATACACTAACACCAGTGCGCAGGTGTTCGCAAAGCTACCTGTTCCCGTACGTTTCACACTTTCGAAACGACAACTCTAAAGTCTCGATTTGATACAGAATAACCTTCAAAATCTACTCACCTCCGACGAGAAACAGCCAGAAAAGGAGTTGTTTGGTGAACATGTTGCGTACCGCTCCGTGAGGTTCTTTATTATTTATCCTCAGTCCACTTGAGCTGGATCAAACTTGCACATACACACTCACACCAGGCCAGTATCACCCCTCGAGCTCAAGTGTCTCAAGCAACCACCAAAGGAGAGCGGACCGATGGCAGCAACATGGGGGCATAAACCAAGCTTTATGTATTGCCTTTTATATGCGATTTGAGCTAATAGGAAGATTACTCTACCTTGCCCGGGCATATAACGCTAGAAAACTGAACTGAACTGAACTCAAACTCACTTCATTCAACTGATAACGGACACCCGCGACGGATTACACAAGAATAATAGCAAAAAATAATCACTTTCTAACAAAAATTCGCCGAAATGCAGTGACCTCGCGATTGGACGCTGTTTCCCGTGTGTCAGCTCTGACGCATACTCGCTCACTCACTGCTCTGCCTGAACTTTAGCACTCTGACGACGGTGACGACGACAGCGACACCACCGACAACAACACCAGCATCGAGACACGGGAGTCAAGCTCAGCTTCAGGCAGGCAGATATCAGGCGCAGGCAGCGTTGCCAGGTCATTTTTTTAAAAATCTGGAAGAGGCAAAATAAAAATCTGGAAAAAATCTGGCAGTCATTTCATGGGGTGAAAGGTTAATTTTTCGGATAAAAGTCTTGGGGTACGTAAAATTTGAGGTGACAAAATTGCAAAATTTCGCGCCAAAATTGAAGTGATGACCTTTTTGCGGAACAGAGAAAATAAAATCTGGATCATTCACGAAAAATCTGGATAATTGAACATCAAAGCTGTCTACCTGGATACATGTTCAAAAATCTGGATAATCCAGCTAAATCTGGATACCTGGCAACGCTGGGCGCAGGCAAATGATGATAGAGAGTGAGCGCAAGCATACGAATTCATGCACACACACCCCACCTGGGCTGGCACGGCCTAGACCACGACATTCGCATACATGACGACATGAACAACCGTACGGAAAGCCTTTATGCTGTCAGTTTTACGCTCCGGCAGCAACCACTTGGCACCTATACATAAATTTCACAGCACACTGTGTACAAACGGAGTCTGGCGATCGTACAACTACATAGCGATGGCGGCGTAGTGATGAGTGGAGGTTGTTTAATGCTATAGATGTTCTGTTCATGTTCATGTTGAGCTGGAATGCGTTCTACACCTCGGGGTTCAAGGCAATGGGCTGCGCTCCGCCGGCTGTCTGGTGCAGTGTTGCCTGTAACGGCTGGAACGAATGGTTTTATCGGTGTAATAAAGTGAGCAAATCTGAAAAGGTTCTCTCGTAATTTGGTTGCGTGGAGAATGGTTCATTCTATGTTGAAAATGTTGAGACTATTTGCAAATTTTCTTAAAAGTCACACTTATAGATTTTTTACCTTTTGATATGTTCTTAAGCCACACACAAAATTCACACCCACAGTTTTCCCAACATTTATGGAACTAAATTAACTTCATTTGTTTCATTTTGGAATTAGCTTTCAAAAACTGACAATATTCTCTTGAAAAAATAAAAAAAAACAAACTGACAACAATCAAACAAACAATGAACGATACAAATATATTCAAACAATGACAATGAATCGTATTAATTTCTTTACTGCCTACATTTCCCTAATTTGTGGTTGGAAGCAATTGTTTGTGTTTTTCAGTTCTAAAATTTTGAATAGATAACTTCCTAAAAGCATCTGTTTTCAAGCTGTTTTGAATTAAAATTTAGATAAATGAAAAATAAAATGAATTCAATGATAGTTAAAAAGGACTTGAAATTTTTCTCGAAATATATTTTTGTTGAAACTGGACATTTTATCGAAAGTTTTGGTAAACAGTTCTGGATGGAGCAATATAAGACAAATCTAGCTAAACATTTGAAAAGGTTCTATCTGCTTTCATCGTTTTTCCGGAGCATCTTTTCATTTTGGTAATGGTGCAGCTTTAGTAATTCTCCCAAGCGTGGTTTTCATTCAGAAGGCTAGAGTGAACCCTCCGCTATCAACCTGTGCAAATAACGTGTCATAAAAGGTGTTTAATGAGTTGTGGTGATTGAATGTAAGTGATCGATCTAAGCAGATAGGACCTTTTGAAATGTTTCTCTAAAAATGTTTACATAAAAGTTGAGTTTCAACTGCTCAATACAAATTAAGCCCTAGAGCTCAAACTGGAACACAATGAAAGATAATAGCTGTTTAACCGTTTCTGTGAATATCTGGTGCCCCTAACAATGATAGAAGTGCGTCGAAAGTCACAGAGTAATTGCTCGCCGGGTTCTTTGCTTCAACGTTTTTCACGGGAAAATTTAATTACAGCCTCTGAATACATTAGTTTTCTTCGCTTTTGTCGACCAGTGTTGTGTATATCAATTGAAAGTTAAACACAGTTACATAATTTTCATATTCAGAAAAATCACAAGGGTTATGTATGCAAAGCCACGACTGCAAAGTTGACTTAGAACTACATAAGGTTATTTGTTGCATTACTTATATTGAATATGTTTGAAATTTTGTGCAAAAGAGGAGTTGAAGTGCCACCGAATTTCAGAATTTTCAGTTTTTGCTAATACCTATGTTAAACAGAAGGCGATGTAACGCGATACACGTCGTTTCATGTGGGGAATAATATAAACAATGAAAAATGACGTGCGTCTCAGCACATCCCAAACCTAGTCCTGCACTGTTTCGCCGCTGACAGTGCGAATAAGGTATTCCTTGTGATAGATAACACAATGAAAAGCTGTTTGAACCCTCAAAACTAGACGGTTCATGTATTTTGATTGCCAGCTTTCCAGAACGTTGGTGTGTTGCTATCGCACAGAGACAGCATTTCACTAAAGGAAGTGCCCCTGAATTAGATGGCCCTGCTACTATCGATGCTGAGACCCGTTGCAACTGCTGCGCTATTCGTTGCCATGCCACACAGTTGTGGCCGCTATTCATTGCCATTGGTATCCGCTGCACTGCTGCTGCTAAGGTAGGGCTGCTTTTGTCTAGAACTAATATGAGCGGTCTTGACTGAAACAGGCTCTTTATATAGGCCAAAAGGCACGTTTCAAATTACTAGGTCTATAATACTGTCGGCCGTGCTTGGGAAGCAATCATATAACGACCTATCAGAGGTCGAATTTTGCTTTCCGACAAGGCTTAACAATTTCAATAGTACAATATTGCAGCAATCTATTGCTGCAAGAACGAAGGAAATCTGTCGAAAACTAACCGAGTTATTAGCATTTGAAATTGGACATATTTTTCACTATTTCCGGTTTTACATTTTGATTTCACATCTCTATGTAGACGAACTTCCTGAAAGACGTAGTTCTACGTCAAAACACTAATTAGATTTCGATGTATTTTGATTTTGAATGAAAGTTTGTCGCTGAGCACAGAAATTCTTATTAATAGTCAACACAGGTGCACTCCAAAAGCTCAACCGTGAAAAAAGTGCACTCCAAAAGCTCACACCGAAAAAAAATAAAGATTATACCTAGCTATTCAACCATTTCTGTGAATTTTGGTGTTCCTAGTCAGTAACTTTTTTTCAGAGACTTAAATGAGTTTTCTCGTAAACATAAGCGACGAACCCGGCGAGCAAATACTATGGGAACTAACATGTGGTCACCAAAATTCATAAGAATGGTTGAATAGCTATAATGTTTAATTTTTTCCGGTTTGAGCTTTTGGCGTGCACTTTTTTTTCTTTTTGTCGACCAGTGTAATGTTTTACGAATTCTTAAAAATATGTCGAAAAGTGAGCAGAAAATAATTTTTGGACAGTTAATATGAAATTACCGTACTATATCCGCACCATTTTTCACATGGAACATTCACCTTTTTAGATATTTTTGAAGCTTTCCAACCAGAACACAATCACTCCCTCCCACAGTGTTTTACTTTAACGATTTTGATTTGATTTTTGTGATATACTTTATTTTTGAAAATGTTTTTATTTTATTGCACTCCTTATCAAATTGACGATTGAGTGATTATTCCTATAAGAGATTTATTTATTTATTGGGAACAGTGAACAGTGAGATAGACAACCAGTGACTTAAAGAAAGTTGTAACGGATGATTTTTCTAGCAACTTTTTCGGAGATGTCAAATTAATATCTTTTACATTTAAAAAGATACAAATAGTTTTATATGGAAAGTTTACTCCAATCATAATTTTCTACATATTTTTTATCCTCTTTAAAGTTATTGGCCATACAAAAATACACATTATTGTTGAACAGCCCGCTATTGTTTAAAATGAAGAGTTACCTCACCATTATCAGTTTTTGAACGGTTATTTGAACTTTAAATATTTCATTCGTACGCAAAATACGCAGATAACTAATTAATATTCTGAGAAGACATCTGTTCTACTTCTAACGAAGGTCCAAAATAATAAACTTAATGTTGTATCACTTAAGATGACGTCATGTGTAAAACTTTGACCGAAAATTCACATCTTTTAAATGTTAATATTGAGAATATTTAAAAGACAGTAACCTTAATCAATGACTATCATTAAGCGAACCAGAATTGGAAAACAGTAGTTTTGCGCGCTCATATCACTCACTCTCAAAACAAGTTGCGTTACTGAAGTGTTTTCTTGCTATCCTTAGCGATACCGCTTACCGTGCAACGCGCGTGCTGTTTCAATAAACTTGCGTAGTGTAGTCGATGGTCAATTCGAGAACAACATTCGAACTTTTTGAATTTCGTGTAGGTATCAAAAGTTTTGCCTTTTCGAAAAAAGTCCCCATGAAAATTCCAGCTCACTCGTGCCCCTTCCCAGAACCAGGTATAGTCATAAAATTCTATTTCCACAGACAGACAGACATTCGAAGCAGCCTTCTGTTGCGTTGTCTGAAATAGTATATTTTCCCAATATTCCTTCGCCGGAATAAACCGCTGATACTAGACACCTTGTTTCCCGTGGGAGAAACAACGCGACAGTCGCACGGTAGCAAAATAGGTGAGCGAGTAGTTCCCTTTCTTGATAACTATTGGTGACAGAAATAAAGCCAAGAATTAAAAAGCTGGAGAACGGCAGGGAGAAAAAACGGAAAAGAGAGTTGTTTCCCTCCGAGGTTAGATTTAGGTAGAATTTGTTTAATAAAATCAATCTAGACTTAATTGCGGGTGGTCGTTATTTTCTCCGTACGTACGGGGCTTATGTATAACAAACGTCTGTCAAAGGTCTTGAAGATAGCCTTTATAATCGGACTTTTGGAAGCCGTACCTCAAACCCGCCAAAGTTTCACTTTTCTAACGGATAAAAAAAGCATGAAATTTCCGATATCGAATTAATTTTTATGCCAAATTGCTCAGAAATGCATGAATCGTCGAGATCTGACGCTGTCTCTTGAAAAAAATAGTTTACAGAACCGACTTTTTAGGAGTCAGAAAGTTTTGGAGCTGGAAGACTTTCCAAGCAAGTCTTCTTTTGAGAAGAATTTATCGAGACAACACCAGATTTCGAAGTTACATGTATTTCTTATACAATTGGTTTAAAAGTAATCGATTTTGTTAATTTCATATCTACAATTTATGTGCATTTTTTGATCGGTAAAAAGTGAAAATCAAAGTCCCGAAATCAGCTGAAATTTCGCATGAGGATTTTTTTCGAGAAGACGAAGCTCTTGAACCCTAGCCGAAATTCGAAGGTAAAATTTTTCCCATGTATTCAAAGCAATGCAGAACTCTAACATGAAAAAACAAATTAAGATCGAAAGCTCTGAGAGGGGAGGGGGGAAACTCTAAGCCCCCATTGTCTACCCCCTTGAGTTGGACCATATATTTCAATTCTTAATGACAAGCTACAACATTTGGCAAAGCCCGCGTGAAACATCCGAGACATCTCAAGACACTGAATTGGAGGAATTGCTCGATGAGGATCAGAAACAGCTTGCTTCGATATTAGATGTTATCCGCTAGGCCATTTTCAAACGATTCCATGCTTTGGAATGATTCAAAAACAAGGAACTTGGGTTCCTTGTTATTTGAAGCCTAAGGACGTTGAGCATCATTTTTCCGCCTATGGACAACTGCTCCAGTGGCAAAAAAGGAAGGGTTTTCTTCATCGCATCGTGATGGATGATGAAAAATGGAATCATTACAATAATCAAAGTCATGGATACTGCTTCTACGACGTCGGCTTGGTCGAATGTACACATGGTGGCGAACCAGCCTGTGGCTGAAAGCCACCCTAATAAAGTAATAAAAAAAAGAATGTACACGCTGAGAAGCTTACGTAGGGTATTTTTTTTAAATATTTCTCTTTCAAATTCAATGGGTTAATAGAAAAAGATAAAAATCGGTATTTCGCTAGTTTATTATTGTAGAATAAAATGTCACGCATATGCAAAACCAAAATGAGTTTATATTTAGTAAGTCGAATCGTGGTATTTAGCAATGACACACTCCTATTTCCCAACTAAAATAAACTGCGTCAACACATCCCAGTCTATTATTACCCCATTAGGTAACCACACCATGCACGATGCATCTAGCCAGGATAAGCGAACAGATTCGCCCGAAGGAGACTAGAATAACTTATTTGCTTACTTGCCCCTTTCGAGTTCTCTGGCAGTAGAGTGCATCACCAACTGTTAAACTATTTATCAAACGTCATGCCTGATGTCACCGGGACTGCAGAGCGCATCGACCCATATCATATGAGTTCGCAGCATTTTTAATGACTTGTCAGCTCTACTTTTGAATAAGGTCGAGTGCCTGTAAAAACATCTTGCGTTTAATGGTTCATAATTCAGGACACACAGAAAAACTATAACAATCTTTATTAACGTTCAACAGAAAACACGCGATTCTCAAGTACAAATAACGAGGGAACCAAAATACATAACGGAAGTGCAAAAACAGATCCGTGATGAGCATACTGACAGACCTAGAAAATTGATTCCCAAACGAGCGAGACGAGGAAAATATTTATTTATATCGGAAGCAGCCATTTTCGAGAGGAAATTAAATAAGTAAGTAAGCGACCGACCGACTGACTAGAGTAACTCCCTTTTCTTCGTCTTGGCGGTTCGCAAAGTGCATCAAGCGGTAACAGCCGCGTGGAAAGGTGGAAAAGGGCAGCAGAATTTATGTGCAAACATAGGCAAAGGAAAATTTGTTTGTGCTGTGCTTAGTGAAAATGCTTCTTGCATGGAGTCTGTTTGTATTTTCAGAACCTCATCAGCGCACCGCTGAAAAACTGATCTAGGGTGAAAACAGGGTTTGAGTGCTGTAATGTTCTGAATGAAGTTTTCTTCGAGATTCTGAATTTTTAGATTCAACCCTGGTTGCCGATACACACGCGAGGGAACATGTCGTTTCTAATTGATATTTCCCAAAATTGATTCAAATCCTCAGTCAACGTGCAAGCAGCACGGCAAAAAGGGCACGTGTCAAAACTGTAAACAGAATGACAGATAGCAGATTAACAAGTAAACGCCTTACGTTGGGCCACCTCCGAACATAATGAAACTGTTGCCGAGGAAAATCGATAGGAATCAATTTGCTTGGATGGATACCACAAATCGGCTTAACCGCTAGCCCCTGGGTAAATAACTGCACTGGTTTTGGGTGATGCATTCTGCTACTGCAACAAGCGCGTTTTAAATTTCATCATTCAGCTGTCTCTAGAGAGTCCACATTGGTTAGAGGTTTACTTTCGCCTTTAATGGCTTCCCATAAATTTTCCGTCGCAATGGAATGTTGATAACGTTTTGTTGAAAACGTGTAGAATCGATGACCGCACACACTGTGTGGTGGGGTTTTTGTAGAAACCACCGTGCCATGCTCTAGTGGACCTATTACCATTTAAGCACTTCTGTCTTCAAGGGGAGCAGAGCAAAGTGGGTTAAAGTAGGGATTTCTGGACTTTAGCAGCAGGGACGCGTACACACGAACATAAGCAGTATTTTTTATGTATGTAAAAATGTTTCTCGTTGGACCCAACGTTTGAAGAACCGGGCATCTGCTAGAGCGAAAAAGAAAAGTACCGTCTTCCGATATCGGTTTTCGAACCTACTTCTGCACTGCAATCGGCCGTTGGCTACGAGAATAAATCAGAGAAAAAAGTCCGGGGATCTAGCATTAGGAAACACCGGAAGAGAAAGATTTAATGTTGGGTAAGAGGAGCATATATTTCATTGGGATATTGGAATGGCCCTTTGAGGGGGAAATAGAATGCACAACCTCAAATCATTGTTATCCCTGAGCAAAACTCGTGAAACAAATTGAGTTACAACGCATGTCCATTATTGGAGATCGAATAATAATCGGCACATTTGGTCTTATAGCAGATGAAATGAAGTTGAGGAAGTACCAAACAAGTAAAGTTCGTTCTATTGTATCATAAAATAATTTAGAAAATTTTTGAATAAATAGTATCGAATTCTGTTGTGCACAGTTTTCATTATTCTCATCGTATCGATCAAAAGTCCTATGTAACCACTAAAATAATCATCAAATTAAAGTCTTGTTGCGAGAAATAGTAAAAATAATGCGTAAAAACGGAATAATTTTAAATTACAAAATTCATTTTAAATATTAATAATGCCTAAATATATATCAAACTAAAAAGTGCATCTTTATTTTAGTTTGCGAATTATTTTCTGGTTAAGTGTACATTAGCAAGTAGAAATCATTTGGAAGAATTGAAGTCTACAATTTGGTTTGCCTCATATGGGCTCAAGTGCTAAGAGTTTTTACACAGGAATTGTTCGAAAAGTTGCTTGATCTCACAAAATAGGCTCAATGTCTTCTTTTACATAACCACTAAGCAATGCAAATTTTCATAAATTTTGGAAGAGTCAGGAGTGGTAAAATGTGGGAAAGAAAATTATTCGAAATTTAACTCAACGACGAATCGAAACGCTAGAAAATGCAGAATCACCAGATAAAGGAAAAAATATATTTCAAAAAGGTTTCATAAAAAAAGGTAGTATGAATTGCCCTGAAAGTATTTTCTATATATTATCTTTAAAAAAATATTTTTAATGTAGTGCACAGCGGTCCAAGGAACAAACGAAGGATGAAATTTTGATCTAGAGCTCTATAGCAATATTCTAGATATTATCTTTGTGCTACAAAGTTGTAACATATGATGAAGCCGTTATTTCTGGAGCAAAATATCTCTTAGTGTTATTGTGATGGGCATATTTGACATCATATGGATTTGTTTTTGAATATATTTTATTTTTAATATTTGAGTCTAAATACTTCAATTATTTAGATATTTAAAAAATTAATTTTAGAGACCTTTCCAAAACAAGATGAAACAGAACAAAAGTGCCTTCGGCAAAGTTTTACATAATAATCTTATCTACAACTTCCTTGAAAACATGGTTTCTCTAAAGTGTATGACTGAAAAGTTAACTTTTGCAGCGCCACTAGCGCTGGAGTTCCGGATTAAAGCTTGTTGTCATTCTTGGAGTTTTTTTTTATGTATAATATATCTTCTGAAGATAGTATGTCAATAAAACTACTATATGGAAGGCAGATAGCCTCCCCAGCTGGTCTTGAGGTACGATGCTGGCCTAACAGGTTCGAGTCTTGACTCGGGAGAGACTGTTGGTGTCAGTAGAATCGTAGCGCTAGCCCCGCAATTGTCCTGTACACTTAACAGTTGGCTGCGAAGTCTGTGTATAGTAAACAGAAGGTCAAGTTCCGAATCGGAATGTAGCATCAAGGCTTTGCTTTGCTTTATGGAAGGCAGATGAACAAAAATACGATTTAGCGTTACTTTTTGGCCATCACTCGGTCTGTTTGGAGCTATCTTGTTTTTCTGTGTCTTCTAGAAAACAGTGTGCTACATGAAATACAAATAAATGCTGTACATTGCTCCGTTCTACATGCGACAGTTCGTATTAGTTATCCAGAAAATCGAATTCAAGGACTAGTCTGATACAAAACGGTGGATCTTCAAAACAACAAAAGTAAGAAGAAAAAATCACAAGAAGGTTGTATGCAAAGCCACGACCGCAAGGTTGAAGTAGAATACTTTTACAAGAAAGATAACCCGGCTGCTTGCGTGTCAGTCATTTTTTCTAGTAAATAAACGTTGACCGTTCATTGGCAGTATTGTAATTTCTTTTTGTCTGATATTTTGAATGAAGTTCATTGAATATTTTGAAATTTTGTGGAAATGAGACGTTGAAGTGCTGGCGAATTGTAATATGCACATTTAATACGACATCATTAAACGGGAACGGAACAAAGGCGACGGTTATGCAGAACGCGAATGCCGGCGCGATGCGATTCGCCTTACCGTGGTGAAATGTACAGCTCTTTTTAAGACGAAGTAGAACTATACATTTCAACAGATTTCGTCTTTCCGAATCGCATCGCGCCATTACTTGCGTTCTGCATGACCGTAGCCAAACACTTAGCGACGCAAACACGTAATAATAGTCAGAGTATGCATGTAGATGAAGATAATTAACTTTGGATTATAGCGCAAAACGAGAAAATATTAACTCTTAAAATAATCATTTGTGTTCTTCAAATTTCCGTTGTTCAATTTAATATCCGATGAAATGTTTGTTTATTATCTGATGAAGCTCTTATATAGGCCAAATGATGCATTCCCAATTTACTAGGTCCAAAACTCTGCCGACCGTGCTTGGGAAAGTGCGGTATAACGACCAATCAGAGGTTGAATTTTGTGTTTTGACAAGGCTTAAGAGTTTTCAATAGTACAATAGTTCGAATGATAAAATTGCAATTTCATGCATTTGGTAGGAATCTTAGAAGATTTTCTAATTTTGCTGCAAAAACGAAGGAAATCCATCGAAAACTAACCGATTTATTAGCATTTGAAATTTTTCTCACTTTTTTCAGTTTTAGATTTTCATTTCACATCCCTATGTAGCCGAACTTCCTGAGAGAAGTATTCTAATTCAAAGATTTATCTTCATTAATTCAGTTGTTGTCCTTATAAGGACAATTGTTCAATTTATCATAGGATGTAGTGTTTATCTTACATCTCTGTGTTACCTTGATAGTGAGGACTAAGGCGCACGGTCAACACAATGAGAAAGGCGTTTCCACATTGAAAACTAGACACGGCTTTACTGGAGGAAGTGTTGGCAAATGCATCTACCGCTAATACCACCGCTATCATACGAAAGCGCGTCGTGTTTCATGTGGGGAATATCAACAACGAAAAATGACGCGCGTCTAAGCATAACCCGAACTGTTTCGCCGTGCTGCTCCCATTTACCTTTACATCGGCCTCAGGGAAGTACCGGCTGCATCTGCATCTACCGCTGAGGCTGTCACTATACTGCTATTGGTACCAAAAGCTATTAACTCTTCAAATAAGTGTTTTATTTGTTCTCAAAAGAACAATTGTTCAATTCAAAATTGGATTTACGCAAACACATCTCTGTAATATTACCGACAGTAATATTCTTCAGAACAAAATGATACAACTTTCCCGTTAGGCCTCTGCCATAATAGACGCGAAAAGCGACGCGAACCGATTCGCTCGGCTGTAGGTTAATGTACAGCCATCAGTAGAGCTGTGCATTAACCTACGGCCGAGCGAATCGGTTCGCGCCGCTTTTCGCGTCTACTATGGCAGAGGCCTTAGAGAAAGTTGCTGGCTGATGTATTCACTTCATGCAAGCCTGCTGCTGATGCTTCCCGCTACTACGCTGAAACAGCATTTTAGTGAAGGGAGTGTCGTTGCATCAGCTGACTCTGCTACTATCGATGCTGATATACCCGCTGCAACAGCTACGCTATGCATAGCCATGCCACAGTTGTGGCCGCTATACGCTGGCCCAACTGCTGAGCAACTGCAACGCTATCCGCAGCCATGCCACAGTTGTGGCCGCTATCCGCTATCGATGGTACCCACCGCTCGCTTCCGCTGCTGCTAAGGGAGGACTGCTGTCGTCGCTGTTCAGAACTATTATGAGCGGCTTTGACTAAAACAGGCTCTTATATAGGGATGAAAATAGGAATGAATTATTTTACGTACGTGGTGGAATGATATAACTTGAAAAATATGTGTGACTTCATTCCGGCTCAGAGCGATCATTTGATAAGCTCCACTTCTTTTTTTCAGTTTCTAAAGTTTTTCCTCAGTTTCGTAGCACGGATGCACAAAAATGATTTTTTGTCGAGCCGGACCGATAGCACTCTCATTGAAGCAACAAAATAACATGTTTTGTGTCGTATTGTGCAGCTTGATTGAAGAAAATGTTCCCGTCCCCGTGTCGCATGTAAGCAGATTATTGCGTTCAGTAGACAGTAGATAGTGTATCCAGCGAATAAACACCGATGGTGCCCTCACACACGCAACGGTTTTAACCCGTATCTTATTGCGGTTTGTAACATCAAGCGATTTCGTTTGCTCGCTGTTGCGTGTTGCATCATGTTGCAACTTGGCAGCTGGGAGACGACGAAATTCTGTTTATGCTGATTGATTGAATCGACTTCATATTAGCTCTGCATAGTCGAACTAACTGCTTTTGTGAATGCGTACTAACAGGGCAGTTAATTATTCAATGTCGGTTATGCTGATCGCAGCCTTCTGCGCTGCCTCTACAGTGGGGGGTTTACTAAATAAAGTGAAAGTAAAAATTAGACAACTACAACATTCAGTGCGTCTTGAACTGTCCTACAGATCAGACGTTTTTTCGGTTGCTTGTGGACTGGTCTTTGACTGCCTATAGCTTCAAAGTTTGTGTTTTGTCAGTGTGTCTTTTAAAGACTACCTGAAAGTTATTTCCCATCAGTCTTCCTCAAGACTACTTACTTTTGAATTTAACATTTGTTTTAACTTTTTTCGTATCACCTGAAATGGCTGGACGGAAAAAGAAACCTCGCATCGCTGCGGGGAGGAAAAGAGAGGCATCTCTTTCTGACACTTCGAGTGTCTGTAGTGACAATCCTTTTGATATTTTGCCTGAGCAAGAAGCTGGTGAAATGGAAGTTACCAATAATGAAACTATATAAAATATAAAATCTTTAAAAAAGGAGAAAGTTCCACCTATTGTGGTAACTATTTCTTCTGAATTCAATGTATTCAAAAAGGAACTTTCAACGTTTGTTTCTGACGTTAAAGTTACCTATCAAATTGGCCGTAGAGGTGAATGCCGCTTATTAGCCGACTCAGTAAAGGGTCGTGATCGTCTTGTTCAGTATTTAACTGACAAGATGTACAAATTTTTTACATATGACACCAAGAACGCCAAGCCGTTCAAGGTTGTCTTGAAAGGTCTCACCAACGATCAAACCGTTGATGAGATCAAACTTACTTTAACAGAATTACTTGGCATAGCCCCTACCCAAGTAATTCTAATGAAACAAAAATCACGAGGCGAAAACAGTCAGAGAACTGGAATTTCCCTTGTTAATTATTTAATTCATTTTAACCGCAATGAGGTTAACAACTTAAAATTTTTTGAAAAAGCACATGCTTTGTATAATGTGCGTGTAAAGTGGGAAATTTATAGGAAGTATGGCGGAGGTGAAAAGCATATCACCCAATGCCGTACTTGCCAACGTTATGGCCATGGTTCCAAATTCTGTAACATGGACCAAAAATGTCTTAATTGTGGAGACTCTTCTCACAAAAAGGACACATGTCCTGTGAAAGAGAGTAAAAATTTTCGCTGTGCGAATTGTAACGGCAACCATATGTCAAATTTTTATCAATGCCCAGTCCGTTTAGCAATTGTTAAGGCAAGGCAAGGTAAACAAAATTCAATTTCTCAATTAAAACCAACTTCAAAACAAAATTCTCCAAGCGTACCAGTGACGCATAGTTTACCTACTCCTTTGCATACCCGTTTAACTTATGCACAGGTTACAGGTAGTTCGAACATTATACCGCCTAGTGTTGGTAGTTCGAAAATGACCGTTGATATTGGTTTAGCAAAACACGCTAGAAAATAATTGTACACCTATCACTCCAGCTAATATTGCTGCCGAAAATATTTTTTCTAATGTCAACTGCCTGGGGCCTATTACGGCAGGTAAACTTTCTTTTTTGCAACAGGCAATGTTCGATCTTATGAACGCCATGTTGCAGGCAAAATCAATGTTTGAAGCCATTCAAATAGGCACAAATTTTACTATTAAAATTGTTTCTAATTTAAAATTTAGCAATGATTTTAAATAAGACAATTAAAATATTAAATTGGAATGCTCGCTCATTGAAGGCCAATGAGAATGAGCTTTTTAATTTTTTAACAGTAAATAATGTGCATATTGCAATTATTACTGAAACATTTTTGAAACCTAACATAAAATTAAAATATGATCCCAATTACGTGGTTCATAGATATGATAGGATTCAGGGTTCCGGCGGTGGAGTTGCAATTGTTATTCATCGCCGAATCAAACATCGTGCTCTTCCCCATCTTGAAACGAAAGTTATTGAAACTTTGGGAATTGAAGTTCAAACTGAACTTGGGATTTTATTTATTGCCGCAGCATATTTACCATTTCAATGCACACGCGAGCTCAAAAATTATTTTAAAGGTGATTTACAAAAACTCACCAGAAATCGTTCGAAATTTTTCATAATCGGCGATTTTAACGCTAAACATCGTTCATGGAATAATTCTCAAAGTAATTCCAATGGCAAAATTTTATTCAATGATTGTTCTTCAGGATACTATTCTATTTTGTCTCCGAATAGTCCTACATGCTTTTCTTCTGTAAGAAACCCTTCAACAATTGATTTGGTGCTAACAGATCAAAGTCATGTATGTAGTGATTTGATCACACATGCTGACTTTGATTCTGACCATCTTCCAATAACTTTTTCTTTATCACATGAATCAGTTTTAAACCCTATGAGCTCTGTTTTTAATTATAACTATTATTATAAATAGTTTTTAATTATTTTAATTATAATTTATGGGAAAGATACAAAACTCATATTGAGAGAAATTTCAATAATGAGCTTGATTTGCAAAACGAAGTGAATATTTATTCTGCTTTGGAAGCATTGAAATGTGCAATTGTTGATGCCAGGAATTATTCTGTTCCAAAGGCTCAAATGAAATTTGATTCACCAATAATTGACGAAAATCTTCAACTTCTAATTCGTTTGAAAAATGTCCGCAGACGTCAATATCAACGTTCTCGTGACCCTGTTTTTAAAACTATTTATAAAGATTTACAGAAAGAGATTAAACATAGATTTACTCTTCTGAGAAATCAAAATTTTGAGACTAAAGTTGAAAAATTGAAACCATATTCAAAACCATTTTGGAAGCTGTCGAAGATTCTTAAGAAACCTTCAAAGCCTATTCCAGTTTTAAAAGATGGTGAACGTTTTCTTGTATCCAATGAACAAAAGGCTCAAAGACTTGCTCAGCAGTTTGAGAGTGTTCATAACTCAAATTTGAATTTTGTGAGTGCAATTGAAAATGAAGTCACACGTCAATTTGGTTTAATTTCTTCCCAGAATTTTTTACCTGCAGAAATAATTGAAACTAACTTGAATGAGATTAAATCAATTATTAAAAATTTCAAAAATATGAAAGCACCTGGTGACGATGGAATCTTTAATATACTAATCAAACATCTCCCTGAGAGCACAATGGATTTTTTAGTGAAAATTTTCAATTGCTGCTTCAAAATTGCATATTTTCCCAAATTATGGAAAAATGCAAAAATTACTCCCATTTTAAAACCGGATAAGAACCCAGCTGAAGTTTCAAGTTATCGACCAATCAGTTTGCTTTCTTCAATAAGTAAACTGTTTGAGAGAATTATTCTTAACAGAATGATGTCACACATCAACGAAAATTCAATTTTTGCAAATGAACAGTTTGGATTTCGCCATGGGCATTCCACAACTCATCAATTGCTCAGAGCTACTAATATGATACGAGCTAACAAATCTGAAGGTTATTCCACTGGAGCTGCTCTTTTAGACATAGAAAAAGCATTCGACAGTGTTTGGCATAAAGGTTTGATTGCGAAATTGCAAACTTTTAATTTTCCAATTTTCCTAATCAAAATTTTAAAAAATTATCTCACTGATCGAACTCTGCAGGTTGTCTATCAGAATTCAAAATCTGATAGATTTCCTGTCAGAGCAGGTGTACCTCAAAGTTCAGTCTTGGGTCCAGTCCTGTACAACATATTCACTTCAGATCTTCCTGATTTGCCTCCAGGATGCACAAAGTC
Organism: Wyeomyia smithii; assembly: GCF_029784165.1. Lineage (NCBI taxonomy): Eukaryota > Metazoa > Arthropoda > Insecta > Diptera > Culicidae > Wyeomyia > Wyeomyia smithii. The sequence goes on from NC_073696.1 coordinate 47,760,686, forward strand.
ATTGTTCTGCGATGACACAAGCATTTTTGTAAAAGGAAAAAGTCTTCGTGTCATATGCAGTCGATTGCAGAAAAGTTTAGATATTTTTTCTTCCTACTTGCAAAAGTGGAAAATCTCTCCCAATGCTTCTAAAACACAAATGATAATTTTTCCGCATAAGCCTAGGGCTTCTTTCCTCAAGCCAAACAATAATCACGTTGTCAAGATGAATGGGGTTATTTTAAGTTGGTCCGACAAGGTTAAGTACTTGGGACTAATTTATGATAAAAAACTTATTTTCAAAGAGCACATTGAGAGTATACAAGCCAAGTACATCAAATATACGAGATGTTTATATCCTCTCATTAACAGGAATTCTAAACTTTGTTTAAAGAACAAACTTTTGATTTACAAACAAATTTTTAGACCAGCAATGCTTTATGCTGTACCGATCTGGTCAAGTTGCTGTTCAACAAGGAAGAAAACGCTCCAAAGGATTCAGAATAAAATTCTGAAAATGATTTTGAAGCGTCCTCCTTGGTTTGGTACACTCGAATTACATAGACTTACTGGTGTTGAACCATTAGAAGCTATGTCAAATAAAATTATTAACAATTTTCGACAAAAATCGTTGCAATCCTCAATTGCTACGATAAGCTCTCTTTATAGCCAATTAGTTAGCAATTAAGTTAGTTGTAAGTTTACTTCCCCTTTTCTGACAAGTAGGTTTAAATCCCTACGAATGATAAGTCCTAATTGCGAAAGCAAACAAATCCTAACAATTAAAATTACAAATTTCTAACAGTGTTGAGAAGTCACCATTTGTGATTGGACACACATACTCATTATTTACTAATATTTATACTTAAGCTACTAACAAATCCCCCCTTAAAAAAAAAAAAAAAAGACAACTACAACAGAATTTGATTGCATCCCGCACAGAATGTCTGCTTTTGTTGATGCCAGAAAATTATTACCCTTCAATTATTTTTTTATTTGCCTTGAAAAAAGCATGTTGCGGTTCAAAATCGGTTGCTAATTACAAACTTTGAGCTGTCCTAACATTGGGGGAATTAAGATACACGGACAACATGCACTGTGGAAGCTATTTCACATTCAGTAAATTAGACGTGTGCGACAAATTTGAATTGCTAGGATGCAACACAGAATGCTTGCTTGCGTCGACAAAAATTATTAACTTTCAATGACTTGTTTATTTGCCTTAAAAAAGCCATTTTGATTTCCGAAATTGGATTTCCTGATGGCAATCATCATGCTGCCTCAACACGGGGGGAATAATGGCTGTCTGGCGACACACGCTGAGAAAAACCGCGCTGCTCCTGAGACGTGGTGACCAACCACAGGGCTAGTGCTGCTGCTAAGGAAGGACGACTGCTGTTGTCGCTGTCTAGAACTATTATGAGCGGCTCCGGCTGAAACAGGTTCTTATATAGGCCAAATAGCATGTTTTCAATTGCAAGGTATATGATCCTGTCGACCGTGCTTGGGAAGCAAGCATATAACGGCCAATCAGAGGTCGAATTTTTCGTTTTGACAAGGCTTGACTATTTTCAATAGTACAATAGTGTGAATAATAAAATTACAGTTATCTTATTTTGGGAAGAAGCTTAGAAGATTTTCCAATCTATTGCTGCAACAACGAAGGAAATCCATCGAATACTAACCGATTTATCAGCATTTGAAATTGGACATATTTTTCACTTTTTTCGGTTTTAGATTTTCATTTCACATCCCTATGTAGCCGAACTTCCTGAGAGAAGTATTCTACTTCAAAAAATCTTCAGCGAAGTTGTTCGTGACAGTATTATCTAAAACTTTGCCGAAGACATCATTTCTTCTAAGAGTGATACTGAAAAATTAGTTTTTGCGGCGCTGCTAGCGACGGAGTTCCGAGGTTTTTTATACACTAGTAGTAGCTGACTCGGCAAACTTCGTTTCGACCATTTTTTCTTCATTCAAATCATTTCGAACACTCTAAAATAATTCCACATACCTTCAAATACTAACCTTGCGGTTTATTTAAAGTCTGCAAATGCTTGACGAATCGGATATTGCATACGTTCAAACTTAGAAAACAAATCGTTCAAAATGATTCGTTTGATCGAAAAGAGAACATTTTCGTTATAAGCTATGTCTTAAAATGTTGCTTGTAATATATAGGGTCTTAGATGCTTTACATTTAATCTTGTCTCACTACATACTTTGAAAAAATGTGAGAAATTTTGCGAAAACGAAAACAACCAAACGAAAATTTCATATTTCGACGTAGAATTACATAAGGCTGTTTGTCACTTTAGTTAGTTCGAAACAAACTTCTCCTTTTTTATTAATTTTTTCAATAATTCTTAGGTGGTATTCGATTATTTATGGCTGTTTACCAGAAACCGAAAGTCGTCATTTTGGATTTTAAAATGGCATGTGCAGTCGATTCCTGGCTTCTGGACATTGTTCTGGTTCTGGAAATTATCATACTTGGAATTTTAAACGGTGTCCCGCGTTCATTATCAGGTTTTTATGCATCATTGGTGGTATTCGGTTGTTTTGTGCTATTTTCCAGAGAGCGGAAGCCGCCATCTTAGTATTCACAATGGAATGTGGAGTCATTTTAGGCTGTTTTCCAGAAACCAGAAGTCAATATGCATCAGTATGTCAATATGCATCAATATGGTTCAGGAAACATCGATATTGGGTGATATACGGTCATTTTCGGATGTTTTCCTGAAAAATTGGTTGAAATATGTGTTTAATTTTTGTGGAACTTTTTTATTGTACTCCAAATGCCTCACTTTCCAATTTGGTTCCATTCGCGTGATAGTTTTTGAGTTTTGTAGAAATTTGTGTTTCATTTGCATGGAAGCCTTCCCTTTTATAAGAGGGAGGGGTGTCGAACCACCATAAAAATATTTATTAGCCCCATAAGCCAGAACATGTCAAAGTTGGTTCCATTTGCTTCACTAGTTCTCGAGTTATGCAGAAATTTGTGTTTCATTTTTGTAGGAACCCACTCTTCCAGAGGAGGGAAGGGAGGGGGGTAAAGAACTTCCATAGAAATATTTCTTGCTCTCAAAGATCTCCATATGCCGAATTAGGTTCCATTTGTTTGATTAGTCCGCGAATTAAGCAGAAAAAGACTAACTTTTTTGTGTTAAGAGATAGAGGAATGGTTTATTCAGAAAAGGTAATGAAAATTCAAAAATATGAAACTTAATTAAACAAATGACAATCCTATCTTTTTTCGGTGTAACGTTATAAAGTATAGTGGGAAGCGTGATAAGACGCATCCTAAATCATTCAGACCCATTAGTCTTTCTTCGGTTTTGATGAAGACAATGGAAAAAGTGCTGAATGATTTCATTCATACATCTTATATGCAAACAAAACCGCTTTCAAAGTTCCAGTTTGCCTATCAAACTGGAAAATCCACTGTAACAGCGCTTCATACGCTGGTTATGAAAATTGAAAAGTCACTTTCAGCTAAAGAAATTGCTCTGTGCTCTTTCTTGGATATTGAAGGTGCTTTTGATAATGCGTCCTATTCTTCAATGTCTAGTGCAATGAAGAACAAAGGATTTCACACGAGCATTGTTAACTGGATTCATACCATGCTTGCAAAAAGAGAAATCACTTCTGAGTTGGGAGGTTCGTCTATTACTGTAAGGGCAACAACATAGTTTCGGAAAGAATTCAGGAGGCTCTGGAGTATACCCAGTCTTGGTGTATAAAGGAGGGTCTCAGCATTAATCCGACAAAAGCTGTAATCGTACCATTCACTAGAAAGAGGAAATTCAATCTGAAAACTCTCAAGCTTGGAGGAGTAGAAATTCCATTCAGTGAACAGGTTAAATACTTAGGAGTTATCCTCGATGCCAAGCTGAACTGGAAGGCACATCTTGACTATGCAATCAACAAGGCGATCAGTGCATTATGGTTGTGCTCCAAAACCGTTGGGAGAAAGTGGGGCTTGAGACCGAAAATGGTGATGTGGATATTCACATCTATTATACGTCCAAAACTGAACTACGCTGCGTTAGTGTGGTGGCCAAAAACCAAAGAGTCCACCGCTAGAACAAAGCTAGATAAAGTTCAACGACTTGCGTGCATTGCTATAACAGGAGCAATGAAAAGCACCCCGTCAAAATCTCTTGATGCAATTCTTCATCTGCTGCCGTTGTACGAATACGTGCAACTAGAAGCAGAAAAGAGTGCCTTGAGGCTAAAAAGAACAAAAACTATCTTGGACTATACTGGACTTTTTCAAAAGAGGGCCAGTGATGAGTATGAATGGAGACTGGATGACACCTCAGGATAACCATGATATTCCCTACAAGATATGCGAAACGTCGCGTACAGACTGGGAAGTCGGAGTTCCTGATGTTCGTCCCGGTTCAACGATATTTTTCACAGATGGCTCAAAAATAGGTACCAAAACTGGTGCAGGAATCTTCGGCCCTGGAATTAATATTTCGGTGGCAATGGGACACTGGCCAACAGTGTTTCAAGCAGAGATTTTTGCAATCCTTGAATGTGCGAATGTGTGTCTGACTAGGAAATACAAACATGCAAATATTTGTATTTTCTCTGACAGTCAAGCAGCACTGAAAGCACTTGATGCTTATAAATGTACATCCAAGATTGTCTGGGAATGTATTCTCACATTGCGACAGCTATGTCAAACAAACTCAGTAAATTTATATTGGGTTCCAGGACATTGTGGCATTGGTGGGAATGAAAAGGCAGACGAACTTGCAAAACAAGGATCTAACTCACAGTTTATCGGCCCAGAACCTTTCTGCGGTATATCAAACTGTGCAGTGAAAATGGAGCTTAAACGCTGGGAGAACAAAAGGTGATAACCAATTGGTTTGATGTCAAAAAGTTGTCCCAATCTAAAAGATTTATCATACCAAACGAGAATCATTCGAAAAAGCTCCTAGAGCTCAACAAAAGAGCTCTTTGTACATACGTCGGCCTAGTAACGGGGCACTGTCCGAGTGATATCTGTCGCTTTTGTAATATGGAAAGCTAGACATCGGAACATCTGCTGTGCAGTTGTGGTGCATTTAAACGCAGATCAAGGTTTCTTGGCAGTGGCTGTGTAAGAGCCCAAATGTCTTTGATTCCTGGGAAGGTGATTGGCTTCATAAACCATATTTCACCTGACTGGGAGCGTGTCGAAGCAGATACCAGATCACTCAACAATAGTGGTCATTGTATTTTGCAAGGGGACACGTATAGCAATTGACTGGGATATATATTACAAAAGTTCACATCAATAGACAACGTAATTCTAATTTCCTAACAAAAAAAAACGTTATAAAGTATATTATATGGAATTTACTTAAAAGTTAGTTTTCTGTACTAAACTTTTGTTAGTTGCATTTTATACGAAGTGTTGTTCGGAGGAATTGTTAGGGCGCACAAAACACACATTTTTCCCAAAGACCATATATCTCCAGGACTTTCCTTACAAAGTTATGTCATATTTTAGCTTATTTTTTCGATAACTTCATTGAAATCGAACGCATTTGAAATAAGATAAAAATTACCACCTTCTTCGATTTCAAACTCACATTTTATAACTTCCCTTGGGCGTTTGCCGAAAGACGTAATTTTACGTCAAAATAAAAATTTTAAATTTGGGTGCTGAATCAATTTCTGATATCAAAATTAGGGTTGTCAAAGAATAGACAATCTTTTTTTTTCAAAAATGTGTAACTTCTTAGCCGTTTGACCAACTCAAACTTTTCCAATGGCAAATTGGAGGTAGTTGATAGGCCTTTCAAGGAAGAATAAGAAATCGTACGTCAAAGTACGTTCGTTATATATTTCGCGTTTCACGGATCTGGGATTAACCATTATCAGCCCTTGGAGCAACGATGTGTAAACCAGGACCCAAACATTCGAAAAGTACAGTAAAACAAGCTGTGGGGGTTGTATCCGATCGTCCCGAACTGTTTCAGAAAACTGTATGGTACACATGAGTTCTGAAATACACATTTTGTGCCCTTTCGGTAATGTGTTTTGAACTTGATTTGAAAACTGGTTGTATTTTTGGCAAACGTTGAAATATGACAAAAAAATACATAAATTTCCTTCATAATGAAATCTGTTGATCAAAAATCGGATCAGAATTAAGCGAGTTACAGGTATTTAAAATTAAGCTTGAAAGGGTAATTTTCGAACATAAAAATCATTGAAATTGCCTTATACAGCAACATTCAAATGCTTCCACAAATCAGTATATCAACCGATTCTCATGAAACTATTGGAAAAGGGTCTCGGAAAAATAATAAAACATCAAATATTGCCATGAAAATGAAAAGTTTTTTCCGGCCTCCAACCACTGTGAAACGAAGTTGCCAAGCGGATGACATTGAAAACTACCGTCAAGAACAAGATTACCGCCAACACCAAGAAGCTGGTCGAGAAGTTCGACACGTCGCTGAGCACGATGGTCAGAATTCTGAAGGGTGAGAATTGAGAGAATTGCGTAAGACAGGAAATCCCTCAAACGTACTCCAAGCGTGGCTAATCGAGTCGTATTGCCACCACAGCTCAACAACCCAAATCAGGTGTGCCAAAAAAGGCCAAAAAAAGTCGAGGGTTCCGGTAACCTCGAGGAAGATTGGAGATGTAAGGCTAGTATCTGTCAAACTGTTTCACACCTCAAACGCGCATTGTAGGGAAACCACTCCTATATTCATCTCATCACTCTTATTTGTCCAATTTACCGTCGAATTTATTATTTCTTTAAAGTGAAAGTAATTTCCATTTCACCTCTCGATTTAGTCGATTGGTCGGATGTTTCACTTTGGAAAAATAGTCAAATTTCACGGTAAATAGGAAAAATAAGAGCGATGGGATAAATATGGGAGTGGTTCCTCTATGGATTTATGGAAATGCAATGAACTATTTACAGAAAAAACTTTTTTACCAAACGTGTTTTCATTTAGTCCTGCTACTTAGGACTAACCCGTTGAAATTACAAAGGCCAGAAAAATTTATTATAAATTATGCTCAGAATCCTCAAACCGCTTTCCAACCAAAAAATGATAAAATGATCTCAAATTGAGCTGGGAAGCACCAACAGATTCAGAAACGAGAATAGAAAGGTCAAAGAAATATCGCAGTCAAAACTTAATATTTTAAAAGCCTAGAACGCACAAGTGAAGAAAATCATCCCGGATCATTCCACAGAACCGTCTAAGCCTTTTTAAATTTAAAGGAAATTATCTTTAGTGCACTCAAAAAACGCATTGACTGGTCCATTTAAAAGGTGAAAAAATAAAATGATTCCAATTTAAGTTGGAATTTCCATCAAACACCTTTGGAAGGCAGAATAATTTAGAGGAGAGAAAGAGAGATTCAAAGTTTTGTTCAAGATTTCCGAAAAATATTTATATAGACCAGGAAATCCCATAAACCTCCCATTGCTGAAACTAATGGGCAAAATTTATACTGAAAATCTTTACCGTCAAATTCAGTAAAAAAAACAAAAGAAGGAGATGATCCCAAACGACGCACAGGATGATCCCATATTAGGCTCCATTTCATCGAATTTTATTGCAAACTAAGGACACAGTCGCCGAAAAATACTTCGAAAAGAGTTGCAATCTATTGCAGATCGCCAAAAAACGAAAATGTGTTCTTAATTTATACTGAGTGTTTTCAAAGTCTAGACAATAAAAAATCCCAAATACTGAAACAAGGTCGTAAAACAATTTCAAGACCGCTGGTAGAGGTTTTTAAATGTCAGCAAATAAAGAAAAAAATGTTTTTTTCGCATAATATTTGAATTGTTTGTACTACTCATGCACAAATTCTCTTTGAAACAGTTGTAGGACCAAACAAGGAAAATTTATTTTTCTAAGAAATCACTAACTTTTTCGATTTTTTTTGAGAACCGCGTTAGATTATTAAATCTGAATTCTCTTTCAATGAATGCTCTCTAAGAGGTCTAAGAAGTAATTGGAGTGAAAGGTCGCTTTTTACGCGTTTTTTTACGCTGCTTCTTTTACGAGGATTCCGGAATTTAGGCGGTTTTTTTGCGCGGATATCGGTTTCCCTTCATTCGGAATGCAAAATTAACGTTGGTTTTTTTTTACGCGGATTTCGGAATTTTCGCGTTTTTTTTATGCGGATTCCGGAATATACGCGGCTTTTTTACGCGGATTCCGGAATTTACGCGTTTTTTTACGCGGATTCCGGAATTTACGCGGTTTTTTACGCGGCACGTATCCCCACGTAAAAAGCGACTTTAGTGTATATGTTGGATAATCACTGAACATAAAATTTTATTTCTTCAACAAATTAGAACAGATGTCCGCGAAGGCAATACAGCGTTCAATTAGCACAGATAGTTGAACACAACATCATAAATAACTCTTTAGAAATCTGCTCCAGATAGTTATCATCCTTGAATGTTACTTGCTTTCCGAATCATTGAACGGCAGACTACTTTACTTATGCTAATCAGAGCTATGAAATCGCAGCAGAATGGATTGTCTTCTCTGGCCTGGAAGTTAGCCTTTGCGTTCCCAACTCCGCACCCTTTTTTCGTGTAACGAAAGAAGCCAAACGTCGTCATCCTTCAATCACCGACGACATGGATGGAACGACGGAAACCTGGAAATCGTCGCTGACAATGGACGCATTTATCTTCTCCGTTCTCCAGCGGGAGAGCACCACCAATTGAATTATTAGTTTGAGTGCTGGCGCTACAGGGAAAACTTCACGTCAGCCGGTGCTGCCAAGGGGTTCAAGAATAAACATATTTTATATGCCGCTCCTGTAAATTGACAAGTTCAATTCAGTCCTGCAGTATAATTTGCATCGAAACGTTTTTTTGTACCAGACAAAAGCGGACCGTTCTAACGAAGAAATTAATTTCTCGGGTGTGCTCTGCCAGGTACTCATCATGTATTCGAGGGTTGTTCAACGATGTTGAAATTCTCTATGGCAGATGGTAAGAAGATGCCATAACTGCTGCATAAATATATATAGAGTATGGCGGGTTGGCGTCGTGCAAGCTATCTTATTGATGCGAAGTTGAAGAAATTTACGCCTACTCTCCGCAGGAAGCAATAAACTGATGCCTGCGCCAACGTCTGCCAGCAGAGGAGTTATTGTCTACACACTGTCTGTCTATTGAAATAATGGGACAACCGTGATCGAGGGTGCATCTGGGAATATCCACAAACTGCTGACTCCACTCTCAGCAAGCCACCCTAGCGACTGTACTACGGACGACGACGACGACGACGACGAACCGCCGAAGTCGCTGTCATTCATCCGGCACCAAGTCCCTTGGTTCAAGCACGGTAACCGTCCGTTCCGCGATTTCGTTTATATGCGTGTGTGCATATATGCAAAGCACAGTTCGCCAATTTTATTTCTTTCCTTTTTCGGTTTACCACTGAGAAGTGTTCCATATGGTGATGCAAATCCGTAATAACGTCACCTTTCAGAACGCACTGTGGACGCACTAATGGTGGACTTATGTGCGTAAAATTATAATGAGATGAAAAATTGCTATACACCTAGTGAAAAGTTAATGGTTGAATTGTAATTAGTTCAGTGTAAACAGTGCAAGAGTATATAGGTGCGCTCTATGGTGACAGAAATTAATTATCAGATGCTTTTATGCAATTTGATTTTATGCATCCTGTTTGTGTTCATGTTTCAAACTATTGCATAACTTTAAGGAAAAATTGATAGCTGCTGCCTTACCTGATTTGGAAAAATCAACAATTTCTACGTTACTTTGCTGTTTTATGAACCATTCTTGCTTTTTATTGTTTTGTTGGTTTAGCTTTTGGAATATTCTCAGTGGAAGTATGATCTCTAACAGCTCTGAAATTTTCTAAATTACCAGAGAGTTCATTTGGAATTTTTTTAGGTAACATCAAAACTTGAGAGTTCATGCATTTCTAAGACATTTGACATCAACATTTTTTTTTCGATATCGAACATTTCATGAATTACTCCTGTGCGATTTTTCATCGGTCAAAAAAGTCAAGTTTGACAGCTTGGAGACACCACTTCCTGGTATTTTTTTTTTTGAGAAGCCGAGTCTTTTGAGCTTTACCTCTAAACGAAACTCGAAAAGTCGATTTACATTGGCACTTTAATGATTATATATTAAAATTAAAAGGGAAAAGAAACATTGAGCAACAAGTTGGTATCAGATCAGGTTAAGAAGATGAGGCAATTTTCATCGCCCCTAGAAAGGCATTCCCGTGTCTGTACGTAACAGATTGATTGCGATCGCACCTAGAATTAGTAGCAATTACTTTTCGTCGGTCCCCATAAACCCACGTACATTACCACCTATCCTACGCATGCATAAAAAATAACATTGCAACAGACTGCCCGAACAGGTCCTTGTACCCAGCCCCAGCCATTTACAGTGTTTCTCGCGTGTTTCAGGCTTAGCTGCAAGCATGCACTTCTTGGACTGCCGCTGCAGAGCGGACAGTTATGAATGAAAAACGTGTGAAGGCGTGTTTGATTGTGAACCGGTTTCGGCTTAAGGTGGCCGTCGTCGCGTGCAGTTGGGATTTCGGACGGGGATTACGAGTGGGTTTCACGAGAAACAAGTTACTTATTTGTTGCCACCAATCATGTGCACATGTTTTCGATTGTATTTTCTAGCTTTCTCAGTGGGCTACATAAAATAGGTCGACCGATTGGTTATAATTAAGAGCGGTTTGTTTGCTATGTGAACTTTTTTTTTGCTGCTATCGATTAAAGATGCCACTTTTCCGCTGCGAGAGACAATCAATCGATTATGCCATTGATGCTTGGCTATCTATTGCTTCTGACATATAGGTCATCAAAAAGATATAAATTGTATCTCGTGTCGGAATTTTGGCATGTGGATGGGTTCGTGGTTCATAAAAAAGAGAGCACCGATTGAATCATGCGGTGTTTGGAAATTTAGAGCACACAGCTGGTGCTCCTGTCAAGGTTTGCCAAAAGTGTGAGAAAAATTAGTGGAAAATGAGAATAAAAATGTGGGCATCCCCATCGGGACTTAATTAATTGAGGCCAATTAATGTTTCATTCGATCCGACTGTCGGGGCCGGCTAACGTTTATCGATTACAGAAAAAAATACCCGCCCGCTTCTTGTAGGGCGTCCACGGGTGGAAGACATAAATCTATTAATAAACCGTTGTATAGATTAGCTTCCACGCAAGATGTTACTCGGATGTACACTCAGAGGAAATAGCGTTCTCCATAAACTAAATTGGATGGACTACTGACTGAAGGATGGTTCTTTGAAGTGCGATACTGAAAACATCTAAACTGTGGCATGCGTTCTAATAAAACGAGAGTTTCGAATGAGTTTTTGTGTTTTAATCGCATTCAGGAAGCGGGCATATTTCCGTTTTATTTCATTGATGTGTGTTTGTTATTAACTTGGTTTTCTTTTTTCTTCAAACATTGCAGATCTGTCCCGCAATCGGTTTTGTGAGCTGCCAGAGGACATTACATCGTTGGCCTTCCTCGAGCGGTTGCTGGTTTTTCACAACACGATACGCTCGATACCTGATACGATTCGGGGATTGCACTCACTCACATATTTAGATTTAAGGTACGTATATCTAGCAAAATCTGATCTCTGTTATGTCCATTATTGCCTCTAATATCTGTTAAAATATCATTCCATTTCAAAGATGAATGAAAAAAAAAGCTTGTTACTTACATATAAATAGATTTTGGAGATATCCATATTGGGTGACATTCGCCCAGTTTGTGGATATCACAATTTAGAGCTTCAAAGTGGCGTCTGGGATCGGTTTCTGACCTCTGGATATTATCCCAGTTCCGGAAACACCCATGTTGGATGGTATTCATTTTACACCCCTTCTGAAAATTATACCGTGAGACGTAGTTCGACGTAAAAAGTGAAATAAATTAGTTTTCGTTTAAAATACCAGAAAGCTGTAACAACCCGTAATGTGGTCCTCGAGTTTTAGAAAATTTCCTTGTGGTCGGTAATGATTGATGCGACAGTGTTTCTCTGTCGTCGAAGGGAAAAAAAGATCTGTTCTTTTGCTTAAATTTTTCTTAAAAAAGGCGACCAAAACCAGGGGAAAAAAGCACTAAGCGATGGTAGTTTTTTGATGACATTCGAGAGCGTTCCTCTGTGACAGTAGAGGTATTGGCAAAATAAAGTCAGTGGATAGGAAAAATGCCTCGCGATTATAACGTTGCCGTCTAGTTCCCCGTACACAAATGTTTCTTTTCTTTGCCGTTCACCTCATTCCCATGTCGACGATACAACATTCAGTATGTGTCCTTCAACCGTTCTATTGCCGAGTTTGCTTTTTTTTTGCACGAAGGCTCTCTGTAAGGTGCCGAGCAGTCTGTATTTTACTCCTTGCGCTTATTCTTCCTACAGCCTTTTTTAACAGCCGTCACACGGAAGCCGCGAAATCTAGCTTCGACCGCGAAATTCACAAAAACCCACGAAATGCCGCGAAAGTAATGAAAAACAGCAACGTTCTATGACAATCATGAAACATTTCGATTTGCAACCTACGAAGTTCATGAAAACCAGCAACAAGCTAAAGATTAATGGGCACCTAGATGGCAATGGAAGGTCGTTTTCTATGTAACCAATAACATGGAACAGAACTACAACCGCTCTCTCGCAACGCGATTTTGTCAGTCCTAATTGAATGTTGCGATTGGTGACCTGCATTCCTGAGAGTGCAGCCATAAAGTATAAGTTGCAAGATGAATGAAGAAGGCCTACAAGCCAGCATCTTTTTTAAAATAATCGACGTTTTCCTGAATTTTCCCGGTTGACAATTAAATATTTATCGATTTCCGGAACTCGGTAGATACGGAACGCAGCGTGAGCCAGTATAACATGAATAATACGTGCCTACAGACACCACAAAATAACTGAAAATAATTTGACACAGCACATGCTTTTAGTTAGTAATGCAAAGAAATTATAGATTGTGCGGTTAAATCACCGTACATTTAAATAAATACAACAGTTGTTAACAAAAGTAATTGTTTCGACTTTATTCTGCGATAAGGTCGCAATGTTGTTTTAAAACAACATGGTAATATTTTCACATTGTAAAGTGAATCTTTTAATTTTTTTACGCATATTTTGATAACATTGTCACATCAATTTATGTAACTATCACTTTTCGATCAAATAACAAAGCAAACAATATTACATATTCCCTCCATCCTACGTTCGATTAGTATTGTCTCACAAGAGTCTCCGTATCAATTGATCGTTATTAAATAATCTATGATCATTATCGAAAAGAATGAATCTTTTTCTACAAAGGTCACCAAAAATAATTGGTGAAGAATTCCTATAGTTTTTGGTTTATCAAAATGGAGGTGATAATTACATAAAGCGGTAAAAATATATATAATAAAAATATAGCATAATATAATCTATACATTTTCCTCGTAAAAACAATATATTTTGTAACAATATTATAACAGGGGTTGCATTATAACAGACTTATGATTAAAAAGAGGAATTTTGTGTTTCTGAAATATTTTAAATATTCCAAATATTATTCCAAACCTAATTTTTCTGAAGGCGCATGAAAATTTTAAGGGGCATAAAAAATGTGTTGGGTGAAACTCAAACAGTAGTATATCAATCTGTTCGCTATCGTTTTCTCTATCAGAACTTGTTTTCAGATTGTAAAACTAAGTTAACAAACTTTGACAATCGTCAATCAAAGTTACGACCGAGGGACACTATTCCAATCACCCCGAACCTATTTTAAGCAGTTTCCATTTGTTTTGCAGGCGTTTTTTTCAGCACCCGAAGTGGCTCCTGAATGGCTGCAATATAGGTCGATTTATTTCAATTGCAATTGTTCACAGATTTTTTTGTGATTAACGGTTTTACTTATATTCGTAAGGCAGCTAAACAATCAAAGTTTTCGTTTCCATCATTGAAATTGTGACAATTTCAAACAAAGGAAATGTTTCTGGTTTCTCTTATAAACATCACCAAGTTGTTAATACGAAAAAAAAAGAACATTCTAACAAACCACTTTGTGACAATTACCAAAAGTTTGTATAAGGCTCTAAGCCCCGCCTTTTCGACGCTTTTCCAGCGTTCCTGACCATTTACAGAAAATATTCTTTGTACGAATATGAATTTTTTTAAAGGTCACCAACATGCCACTTATGCGGAGTGGGATGGAGGCGAGTTGAGCAACTCTGTTAGAACTGCACAACGCGTTTGTGCAAGAGCAAAATCATTTCAAATGACCTGGAAATACGCGAAAATTTAATCGACCATTTTTGATTGAATGAAACTTTGCACACGTATTTGGCTTAGCAAACTGAGCATTTTTCACAGATGGAGACATTTTTTTAAACCCATGAGTTACATTCTAAAAGGGCGTATGTCTTTTGGTATAGGTTTTATTCGAAGTATTGTAGTTCAGAAACCGTTGGTTGTATAGAAAAACTGTCTGAGAATGAGTTGTAGGGAATTGAAAATGCATCATGAAAAAATTATACACTCACAAAAAAAAAATTTTTGACCAGAAAAAATTAAAAATAATCATTAAATTTCAATTAAAAAAAAAGAGTTAATTTTTCTTTATTATTTTTTAAATTTTTTTTCGAATAAACTCGACGTTAAAACGCAACTTTTAAAAAAAAGTCCAGGATGGAGAAATGAAAAATATTTTTTTTTATGGTAGATTGATTTTTTTATAAAAATTCTAATTCAAACATTTTTCAAAAAAAAAAAATATTCTGATGATTTTAAAAGATGCAGAGAGTCATTTTAAATAAAAAAGCTCTTGGTAGTTAACATTCTAAAGGCATTGGTTTTCGAGTTAATTCTAATATAAGCTCGAAAAATTATTAAAATTTAGGGAAATACACGTTTTTTTAATTTGTCCGTGGTTCTCCAGCAAAAACCATACGTTCATTAGAATGCTTGATCAAAAATATACAATTCATTCTTTGACAACAAGACGATTGGGCGAACGGTTCTCAAGAAAAGAGCTCTGAGAAATCACACACTATAACAACTTCACCATCTTTCAAATTATTTTTTGCTTCTCTCATGTAAGTCGACTGTTGAGTTTTTATGTGATCGTGGGTTATCAACGTTTCCAACTTTTCACAAAAATAAGATAAAAATTCGTCAATTGATTTCACAAGTGTCTCTATATTACATCGATTTGTTGCAATCAACTGTTCGAAAGGTATTTCTCTCACACAACGTTCCTCAAGTTCTTTGAAAATACTGTTTTCAAAACCTAAACGGCTTGGGCAATGTTTACATTTGCGGAGATAACAATATTTGGATCGTGTAGTTGAGCTTCATAAAAGTTGTTCAAAGTGAAGTTTATAATCATTTTGGAATGAATATTTCTTTAGACTGTGTATCATCAATTCAGTATTCTCGTGATCAGTACAAACACAAACATTATGAGATCCTGAGCTTCCGAGTAATTTACAATGTTCAGGTTTCAAAGCGCTAAAAGAAGTCAACTCAATATCAGTTTTGCTGACAACTTTAAAATAAACCTAAGCCCCACGAATTGAATTCATTGAGAGTCGCTTTTGCACATGCTGTCGCTTACCATCTTTTCTCACTGGAACGTAGTCCCTTTGCCCTGGCATGGCTCTACTGACCTGGTCACTGTCATAAAACTGCAATACCTCGTTTTTTACTTCCAGGGGCAATCCATGTCCAAACCTCACGTCAGGAATAGCCAATATTCCACTAACCTCTGATATGCGCCAAGCCTGTTTCACAATGTATTCCGTTGTTTCAATATAACCGTGTCCTAATATAGATGTCACTTTTTTTTTTAAGGGGGGATTTGTTAGTAGTCTAGGTATTTATGATAAATATTAGTAAATAATGAGTATGTGTGTCCAATCACAAATGGTGACTTCTCAACAATGTTAGAAATTTGTAATTTTAATTGTTAGGATTTGTTTGCTTTCGCAATTAGGACTTATCATTCGTAGGGATTTAAACCTACTTGTCAGAAAAGGGGAAGTGAACTTACAACTAACTTAATTGCTAACTAATTGGCTATAAAGAGAGCTTATCGTAGCAATTGAGGATTGCAACGATTTTTGTCGAAAATTGTTAATAATTTTATTTGACATAGCTTCTAATGGTTCAACACCAGTAAGTCTATGTAATTCGAGTTTACCAAACCAAGGAGGACGCTTTAAAATCATTTTCAGAATTTTATTCTGAATCCTTTGGAGCGTTTTCTTCCTTGTTGAACAGCAACTTGACCAGATCGGTACAGCATAAAGCATTGCTGGTCTAAAAATTTGTTTGTAAATCAAAAGTTTGTTCTTTAAACAAAGTTTAGAATTCCTGTTAATGAGAGGATATAAACATCTCGTATATTTAATGCACTTGGCTTGTATACTCTCAATGTGCTCTTTGAAAATAAGTTTTTTATCGTAAATTAGTCCCAAGTACTTAACCTTATCATACCAACTTAGAACAACCCCATTCATCTTGACAACGTGATTATTGTTTGGCTTGAGGAAAGAAGCCCTAGGCTTATGGGGAAAAGTTATCATTTGAGTTTTAGAAGCATTGGGAGAGATTTTCCACTTTTGCAAGCAGGAAGAAAAAAATATCTAAACTTTTCTGCAATCGACTGCATATGACACGAAGACTTTTTCCTTTTACGGAAATGCTTGTGTCATCGCAGAACAATGACTTTGTGCATCCTGGAGGCAAATCAGGGAGATCTGAAGTGAATATGTTGTACAGGACTGGACCCAAGACTGAACCTTGAGGTACACCTGCTCTGACAGGAAATCTATCAGATTTTGAATTCTGATAGACAACCTGCAGAGCTCGATCAGTAAGATAATTTTTTAAAATTTTGATTAGGAAAATTGGAAAATTAAAAGTTTGCAATGTCGCAATCAAACCTTTATGCCAAACACTGTCGAATGCTTTTTCAATGTCTAAAAGAGCAACTCCAGTGTAATAACCTTCAGATTTGTTAGCTCGTATCATATTAGTAACTCTGAGCAATTGATGAGTTGTGGAATGCCCATGGCGAAATCCAAACTGTTCATTTGCAAAAATTGAATTTTCGTTGATGTGTGACATCATTCTGTTGAGAATAATTCTTTTAAACAGTTTACTTATTGAAGAAAGCAAACTGATTGGTCGATAACTTGAAACTTCAGCTGGGTTCTTATCCGGTTTTAAAATTGGAGTAATTTTTGCATTTTTCCATAATTTGGGAAAATATGCAATTTTGAAGCAGCAATTGAAAATTTTCACTAAAAATTCCATTGTGCTCTCAGGGAGATGTTTGATTAGTATATTAAAGATTCCATCGTCACCAGGTGCTTTCATATTTTTGAAATTTTTAATAATTGATTTAATCTCATTCAAGTTAGTTTCAATTATTTCTGCAGGTAAAAAAATCTGGGAAGAAATTGAATCAAATTGACGTGTGACTTCATTTTCAATTGGACTCACAAAATTCAAATTTGAGTTATGAACACTCTCAAACTGCTGAGCAAGTCTTTGAGCCTTTTGTTCATTGGATACAAGAAAACGCTCACCATCTTTTAAAACTGGAATAGGCTTTGAAGGTTTCTTAAGAATCTTCGACAGCTTCCAAAAAGGTTTTGAATATGGTTTCAATTTTTCAACTTTAGTCTCAAAATTTTGATTTCTCAGAAGAGTAAATCTATGTTTAATCTTTTTCTGTAAATCTTTATAAATAGTTTTAAAAACAGGGTCACGAGAACGTTGATATTGACATCTGCGGACATTTTTCAAACGAATTAGAAGTTGAAGATTTTCGTCAATTATTGGTGAATCAAATTTCACTTGAGCCTTTGGAACAGAATAATTCCTGGCATCAACAATTGCTTATTTCAGTGCTTCCAAAGCGGAATCAATATTCACTTCGTTTTGCAAATCAAGCTCATTATTGAAATTGCTCTCAATATGAGTTTTGTATCTTTCCCAATTAGCCTTGTTATAATTAAAAACAGAGCTCATAGGGTTTAAAACTGATTCATGTGATAAAGAAAAAGTTATGGTCAGAATCAAAGTCAGCATGTGTGATCAAATCACTACATACATGACTTTGATCTGTTAGCACCAAATCAATTGTTGAAGGGTTTCTTACAGAAGAAAAGCATGTAGGACTATTCGGAGACAATATAGAATAGTATCCTGAAGAACAATCATTGAATAAAATTTTGCCATTGGAATTACTTTGAGAATTATTCCATGAACGATGTTTAGCGTTAAAATCGCAGATTATAAAAAATTTCGAACGATTTCTGGTGAGTTTTTGTGAATCACCTTTAAAATAATTTTTGTGCTCGCGTGTGCATTGAAATGGTAAATATGCTGCGGCAATAAATAAAATCCCAAGTTCAGTTTGAACTTCAATTCCCAAAGTTTCAATAACATTCGTCTCAAGATGGGGAAGAGCACGATGTTTGATTCGGCGATGAATAACAATTGCAACTCCACCGCCGGAACCCGTGCCGTTTCAAACTATTCTGTTATCGTTTGTTGGTTCCAAGATTTCGGTAGAACCGAAAGTATTCTTACTTTATCTTTCCTCGAGCTTTCGGGCGCAGTAAATTTTTCTTTTAACTGCAAAATCATCTCGTCGAAGTCTCTCGCTTTACGTTTCAATAAATCCAGGTCATCTTCAGCATCAAAATCGAAAATGTTTTTTCTTATACCGTCAGTAATGTTCAGATACTTTTTTTTAGGATTTTTTTCCTGATTGAGCTTCGCCAGTGATATCGGTGAAACGTTGATTCCAGCTAGGCCTTTGTTGAATAACTCAATTTTCTGTGTTCTGGAGTATTCTTTTTGAATGCTTTCTTGAGAATATGTTGATACGATTGATGGTATCTCCGCCAATTCGTATACAGATGCAGATGGTTGCAACTCCGTCGGTAGAATGTTTCTTCCACATCCTGATGTTGATGGTTCCATGAATGAATTGTGTGGATGCTCTTCGAGATCAAATTCATCTTTCACTTCGATACAATATAATCTACACGAATCACAAATCGATAAAGACGTATTAAAATGAGCTTGACAGTTCAATATTTCTAATTTTGCAATAACGTTTTCGTTTAATTTACGTAAGCTTGATGAGCACCGATGATCAGGAAAGGGTTTACAGCACTTGGGCTTGGTGTATTCCATTTTCACTTTATTCATCTTCACAAAATGCAAACTGTTACTAACACTTCTATAGAAGTGCAATCGTATTTATATACGAAAACAGATATTATAGGATATTGGTAGCGTACTTTACAAGTAGGTAGTGTTGCACGACAAACATATTTTTTTATAAAACATTCGGCAAAGGGGAACGTGTAGGTAGGCTAAGGTACAGCGCCTGAGTTATTTATCCAATCGTTTTGTTGTCAAAGAATAAATTGTATATTTTTGATCAAGCAATGAACGTATGGTTTTTGCTGGAGAACCACGGACAAATTAAGAAAAACCTGTATTTCCCTAAATTTTAATAATTTTACGAGCTTAAATTAGAAATAACTCGAAAACCAATGCCTTTAGAATGTTAACTTCCAAGAGCTTTTTGATTTAAAATGACCCTCTGCATCTTTTAAAATCATCAGAATAAATGTTTATTAAAAAATGTTTGAATTAGAATTTTTATAAAAAAATCAATCTACCATAAAAAAAAATATTTTTCATTTCTCCATCCTGGACTTTTTTTTAAAGTTGCGTTTTAACGTCAAGTTTATTTAAAAACAAAATCAATTTTTTTTTAATTTGAAATTTAATGTTTATTTTGAATGTTTTTTGGTCAAAAAAAAATTTTTTTTTGTACAGTGTATAATTTTTTTATGATGCATTTTTAATTTCCTACAACTCATTTTCTGACAGTTTTTCTATACAACCAACGGTTTCTGGACTACAATGCTTCGAATAAAACCTATGCCAAAAGACATACGCCCTTTTAGAATGTAACTCATGGGTGTGAAAAATCTCTCCATCGGTGAAAAATGCTCAGTTTGCTGAGCCAAATACGTGTGCAAAGTTTCATTCAAATCAAAAATGGTCGATATTCGACCATCGGTTATTTGGCGCGATTAGTCTCGCAAAGCTTCTTGTTTTGACACCATTTTCAATAGAAAAATGCAAATGTATGCGTAAAAAGCAAAAAAAAAAAAATAGTGGCATAAAGAGGAGCGAGAAAGCTTGCATGTAGGGTAGGGAAGGCAGTGGTGCCTATTTTGATTAGTTGAAGAAAACGGGACTCAAACTCCCGAATTTCGATCAATATCGACAGCTTCAATGACGACAACGAACACTCTGATTAATTAGCTGTCTTACGAATATTTTAAATACCGTTCAATATATAAGAATCTTCATCAGTTGAAAAAAATCAACCAAAATCGCAAACATTCAGGCGCTGAAAAAAATTTCCAAAACAGATGCAAACTGTTTGAAATAGGTTCGGGTGATTGAAATAGTGTCCTTTGATTAGAAACTTTAATTGATCACTGTTCAAGTTTGGTAAATCAATTTCACAATCTGAAAACAAGTGCTGACAGAAAAAAAGATAGTAAACAAATTGATATGTCTATGTCTGTATTTCACTTTACACATTTCGATTGTTTCATCTTAATACACAGCAGGCTCCAAAAGCTGCTTAAAATTGGTACTCCTAATCTAGAATCTTTAAAAATTCAAAATTTTCATTGTCACCCGTTAAAATGCTAGAAAAAAAAAACAACATAAAAGACCTAAAAACCTTTCTAAAATGACTTATGGTAAAACAAAATTGAAGGCCAGAAAGAAAATAGTCAAAACTTAGCTCGAAATACCTAAATAGAGCTTCTCAAGTGCAGAAACTTTCTAAACAAAACTTGGTTTCTAATACAGTTGTAAACCGCTAGAAGAAATCACATAAGAGACTGAAAGCAAACAGATAGAAAGCACAAAATCAGTTTAACAAGTTCTCTGCAAAACAGTGAAATTCAAAAAATCGAGATTAAATTTACTCTACGCGTCAGGAAAAGGCTATTAATAAAATTTATCCGAAATTAATTTTAAAAAAAAAAACGTCTCTAGAAGGTAGAAAGTAAGCATACAAACAATTATGTTGAAAATCTATCCCTCAAATCTAGAAGAAGTCAAAACGAAAATAAGAATTTGATTGTAAATAATAACAATCCTCGATGCTGCGAATCGGCAAGTATATTTTGAAATCATCGGCGTAAACTAATCTGTAACCCAATCCCAAGAGCATCAGCGACATTGTTTAAGAAAAGAGAAGCGGCCCTAGGTTATTACCCTGTGGTACACCAAACTTGTTCGTTAATGCAGACGATACACGGATCCCATTAACTTGCAAAATTCTATTGGGCAGAAATTTTGTTTTCTAACTCGCTGAAGTCATAACTCTGGTAGCCTTTAAAAGATTTTGACTGTTTATGGACATAAGGGATGAAGGACACTGATGGGAAAAATTGTCAAGCAGAGAGTTTTGCTAAAAGTACACGTTTCGGTTCTTACGTAGTGGATAATTTATAATCTATTTCAAATGGTAAATCTTAACTTTAAAAAAAGATGTTTTAATAAAAAATAATTAAATGATCTTTTGTGGAGAGAAAAACAAAAAATCCTGAAATGTTAATTATTTTCAAACCTTTTTTTACCTGCACTAATCAACGTCAGCTAATACTTTAGCCGTTATAAGCATAAATCTCCTAATGGAATCCAATTGATCGTCTATCAGCATCAAATTATACAGTTGCTAATTGAGTTCTCACGCTCGTTTTCGTGATGTTACAGCCCGTTTTCCGTGAATTGGCTTTGCTAATTCTATTAGACAGAGTAAATCAACTGTTTTCTATTTTCAATCAGTTCGATTCATGGCGTTATTCGTAGTTCTCACATTGGTACATGCAAGGGTTCACTGTTCGTAGTGTACCTTCCGACTAATCCAATTATCCATCGTACTGAAAAGTTGCTCAACCTCTGCTCGAGAGAGACTATGAATTGACACAAGTTTTATTACCGTTTCAGGAACAATCAACTGTCGGTACTGCCGCGCGAAATTTGCTTCCTACCGCTGCAAGTATTGCTTGTATCGAACAACCGGCTGGTTACGCTTCCGGATGAGCTCGGTCGGATGGAGGAGCTGACCGAGCTCGATGCCGCCTGCAACCAAATCACACATCTTCCTCCCCGTATGGGTGACCTGCGGAATCTGCGCTCGCTTACTCTTCGCAACAATCAACTCGTCTATCTGCCCCGGGATCTCACCTGTTTGCAGCTGGTGTTTCTGGATATCAGCAGTAATAAGATTGCTACCCTTCCAGTGGAACTTCGATTGATGAGCTCGCTGGTCGACCTAGAACTGTCGAATAACCCACTTACCTCTCCACCAGCTAGCGTATGTTTGCTTCTTCCAAGCTACTTTAAATTTGTCAACTAACAAATTTCATTACAGCTCTGTGTTCGAGGTCTGGTGCACGTGTTCAAATATCTGGAAACCGCAGCAGCCAAAGAGGAGAAGTCCAAAAGTGGCCTGGATGGTCACGCAACCCTGCGGCGGTCGGCGCTGTCGTCGAAGAATTCTGGCGGAAGTTTACTCGACGGAACGCGCAACCGTCGTGCGCACGTCGATTCCGGCTACAGCACTAGTGACGGGGGATTCGAGGGTAAGCGTTGGTCTCAGGACGATCCGCACGACTTCGGCACTGGGGGTACCTATTCACCCAAATGGTCGCCCATTTCAATGCACACTGGTTTCGCGGGGAAACCGCCGCCAGCGTTTGTACCAGCACCAGCTTCGGCACTATCGGCTACGGCACCATCTAATCTGTCCGCTCCTGTGTTGTCATCTGCAGGTGGAATTGGTTTTTCAGGTTTGCTGAGCGCTGAAAGCGCAGGGGGAGGAGGCAATGGAACGTTGGAGGAAGAATTCAAAAAGGGCGTCATGCTGCTGGATCAGCAAGACCAGAAAAAGGCTAATAACGGCAATAGGTAGGTTGAAGATTTGCTGAGCTTTTTCAAAAACTCATTTTCAATTCTCATTTTAGTAACGATATGTCTCCAGAAGGTGATTTGACACCGGAGGGAATGAAAACAGACGATAAGATGCGATCGTTGGGTAATATTCAAACATACAGGTTTGTTGATCATTGATTTTCTTCTTTTTCTGCCATAATTAATGTCTATTCTTTCTACTAGGGAATACAAGGAAGCTCTTCGTCAGCAGCGTAACCAAGTGGACATTTACAGACCCAAGGATCATCAGGCACACACGCCGGACAGTGGAGGTTCCACTACGGATTCACCGCTTAGCAATTTCTCCCCTTACAGCAAATCTCAAGCCACAACTCCGTCTCCATCGGTTTACAGCAGTAGCAACCAAAGTTCTCCACTTTCTCCACACCACACCAACATCCACAAACTAAACCAAATTAATGCCAACGGTGGGCACAACAATGGTTTCACTTCGGCCAACAATTCTAGTCCTCTGCTCTCACCAAACCGAAATATCGTTGCACCGTTCGAAGAAACGAACCCCAACGGGGGCGCGAACAACAACACATCGTCAACCCCAAACAAGCGACCGGTGCAGAAGGTCATTCCTTCGCGTAACATAGCTTCCACATATCAGTCAAGCCAGTCGCCTACGCATCTCAACGGAAACAACAATCTTTCGACTGGATCGTCGATGGCCAACGGTAAAATTCCTATTCCGAATGGTACACCCATCAAGACTGCCGTTTCCAACAGCAGCTGTACGGATTACGCTTACGTGAAACCCAACAGTCCGTGCAAGGCATCCAGTGGCATTCTAGCGCATAACAATGTTCCTTCGTCGATTCCGAAACCGATGGCTAACGGGGCGAGTTCTCCGAATGGTAATCAGAAGCCACTAACTGCCACCGTGGGATACGTGAACAACGTTAAGCCAGGACAGAAAACCAATAAGTATGTTTGAAATTGTTTTTTATCTATGTTTTGAATCTGTTAATTTAAGTGTCTTTTGTTTTAGAACTGTTTCCTGGAATCGAGACGTCCCAACGGATAAGTTGAGCTTCACTATGCGGCGTGAATTCGACAAGCAAAAGGAGGAAACGGAACTGATCGAGCAGCTGCGGCAGGTTGGTTGTGGAATGATTTAACAAAAAAAAACTGAAGCTGATGTTTCTACAATTGCAGATTATCGAAACGCGATTGAAAATGTCTCTGCCGGAAGATATCGCTCCCGCACTTACCGATGGCGTTGTGCTATGTCATCTGGCAAATCATGTGCGACCGCGATCTGTTGGCAGCATTCACGTTCCATCCCCGGCGGTGGTAAGTGTTGCTTTCGGTTAAGATTATTTTAATGCTAATCAATTGAATTTTAGCCAAAACTGACGATGGCCCGATGTCGACGAAATGTGGACAATTTTCTGGATGCTTGTAGAAAAATCGGCGTAGATGAGGTACGTTTCCTGACTACTTTCGGTGTGAATATCCTTTTTGTAGTTGTACCTAGAACCTTTCAGTTAGGGTGTTTTTAGTTGTAGTTGTACATATGTGTTCTATCTGTCATTTTGTGTTCCCTGGGGAGGATTATTTTCTGTTGCACACTTTCTTCAGCTAAAACAAAACTTAAACGAATTCGGATTTCCATTGGTTTAACAACGCGTTACTCAGTTTCCCAATTAATTTTGGATTGGGTAAGCGGGCCCTGGCATAGCACACAAATTCTAAAATTCTAGATTATAAGGACTAAACTAACATCACGAAAAATAACTAAACTGTATCTGCTGTAAATGGACAAGTTAAGCTCGTTAATCTGTGTTGCACTCTAGGCGGTGGCTTTTTACAATCTCTATGTAATTTCTTTTGAATGGTGTCAACGTGCAGAGAAATTTAGCATAATTGATTTTGATTCTATTTTTTAACGCTAGTTTTGGTTGTAAAATAGTTTTTATAGGTGAGGTAAAAAACCAATGAAACGAATAAATCGAAGATTTACAGTGTAGTTTGAAATTGAATTAGAATAAAACATTTCTCTGTATGTGCATACATTTCAAACAAAAAGATTTTTCTTTTGTACATATGCTACAGAATATAAAATCATAGATAAGCTAGACTATCTTCTAAGCTGTCATTAGCAAGACGACATTGACCAACCAAGGAACTAACTCTCTCTCCTGTTGTTATTGGTGTTGGTTGCAGGAGTTGATATGCTCCTGTCAGGACATCGTACCGCCGCCAGTGCCACCGACTGCGAACACCGTGTCGGATCAGGACCAGCCACCGTCCGACGGACAACCCGAATCGGAACCGGGAGCGGAACAAATGCGTCCATCCAATCCGTCGGCAATGTTTCGCACTATCGTAGCCTTGCTGAAACGGGTCGATCTAATGCCGCACGGACCTTCGGCGTCCCACGGTCTAAGCCGGCCGACGTCTCCTCCTCCACCACCACCCACCAGTAGCAGCATTAACAAAATCATAACCACACTCACTGCAGCCAACACCAATAAAACAACAGAAGAAGCCTGCGAAGGGAATCACCAGCCGCCCTTGGTAGGCTGTGATGAGCCAAATGGTAACTATCGGGCTTCCCCGAATTTCCCACACGGCCTAACAAGTGCCTCACCGGCTACTAGCACTCCCATCACTAACAATGAACACTCTAACAGACAGAATATACGTAACACTTCCGGTTCTACGCGTGCTAAAACGCTGCTTGAGTATCACTTTGATGAGCAGGAGGAATTAAAACGCGAAGACGTGATTAGGGTGCAGGCTCGACTTAGGGCTGCCAACAATTCGTGTAGTGAGAGTGAATGTGGGTCTCAAACGGAAGGGCTAGATGGAGGAGCAGGTGGGCGTAATGTCCCGGCTACATTAGATCTCGGTTCAGCTACCGGTGCGGGTGGTCGCAGAAAGCGTAAATTTCCTAGCACCCGATTTAGCGGTAAACGCCAACAGCAGGAACCGCAGCTGGGTTCTGGCTTGAACGAAATCATGGAAGAGTGTGAGTACGATAGCGATATTGGCAAATTTCGGTGTCGCCAGGCAGGAGAAGACTATGAAGATTCGGAAAGTAGCTTGAACTCCCTGGACGAGGAAGCGGCTTTCACGCCGACAAATGCTAATCAAGGTGACATCAATGATCTGAACACCCCAACCGGGATGGAGCCGCTTAAGGCTTTGCTAGATTTCAACATTAATTCGGCTGAGGAGGATGATCCGGCTGCAGCCGGGAGAAAGATTGTCAGCAAGAGGATCGAGTTTTTCGAAAACACTGCCGCCGTAAGCTGTGGGGAAAAAATCGTCAACAGTCCACTGAGACGCAGCGTCAGCTCGGAGGACAACGAAGGCCCCGAAATAGTGGCAAATTGGAGCAAGAAATCGAACCACCCAATGGTTTCGACCATTCTCTGCCTTGGAACGTTTATTTTTACGGTCATCTATCTTTTTATGTATCCACTGCCTAATTACTAAAAGTGGATTGAAGTTTTTTTTGTTGTTTTTTGTTCAATTTTATTTAAAGAAAGTAGATTTCCTATTTTTACCAATTTATTATATCATCAAATTACTTTATTTCCTTAATTTTATTTGAAAAACATTCAAAGAATAGAGATAAATTGATTTACTTCGAGAATTACGATATGATTGTACGAAGAGTGTGCAAAAGCTGGCGAAAAATTGTACTGCAAGATGGCGAGGGCGATTTTTCATTCCTTTCATTGTTAGCGGAAAAGAATTGTTAAAATCGTAGGTACGCTGGTTCTAGACTGGTTGTTTATCGGTAAGTAACCGAAAAATTAGGCTTAATGGATTGGCATATTCGTTTCAAGTTAAACATTTCTTTTCCGTCAAAACATGATTAAGTTAACTATAACCAAAAAATATTCATTGTCAATTTCAAAACCACAACATTTGCAATATTAATCACGTATTTGGAATAACCTGTTTCTAAGTCGATGAATCGACATTTGTTAAAAAAAATAGAAGGAAAAGCTCATAAAATTCAAAGCATTCTTTTTTTTTCGACGATGAACCAAAAGTATTGAAATAGAGATATTCCAACCAAGCAGTATTTCATCAGCCCAATCAATCATTGAAAATCATTCAGCAGCTCGAAGAGTAAATCATTTCATGTGGCACAACCCATTTCCAGAGGCTTATATTTCGACCAATTTTAGAGTTTACTCGTTTTATCTTAGTGTGATTTATTAGTTTTTATTGATTGCTTTCGTTAAGGTTACATACGTAACAAGGTGTTTATCATAACATCATATTTTATTCACCTGTCATTGCTTTTCTTTTTTGTATTGCTTAGAATAGGAAAGCTAAAGCGATCGTTTTATGCGAAAGTCCAAAACAATCACTGATTACATACGAATGAATATATACCAAAATGTAAAACTAAGCTATGAAACAAGCCACAAATGCATGCACATCTTATCATATACAACACTGAAAACAAACTGAGAATCACACAGATTGTCTTAAACCAAGTTGAACAAAGCAGTTGCCTTATTTTCGTAAACTGCCTTCTTGAATCGTGAAACGACGAGATGCAGTTTCGTAGTGAATACCAAAATAGAACAACGCGAATTAAAAATAATAATCATGCAATGCAGTAGAGTACGCAAATACCACACATTAATGCAATGCATGTTTCAGATAGGTATATTGTTGATCCATGTTGAAAGCAGTAGGGAACCGCACTGCAAAAGCAACTCCACGAAGCGTAAACAGTGCGTAGAAATCTATTTTAATATATTTTACCAAATCGAAACAAGTAACAATAACAGGATCTGTCTGTAACTCGCGAGCTCCACACTATTACTATATAACCTACAGAGTAAGACAATGTCGCTCTCTTTATCCACCTACCATCTATCGATGTTTCTCACTAGTTTTCTAGAAGCTTTTACTGTAGTTTTGAACAAAAAAGATAGGGAACACGTAAGGACGTACAATTCGTACAGTGGTTTAATGTCCACTAGAAATCAGAATCTCTACCTATTCGGTCTAGTCAATCGAAACGAAATGTACTTATTTTTCTTTTTACGTCATCCTGTAATTTTTACATTTGCTTGATCATATTATTTATTTTATTTGTTATTAAATAAGATTTCCAGAACGAAACATATTCGAAGCAAACAATTCGTACCACCAAAAATTTTGGTTCAAGGCATATAGCTTCTGCATTTTATAAAACTATTTTCATTGATTTTATACCTATTAGAAAATCTATAAGAAAACAAGAGATCTCTGTTTTTTTTTCAATTTTTCCTTCGACTAACTTTGCGGTAAGGTTACAATCAATCAAAATGTACCGGCATGTTTGGAAAAATCTTAGATTTAAGTCTACACAGTTCATTC
Organism: Wyeomyia smithii; assembly: GCF_029784165.1. Classification (NCBI taxonomy): domain Eukaryota; kingdom Metazoa; phylum Arthropoda; class Insecta; order Diptera; family Culicidae; genus Wyeomyia; species Wyeomyia smithii. The sequence continues at coordinate 47,789,077 of NC_073696.1, forward strand.
CACTAAAACTATCGGTATTGTAACAACTCTTTGAGCAGACATTCGTTCTGAAATTATACTTTGTAGGGTATCATTGGTAGAAAGCAAAAATTTAGGTACGTATTTTATACATGCAAACATGTTTGGCACTACACTAATATCCATCTATTGTTTTAACTATAAGGTATTTATTATATAAACACACAACAAATTATATTTATTCGCTTACATAAACGACTGCGTCCAAACACTTTCCTTTTTTCGATAGGTATGGATATAATTATGTGGATTGAAAGTATACACGCAATAAGCTATTGACTTTTCAGTAGATTAGGATTTATTCAGAAAAAAAATTAAAAGGAACCGACAGAGGAAAAGATTTGTTGGGCTGCTCTGGAGTCTATCCCTTCCCAGGAAAGTATGACGATTAGTCGTTATGGTTGTTTAACACCAGAGCAGCATTGTAGGTACCGATATGAAATGAACACACCACGGTTTGTTTAGGGCGGATAGCGCAGGGTAACTCTCTGGATGGCCTGTTGCCTTCTCTTAGCAACTAATCATTTTAAGAGGACTGAGCAAAAAAAATAAAAGAGGAAAGCAATTGTATCGTAGAATAGTTGAGTTTTTTAAATATGTATAAGGCGTTTATACCATTCGCCGTCTTATATTCGAATCACAGCAGCTTAGGTAGAAGTTAGAATTCGAAAAAATATTATAAAGTGCTTTCAATGTCTTGTGCACGTATTTTGTTAGGCCGAACGTTCAGTTTAAATATCTTAAAAATGATGTAACTTTAGGTTATAGCCAGGAGAGGTAATTTTGCTTTAGTTCCTGATATTCTTAGAGAGGTGTTCCGATAGAGTTTCCCTAGCTTTACTCAAAAGTTATTTCCCAAAAAAATGTTTTTTTACCTTAAGAGACAACAATGACGCCATCTTGAATTTTTGAAGAAATCGAAAATTTTCAAAATTCTTCACGTCATTTTGTTTTAAAGCCAAAAGTTTGTCCACATAACTTTTGCATTTCAAAATGATGGTTTTTCGGATGGTGCTTGAAAAAACTAAAACAGATAAATTGAATTCAATAGATTTTACTTGGAACCCGGACGAACACATACGATTCGCATAGATTCTCCAGGATTCCTCACATTGGATTCGTGAGCGTCCTTGAAAAGGATTCCTAAAAAAAGAAACCTCAGGAATGCCCTGTATATGGCTCTAGGATTCTTGAATAAGAATCCTGAGTGGGAATCCTCCGGATCGTGTTTGCGATTCCTTTCACGATTCCGTCGCCGAGTTCAAGGTATCCTGGGGATTCTTACTCAGGATTCTCTGCGTGTTAGTAAGGGAAGGTTATATTAGCTTACTTGCGAAAAAAATATTAGCTTGCTTGCGAAAAAGTTATACGCCTTACGTTCACCATGGCGGGTGAAAACTTGTGTAGGCATGTTTTTAAGTTCTTTCTTCGTTTTATTTATCAATTACTCCTCAGTCTTTGCGATAAAATTGTTGGAGTAGATTTTACGGTTGTGGAACTTGCCTAGAAATTTTCGATAGGACGCAGCTGGAAGCGTTGGGCGGGCTCGATGACTTTGGTAACATATGCCTAGAAATTTTCGATAGGACGCAGCTGGAAGCGTTGGGCGGGCTCGATGACTTTGGTAACATATTCGCTTTGAGTAATGGGTCGAGGCCAGTTCCGGCCAAAGCGCCTTCGCCCTTACGGTATTCCTTGATGAACGACGCAACTTCCAGCAGGCACTTCGTACTATAAATTTCTCCGTTCACGATCAGTCCGGAGCAAAGAAAAGCGGTTTTGACTCTCTCTTCTCGCTGATTGTCAGTCACAGCAGCGCCTTCTTGTGGAACTTGGTGTGTGGAATGAACTTCACCCCGGAGCTCACTTCCTTTGTGCGGGAAGTGAAATACAAAGTGCCTTGCCAGTCGTTGCCATTCAGAGTGAGATCGGTCTTGTCGCGATTCGCCGGGGAAATCGACTTGACAATCTTATTAAGCCGCTACCGCTGCGTAATTGCCTGTAGCTACCAGACCAGTAGACGGGACTGCCGCTTCCTAACATGTATGTCCATGTTCGCCAGGTACTTTTTAATTGTTTGGCCGGTTGCACCGACCTCCCGATCAAGCGCACACAGCTACATAGTCACTTTGTCTCGGTATTCCTCTTCAGCCTCCTTTGGAGCTTCTTGTCGCTCAGTTCACAAAGTGCCGCACGATGTTCGTTTTCGACGCGGCGGGATATCGTTCTTAGAATGCGCACACTTCTGAAGAGAGTAGCTTCACTGTTTTCGCTATTACGGTTAGAGTTCGACTGATTGAGCTAGGGAACCTATATATTAGAGAAATGACAAGACACTCACCGTTACGGTAACTGTCAACATCAAAACGGATAACGGCAATGCAAAATTATACAAGTCAGCCCGTTAGGCTGACTAGATTGAGCTGTAATTTTTTTTCTGCTGACTCATGGGTTACTATGATTGATGCTGCATGCATGGGTAGTTTCGTCAGTGTGGCAATTTTTGTCCATTTTTTCAATGCAAACGTTAATAACATTTTCTTACCCATCTTATGAAAGATCTTGAATCGGACAAAAATTGACCTTAAAGCGGTAATTCTACGAGAACAGGTTCGGCAAGGTTTCAATATTTTTCACAAAGCGTCGAAAAAACATTGAAAATTTTCGATTTCTCAAAAATTCAAAACAGCACCTTTTGTTGCACCTAATATGAAATGGGTCCAAACTCAAAGAATCTTTAAAATACATAAAAAATCGTGGATATCAAAAAACTCTTGATGATCAACTTTCTGAATTGACTTTTTCCAAAAATTTTAAATTAAGGTTAGACAATTTGAGTTTTGTATGAAAATGAACCTTTTTGTGAGGTTCCCTAGCCCCCCTCGTCATTCTCCTTTGATTTATAGAAATGTATGGTCAATCTAACTCGTTATTCTTTTGCTGCTTGAGTATTAATACAACAGGAAGAAGCCAACTGAACGCACGACACATAAAAGTTTGCAAACGACAGCAGATTTTCAGTGTGTTGTTAATTTCTGGGACAGTCTCCATTATTTCATTTAAAATAATTTATTTAATATACTACTTTTTTGTGTTCTTGGATGTATTCACCAGTATTGCTGCGCAAAAATATTTCGTTGCTGTTGACAAAAAAAAAATGAAGAGATTGTGTGTGAGACACGACCGTTTCTCTCTAAAAAAAGTTTATAACAGTGGCGTAACCGAAAAGGGTCTGTCAGAGTTCAAACAATTTTATTAGAGATAGCAGCAGATTTAGAAGTTTCGTGCATCTCTAAGACATTTGGGGTTAAAAGAAGTGTTCGAAAATCGGCAATTTTATGCATTTTTTCATCGGTCAAAAAAACCTCAAGTCCGATTCCAAAGGCTAAGTTTTCAAGACAACTACCAGGGACTTGTAATACTTAAATCTCCATTTCTGCGGAGAAAATAACGACCACCCGGAATCAAGTCTTTTGCTAGATTGATTTAAGTAGACCTAATCTACTGGAACCCCTGAGAGAAACACTTTTCTCTTCCGATTTTCTCTAGCTTTTAATTTCTCGGTTTTGCGCCTGTCACCTATAGTTACTAAGAAAGAAAACTTTTTCGCTACTTTTATTCTGTCGTGGCCTATTTATTTCGCTGCTACGCGGATGTCGTTGTTTTCCTTGTGTCTAGTATCAGCACTTTATTTCGGCGAAAGTATGTCGGATAAAATACTAGTTTAGATTGTCTAGTCTGTCTGTAGGAATGGAATTCTGTGTTTATACCTGGTTCTGGGAAAGTGACTGCTGCACGATTGAGCTGATATTTGGTATGGGGACTTTTTTCGAGGAGACGAAACTTTTGAGACCTATCGCTGAACGAAATTCAAAAAGTTGATTTCTATTGACATCCTATTGTTTATGTCATGCGATAAACACCAATTTGAATGTTGTTCTCAAATTGACTATGTATGTACTGAACACCGCAACGGTTTTTTTAAACGACACGTGCGTTGCACGGAAGGCGGTATCACTTATTATAGCAGCAAAACACTTTGTTCTCTCCTTTTCTATCTGCTTAATACTATCCCTACTACAATGTAACCTGTATTCGGAGCGAGTAACATGAGCGCGCTAAACCTCTGTTTCTTTAATCCCGTGAGGCTGTTATGTACGATCATTAATTTGGGTTACTTTCTCTTCACCTGCCTTTTTCCTCAATATTCTTATTATTAATTTTGTTTTTATCAAAGAGACGGCAGTTCAAAGTACTACAATGATTGGTAACCCAAAAAAGAAGCGTTTTGATGTGGTGGCCCTGAAAAAAATCAAAATGACAATATTACCAAAGCTAGGTTCTTGAAAAAAAAAATGCGAAAAATATTCGGAACACCTCTTCATTATCAAAACGTTCAAAAGTCTCATGATTACAACTACATCAAACCTTGCAAAAAATAACATGTACTTACCTTTAACAAATCTTTATTTCAAAGCAGCTTTATGTCATGTAACGTTGTGCATGCAGCAGGTTATTTAACTTAAGTTATCATATTCAACATTTTCGAAACTAATCGTATTAAGTATAACCACGAAAAAAAAACCCATACTTATTTTGGCACTTTAGAGAAAGGCAAAAAAATAAACATACAATCACAGTTACAGCATCATCCAGCATTATTTGATGTGCTTAATTAAACTAAACCCTTATCATGACAAAGTTAATAAATTTATTGAAGAAAAAAAGGATAACACTTTGCATTTTTACTTCGTTCCGTTCGGTCCATTACGAACTGAGTTATGACCAATTTTTTTCTTCCGTCGTATTTATTTCCTTCCCAGAATCTCCTCTGCTGCGCTGCTGACGTACTGGAGGGCCGTGGCATCGTTCAGGTGGCGATCACCGTAGTGGAGCTGCTCAAGTTCTACAACCCGGCCAACAGTGTCCGTTCACCGACGCGTAGTTTTTACAGTGGCGGTAGCGGCGGTGGTTCTTCACCTGCTGGGACCACCACCAGCAGTAGTATAACAACCAGTGGCAGCGGTGGCAGTGGACCAAAGAGTGCAACCTCGTCGCCGATCTCGACGCTGGGCGGCAGCACTTGACCGGAAGCGAGAAACGGCGGCGGCGCCCGGCTGAGTGAATCGTTGTCCGGTGAGCTTCTTTCCACTCATCGACCGGCGGACGATGAGGTCTGGCGTATCTAGACCTGGTGCTAAGAGAATGGAATGGAATTCTCGCGAATGTCGTCCCGCAGTACGACCTTATGGAATAGGGAGTAGATACACTGTTTAGATTTTATCTGTAAATTTATTGCGCAGACCGACGGGTTCGTGCGCGGACCTCAAGTGACATAGGACAGCCCAAAAATTATGACGCTAGTTTTAGTTTTATTATACGCGTATGTTTAGGTAGAGTAGAACTAACATTGTATCAAAAGAAGCAAGGTGCAACTTAGCCCAAACGGTGACTCACGTTCTGCTTTTGACTAAGGAAGACCGGAAAAGAAGAACAAAACAGGATTATTTTAACGAACCTAACATGAAAAGAATCATACACACAATATCATTCATGTTGATTGTATGTAATCGTTTGCAATTTAAATGTGTAGTATACTGTGCACCGTTAAAAAGACTCATCACTTGAATAATCGCTAAAAATGCTCAATCGTTCGAGACTAACTACTATTCTTATTCGTATTTTATTTCCATCATCATTACACGATGATACCCAACATGGATATTTTTTTGTAATGTAGGCCATTGTAACGAGACTAAATGCTTTCGCCCAGTGAACACTAGAAGAGAGTAAGTTATTGTACCAAATCACGCGTAAATTATTCGTACACATAACTACAAAATTGCAGTTTGAACTGCGTTTTTGGAGTTAACAACTGTCTCGACTTTCGCTTAGTAAACAGGAATCTATTGTTTAGCAAAAATTTAGTTTCTATTGGGAACTTTAATGACATTTTTATGATCTCTACTTTAAACTAAATAGTTGGGAATAAAATACAGTTAATTTAGACGAACGTGGTGCGAATAGCTCTTATTGGAGGGTGTATTCTACACTATTCACACACTTGGGGTAAAGGTTCAGAGAGTACTTCGAGGTACATGAAACTTTTCTAGAATCGAATTATGTAGCACGTGTTTTTCACATAAAAGGTTCGAGTAAAATTTTTGGTGCAATATTTGGATAATTTTCTACGTTAACATATTTCGATGTCCATGGCATGATCAACTTGCTGATAACAAGTGATATAAAAGGGTTAAACACTGCGTTTTGAATTTGTAACCGTTAAATTCGACACTTTAGTCATTCAATGTTTGTTCTTTTTTCATTTTGAAAGGATTGTTTCAGAAAAATTTAAACTTTGTCGTCGTTATTGAGATTTACATTGGACACATTTGACCGCATATGAAATTGAACAAATTAAAGCACCGATTGTTGTAGTTTAGCAAGAGAAAAATATTGGAATGATTGACTCATTCGATGTCTCCTGAGATGTCATATTGCGCAATACGGCTTTGCCGAACTGTTGGATTCAACAACATCAATTGTATAAAAATACTCAATCTATGTTCGACAATGTTTACACCATTTAAGCTATATACTCTAAGAAGCAATCATATTGGTGAATATTTTAAAAACAGAAACAAACGTAAAGAAAGCAAAATTGCACAGTTAAATTCAAACCGTAAACCGTGATTAAACTATCCAATCACAAGAAATTCAGATCTCGATTTTATGCGTAGATTTTCTAGCATTTTTTATCCACGTTAAAGGAACGGGTATCCGAATAGAAGCAGGCCAAATAACACGGGGAGATTTATAATATAAAACTGGAACAACGTGTTTGGGTAAAAAAACTGCAGACACTTTGTCTGCACGTGCTATGGCAATATACCAACATATACATATAGAATAACCATATTGCACTTACCGAAATCCGGGCAGAATTTAATGTTTGTGCAAATCACCAAATCCTACATGGTAATATCCAGAACGAGCATCGAAACAGTAAATTTAGGTTTTCTTCTTCGAATAACTATTATAGAGTTGTTTTTAGACTGTCTTCTACCAATAGTTAGGTTGGTGAAATTATTTATTCTGGCTGTAAATTACTTCGATTATTTAAGCGCGTTAGAACGTTTCCAAGTTATTGGTAATAAGCAAATGAAAAACTTCCACAGCAATATAGTGGCGTGTAGTGGAAAGCGTAGAAACTTCTCTGACAAAACAGATATACTAACTATAGAAGTTCAGTTCAATTTTGAGTTTTCTGCCGTTGACAAATGTTGCACAAAATACACAAACCTATCCAACTAGTTATCAAAACAGAAGCCAAATTCAGTAGTTTACTCTCACGAAAAATGATAAAAGTTTAACACTCTGTACAGATAGACCTTCTTGACCAAAGCATTGAGTGGTTTGGCAACTACATAAAGCAGGTTTAAAGACTAAGTCAGTAAAGAACAGGAAAATAAGAAAAAGAATAAATAAACATTTGGGTATAGTGTCTTGAAAAATGGATGAACGACGTATGCGTTTTTGTGTTGAATTGTATGTATGACCATAGCTGTCTCTGGAGAAGTCGAACAACGTAAGCCTTTTAGGAGATAGCCTTGTTTTGAAATCTATCTAAATCGAACGGTACATCTGTAGTCTCGCTAAGAACGCTTGTACGGCCAAGGAAGCGGGAAAAAGCCTCCAAACAGTCCAGGATAGCGGAAAGTATCGGAAGATTAGTCTGCCATGGAAGCTGATGCGGTTGGAGTTGGAGGATTGTTTGTTCGTCGAGGAATACGTAGACGAAATCCTTACGACCAGTCAGAAGCGGCAGGATATCGGAATTCTGATCCACGAACCCTTACTAACACGCAGAGAATCCTGAGTAAGAATCCCCAGGATACCTTTAACTCGGTGACGGAATCGTAAAAGGAATCGCAAACACTATCCGGAGGATTCCCACTCAGGATTCTTATTCAAGAATCCTAGAGCCATATACAGGGCATTCCTGAGGATTCTTTTTTAGGAATCCTTTTCAAGGACGCTCACGAATCTAATGTGAGGAATCCTAGAGAATCTATGCGAATCGTATGTGTTCGTCCGAGAAGGGTGACTGTCGTCGGTCCTCATGATGGGCCTACCCAAGAAGTACGAGCCAGTAATCTGGTATTAAGTGGACCGCCGTTTAGATGAAATTAAAAATCAGGAGAGGCAGGCAGGAGAGCAATTTGGTCAATGCAGAGCAAGTGTCAAAATCTATGTGGCAGACGCATCCTAGTTGGCGGTTGTAGCCGTGGGAAACGTAGAAGTGGGTGCTGATGTGAGCAATGAGTGCTCTACATGAGCCAACGTTTTATGTATTCCTGACCTTGCAGTGAACCCCAACCCTGCACTTTCTGTGTCTGTGAGTCGTATCTGCAAGAAGGGCTGCTAGCTAGCATCCAAAAGCCAGTGGTCCGAATTTGAATTCCTGGGGTTCAAAATCAGTTCCAATGGCATTGAACCAATTTCGGTAAAGAAAGACGCCGTGATGAATTTTCGACGAACATCAAACAAAAGCGAGATCACAAGTTTCTTGGGACTTGCAAATTATATAGGTAAATTCATTTCGAACCTTGCTGAAATCGATAAACTCCTGAGCAAATTTAGTCAGAAAGGCGTGCAATTCCTTTGGGATGAAAAGGAGAAGCATGCTTTTAACAAGATCAAGTCTCAACGGCGAATGCAAGGTCTCTTGGGTTTTACAGTTCTGAAGACGACACTACAATTAATGATTCTTGAAACAGTTGATTCTTCTGCTACAGCTGTTGCGTTAAAATGGACAGAAAGAAAGTAAACTGGATGTAGTAATACTTAACATTTTTGAATAACCAGAAATAGGATCTTCTTACGAGTTGCCATTGCCATTCAAAATGATATTTACAGAACTAAGCCCCGTAGATGACGTATTATTGGAAGCGATCGCATCGTGATTCTTTAAAGTCTTCAGCGACGAGTTCTTCAGCTCGACAATAAGGGTCATACAGGCTTACGTATTATGAGGGGACACTTACGTGCTAATGTGTGGTGGTTGAAAATGGATATCCAGGTGTAGCGGTATAAAAAATCCTGTCCATGTTGATCTCTAGTATCCGCACCAAATCCGCAAGAACCAATGACTCGAAAGAAGCCCATGGGAAATTTCTGGGACCATTACCTGAAGGCGAATATCTTCTTGTTTGCGTTGATTACTACAGTAGATACTTGTTGGTCATCGAAATGAGTAATACCACATACATAAGACATACGTAACACTCAGGAAGAAATCTATTGAAAAAGTTGGTACAAAATGAACTACTCGAATGGTACCACACCCTGAATGAAATCACTGTTTGAGTTGTTTTTGAAGGCAGTGTACCTGCGCAGCCCTGTATTTGCCTCGTTCCTACTCGAAAAACGCTGCATTGATTTTGTAAATAACTTTTTGACAGTTCCTTATGGGATTTTCCTTGGGGCTCGATAAGGCCGAGGAAAAGAATACTCATTTGGTTCATTATTTATCGAGCAGTTTGACAGGGCGAGGTACGGAGTACTATGGGGCAACATGTACCAGAAAAAAACGCCAGTGTTACGTATGTCTTATGTATGTGGTAATACTTCAACGCAGTCAACTATTTAACGGATCGTAAGTTAGGGTCCTGGGTGAAGTCGCCTTCTCGGGCGTCGGTGATTGTCACAAAAACGGTGACGGAGACCGACGGAAAACAAGCGAGAATAAAAAAAAGCTGGTAACAGTGTTTTCGCGATATGGGATTCCTGATTAGTCCGCAGTTCTGTTCAGAAAGTTGCGCATGTCGATTTAAGGATTATTTCACATATTAGTAGAGGCTTATTCTGAATAAACATACCTTTCATTATAAGTACCTTGATTTCTCATATAGAACTATCAGATATGAAAGAAACCTTGTTGAGTACTTGTTCACGAGCGTGTAGAAAACAAGAGAGGTTTGATGAGTGTGACGGACTCGCGAGGACGCAACAACGGGGCAGCGATTAGGGAGAAGATTCCCAACAGATTTACGTGTTCACAGAAAAGTTACGGACCACTCCTTTAAACCGGGGATGTCATTGTCACGGGACGAGAGACAGACGGTCTCTACAAGCTAAACACATTTGGTTAATGTAGCGCATGGTGAGTTAATCTAGGGGACAGCCTCAAGCGACTACCCAGCATAGTGATGGGGATGGACACAAAATTTCATCATGTTCCCTGCATAGAAAGTAAACATCAAAGGGTTCCAGAGCAGCCAAAATTCTAGAACTGGTTCCTTCGGATGTGTGCTAGTGTTTTGTTACTTTCATCGACGATGCTAGCAGGATGGCGTTCGCCTACTTCCTGAGGACTAAGAGAGAGGTTTTCGGTGTATTCCGGGGTTCAAGGCGTATTCGGAAGGACACACAGGGAAGATACTGAAGTGCCTTCGAACCGATAACGGCAAGGAGCAGGTGAGTGATTATTTTAAAGCGTACAGAATACGTCACGAGTCAACAGCACCCTGCAACTCTGAGCAGAACGGTTCGGCGAAGCGCATGAACCGTACTACTCAAGAATATACTAGTTTTTTGAAGCTCGATGGCCAATTGGGCAAGAAATTTTGGACTGAACGGCGGTGTATCTCATAAACCGAACTCCGTCGAAAGGTGTCGCCGGTATTCCTTACGAGAAAAACTACGGGCAAGATGTCCGATCTACTGAACCTGCGTGTATTTGGATCAAAAAATGATGGTTCATATACCCTATCAATGTTCGTTTCGACGAGTAATTGAAGCTGAGCAAACGGAGGAAGACAAGAACGTTCCGAATGACAACTAGGAGTGAGTTTGCAGCGAAATGAAGAATCTTTTCGGACTTGACGTTGGTGGTGCGCCAGTAACGTCAGAAAATTATCATGAAGAACCGGCCGCGCTCCCCTCGCAACTTTCTCAAAATCATAGTCTGAGTCACAGCGGGAGGGAGCGCAAACGTCCAAGCAAGTATACTATTTTCCATGTGACGTACAGGCGTCCTTCCTCAGAAACTTGTTCCTTCACAAATATGTCATCGACCAAAAAAATGGTTCCAGTTCGGAGGTTCCGTCATCATTGTACTCTCGTCTCCAAAGAAGAAGCTGTTGATAAGCAACATGATTCTGGATACTAACTGGGAGCGCCCAGTCCAAGACAAGTTTTAATTTCAACCCTTAAAGCGGTAGTAATCTCGCTGGCTCTCAATTCGCAGATAATGGCAGATCTCGAAACAGTAAAGCAAGCACTCGATCGGACGCAGTACGATCTGCAGGTACACCAGATGGACGCAGTGATAGTGTTTCTCCAGGGCGACTTGGACAACGAGTAAATATTCATAGAGCAGCCAGAGGGAACGAGCATTCACTACAAAAAGTTTGCAGACTAGAAAAGGCCATCTACGATCTGAAGCAGGGTATGGGGCTATCCACATACCACGTGGACAGTTTTTTTACGATTTTAACCCCCCCCACACCCCGTGGACAACTGCCCATATAAATTTTAAAAATTTTGTATGGTCCGTGGACATCACACAGACTCCCCCCCCAAAGCTGTCCACGTGGTATGTGGATGGCCTCTATGCAATTCGAAGGCCCAGGCCAAAAGCTCCGTTGCATGGAATTGATTCGTTTCAACTACGACCCGTGTGTGTACTATCATGTCATCGATGGCTAACTGATTGTTGACGCTGTGTACGTAGATGACTTCCTTATAATTTAAAACGACCAACGAATAATTGACGGAATCGAGCAGCAATTGTGCATTGACAGGATTGCGACTCCACTCGACGTTAACCAATGACTGTCAAAGGCCAGTTATGGTATGTTAGAATCTCGGTTTTGAAAAATCGTTCAAATCAACGGGGCATTGTGTTCTAGCATCTGTCGAAGAGGGATTGCTAGGAATTTCTTCTGTTTGCTTTCAAGTGATAAATTCGATAGATTTTACATAAATGTTTTGTTTTTAAAATTTTTAGGCGACCTTTCAATTGCAGAATGGCTGTATTTAGAAAAAAAAGTTCATATAAAAACTATTGAAAATGACCGGCAAAGTTATATTTCAATAAAATTTGAATTGTTGATTAAAATTGAAAAAAAAAACCAAGAATTTTCAATAACAAAATCCTAATAAAAACTACCAATTGTTTCATTAAAACTTATTTAAGAGCTAATAATAAAGAATATTTTCCACAGCAAGCTCACTGTTAAGCCCGCTGTGTAACGGGCTAACTTCACGCACGCAAATGTCAAAAACGGCAGGTGAACTGCGGTGTGCGATCCGGCGCTAATGTTTTGTTTGCGTTCATTCTTATCAGTAGTGCCAGCCAGTGTGTGTGCGTTGTATTTATCTCGTATCGTGCTCCGAAGTGTTTCTAGAGCTGTCTGAATAATTGTTTTAATGTTTTTGCCGTGTCCGTAACATGACTCAAACCGTTGTTGAGCTGCACTGGTTCCCGAAGTATTCGGATCGTTTTCTTACCGTTTCGGGATCGGAAATCAATTTGTATCAGGTGAAAAAGCGGGAGCTGATTGACCATGGAATTAACAGTAGTAAGTTTGCTCTATCAGAATTTGTGTAAATTGTATACTCTTGAATCTTTCGTTACATTTCAGACATTAACTTGGACATTTCCAAAACCACCACTGCCACACTGATTGCCTTCGAGACGCGCTATCAATTCATTCGAACGGTCGCACCGTCTTACCATTCGAATGGAGAGATTTTGTTTGCCGCTGGAATGCCGAACGGGAAGGTTGCGTTGTGCAACTTTGCAACCGAGAACAACATCGAATTTAGTATGACCAACAGGATATGAAATCAATCGACTCTATTCGATAAACAACTTTACTTTCAGCTCCGCGCGTTTCGCGTGCTTGCACATGTATTGCCTGGAGTGAGCTAGAACCGAGTATAATTGCAATGGGCCACGAGCGCAACCGATCGGATCATTGTATTACGATTTGGGACACTGAGAGAGGTGTGCCCAATCAATCTTGTAAGTTAACAGTGGAGATAAACTATTACATAATTAGTTTAACCCGTGACTTCTTTGCAGCCATCCTCCAGTTGATTGGACTTTCAGAAACTGCACACTCGATCTGTTGGGATCGAACGTTTCCGCAGGTTATGATAGCTGGAATGAGTTACAAGTGCATTAAAATGATGGACTTTAGGCGTATGTTCGAGTTGTACAAAAAGTAGGTAGTATAAGGCTATAATGCGCTCTGTTTTATTTTAGAAAACTCTGCCGTCGTAACCGTGGCCAATGCACGTACGGTGAACGGACTGTGCATCGCGCCCAACGGTCGCTATTTGGCTAGTTACGTGGACAATGTTATCAACCTATGGGACCTTCGGTCGCTGGACAAATCCATCAGTCAGATTCAGATGCAAAGAAACATAACGCACTTGTCTTGGTGTCCGACGAGATCGTCGGTGCTGACGACACTGCAGCGAGATTCACCGTTGATTCATTTAACGGATTTACACTGGCCCGGTTCGGAAATGGACGGTGGTGAACCGCATTCGATAAAGCGTTTCGTTTCCCCCCTTCAGGCTCGCAGTGGCAGCCGAATTCCAACGATGGGCTACATTTCCTGGCATCCGTACGATTTAGAGCGAATGTTGGCACTTTCTGGAACGGGTATCATTTCTGACTATAGAATACCGCAGCGAGTGGCTATCTCCTGGGACAACAATAACAATTTGTACGGAAACAACGGAAACGAGCTACGGCAGTTTACTTCGCCTTCTCCACCGACAACTCCAACCGATTCACTGAATCAGTGGGACTGTGGAATTGATAGCTATGAAGAGGATATAGCCGAAACTATTCAGAAGCGAGCTCTGAATAACTACGGTTTAATGGCGGAGATTCAAAGAAACGGTGAGCTAGCTGGAAACGCCAATTTGAAGGGCGTATGGCGTCTGCTAGGTCACATGATTAAAGAGGACTGCAAGCTCGGATTGAACACGATTCTAGGTGTTTGCAGCGCTCCCGATGGTCCAGCAATGTCCCGCTCTGACCCGGTCATGATGAAATGGGTCGATTTTAGTATTGGCAGCGGTTTGGTGGTGTATAGAAGCGAACATCGGGACACAGCACAACTGCTTTGTGGTTGGACTTTCGATAGAAAGAAAGAATCTTCCTTCCAAGCATTTATAGATGAATTGTGTGCAAATAAGGAATTCACTAGAGCAGCACTGATAGTTTGCTTCCATTTTAAAATAAACAAAGCCATTGAAATTCTTGGGAAAGGCGCAGAACAAGCGGTCGATCCTAGCTCCTTGCTGCGCGTCGCAGCTATAGCCCTGTCGGGATTCAGCGCAGAGCGTTCCGGGTTATGGCGTAAACAGTGCGGAGCTGCTAGGACACAAATCGACGATCCCTATCTTCGCTGCATGTTTTCGTTTCTGGCTCACGAAAAGGACGGTTTCGAAACAGTTACTAACGAAACGGAAATTTCGCTTGGAGATCGTATGGCATTCGCCTGTAATTTTCTGTCAGATCTGAAACTAGCAGAATACATTAAAGGGATGGTCGCAAATTGTATCGAAGGTGGTGACTTGAATGGCCTCCTACTAACTGGAGCAACTAACGATGGTATCAAGCTGCTACAAAGTCATCTCGATCGAACGGAAGATGTGCAAACTGTTGCGCTGATTGCGTCGCGTTTTTTGACTTCGGATCTTCTAACCGATTATCGTGTGCAGTACTGGATTTCTACATATAGGGATCTACTGGATATTTGGGGTTTGTGGGAGCAACGCGCTCAGTTGGATATAGCCCTGGGTCGCATAAGATCGCCACCCCAGAATTCTCGCTCCGTGTTTCTTCTGTGCAACTTCTGTGGCAAAAACGTCTCGATGGCTCTTCAGGAAGATGCTCGCCTCAGAAGCAACGCCGCTGTAATGCACAAGCTATCATCCTGTCCGAACTGCCGGAAACCGTTGCCGCGGTGTGCCCTCTGTTTGCTGCATATGGGAACAACGATGGGAGCCATTTCGCAAAATCATGTTGCCCAGGGGCAGATTGGTTGGCAATCGAAGCCGTTCTCCAAGTGGTTTTCGTGGTGTCAGACCTGTCGGCATGGGGGCCATACCGAACATCTGGCCGAGTGGTTCAAGTGAGTATTATCTGATTGTGATAATTAAGAACTTTACGTTTTTTCGTTGTCCAGTAGTTCTATATTTTTGAAAGGGTAAAATATTTTTTCCAACATTAGTTGCGAAAAGTGAATATTCCCTTCTCGACTTTAACGTCACTAATCTGGGTGTTTTCACGTAACTTGTAGGTGCGTAATGATTGTTCCAATTTTAGAAAAAGCTTTGAGCTGGGAATTGAACACAAGACGACTGGTTGATTGGTCGCAGCTTCAAAATTACTAAGAGGCTGTTTTTCCTCAAACAGTACTCAGCAAAGCTTTTATCTAACGTTTGATTTTATCATAAAATACAGGTGATAGGTATTATTTGGTACAGATGTGCGATTGAAGTTAGAAAATGTAGGAAAAATTTGATCGCGAGACTTTTCATCCATTTTTGGATTGAGCAAAATGAATATCACAAAAATAGTTCTACATAGGTATTATTCAGAAATGCGAACCATCAAAATCTATTTTCTGTTATACTACCTTTTTTCTATTATTTCTTAATGTTTAAGTGCTGAGCAGTACCGCAAAAAATATCCAATTACAAATACTTTAATGCTACCTAAAAATTAAATAATTCCTAAAAACAGTTAAGGGGCCATTCACATACCACGTGGATAGATTTTTAGCAATTTTGACTCCCCCCTCCCCCTCCGTGGACAACTGGCCATATAAATTCTAAAAAAATTGTATGGACCGTGGACATTAGCCAACCCCCTTCCCCCCAGGCTGTCCACGTGGTATTTGGATGGCCCCTAACGCAAATGCGTTTTTGTTTCATGAATATTGAATATAATATGGGTCGAGTCATTTGGAGTGTTTTGACAGCATATTGTTCTTTCAGTTTAGTATAGAAAGAAGATTAAGGATTAAGAAGTAATAATAAAGAAGTATACTTGATGAAAGTGGTATACCTAAAATCCGTTTAGGGCATCGCGGTTAGGTTTGTAGCATCCTCAAACATTCCTGTGAGCGACATATTATCGATTGTCGGGATGCTTCGTAGTGGAACTAAAGATAGGAAGCTACACACTTGAAATTTATTGCCGGGTCTCGGTAATTTTTGCAGAGAACGGCACCACTGAGTGCTCGGTTTAAAAAATAATGACAGCTGTCACATTTTTCCGTAAATCTCGGTTCAACCTAACTGAAATTTCGGCATAAATTATTACCGAGCTATCACTGCCAAGATCACGGATATTTTGTGCTGAAATTTCAGTTAGGAAAACCGAGATTTACGAAAAAATGGGACAGCTGTCATTCTTCGTTTAACCGACCACTCAGTGGTGCCGTTCTTGGCAAAAATTACCGAAACCCGGCAATAAATTTTAAGTGTGTACATTGGAAGGTGCTGAGAACGATTAGAAGAACGAATACGCTCTTCGCCTGATCGAGTTCGCCGCTTCCAAGAACATGACCCACTTTCAGTACAGCCTTCCATATCAGTACACCTGAAGATCACCACTACAGACTGGAATAAGACATAAGAGATAGCAGATCTATCATTTCCGGGACAAAAAGTGCCAAAAAGTTTCCTCACACTCCACAAATGGAACAGCTGAGCTCGATCCCAAGAAACGCGTAAACTCTGTAACAAAATCAATCCACCCCGTGCATATTTTTGTTGCGAGTGTACTGCAAATCGAAGTAATCGCTACATATAGCATAGAGTTTGAAATCATTTAGTTCGAATCATACACCCGTTGAATAAAGACATACTTTCAAATAGTTCTTCAAGATATTTCCAGTCCATCCTGATTATTCCACTTTGTCAGCCAATAGGTTATGGGCCTATGCGACCGGAATCGGAACATTAGTATTAAGTGTTTAATATTCATTCCAAAAAAGCTGATGTCGTTTCCGGATCTCAATGGTTTCAACTACGATAATTGGAGTTCCAGAACGATACTGCTGTTAACCAAAGAGGACAATTGGATTGCTGTAGTGTGCACGAAGGGGAAAGGGAATCCGTGCAGTAGACCTTATTGTACGCACTTCCTTCAAGTACCACATCTACTACAGTAGCCTCAAAGTAGCGGAACGGGGCGTCGGCTGTGTAGTACTGGGAAATCAGAAAACAAGAGTCATCCGGTGGAGGCCCGTAGATGACCGTATATGTGTGTTAAGGATTAAGGGCAAGTGTAATCAACACCTACGCACCGACAAACGACAGCGTAACGGCTGGTTTAATGCTGAGTGCCAGAGAGCCGCATGCTCACTCTCTGCACCAGAGCAGAGAGAGATACAGGAAGTCAAGAGCTGCCGGAAACAGAGTTCACCGTCGGAAGAAGCGCGAGTACGAAGAGCAGGTGCCCGCCAGCGCAGAGTAAGCCACATACATAAGACATACGTAACACTGGCGTTTTTTTCTGGTACACGTTGCCCCATAGTACTCCGTACTTCGTCCTGTCCAACAAAATGAATTTTCTTTTTCTCGGCTTCATCGAGCCCCAAAGAAAATCCCATAAGGAACTGTCAAAAAGTTATTTACAGAATTAATGCAGCATTTTTCGTGTAGGAACGAGACAAATGCAGGGCTGCGCAGGTACACTGCTTTAAAAAACAACTCAAACAGTGATTTTATTCAGAGCGTGGTACCATTCGAGTAGTCCATTTTGTACCAACATATTCTTCGAAGATTTCTTCCTGAGTGTTACGTATGTCTTATGTATGTGGTACAGCTATGCTAGAAACGACGTGCGAAGCTTCTAAAGAACAGTCAACAGAGTCAGAAGCAGGAATTTCCTTGTGCCGGTCATGTGTAATGACAAGGACGGCAACCTACTTACCGATAAACCGACGGTTGCAGCTAGGTGGCATTTTCAGCTGCTATTGAACGGTGAGGAGCCGAATGAGCAGAGCAGGAACAGGATGACGATTATGAGTGACGAACAAGCTGTGTAACCACCTGTGTTGGTAGTAAAAAGCGATTAGTGAGCTGGAAAAGGTTGCTGGGAAGAAAGATATCCCGGTTGAACTTCTGAAAGCAGAAAGCGCGCGGCTGTATGATGCGATCCACCATATGATACTAAGGATGTGGGCGGATGAATAAATGCCGAACGACTGGTTAGAAGGCCTCATATGTCCTATCTATACGAAGGGTCACCGATCGGATTGTTGAAACTATCGAGGCATTACGTTGCTCAAATCCGTATATAAACTGCCGGTACCCGGATAACTGTCCCATAATGAAAAACAACATGTTGAGAAAACGGCGATTTAATATTATCCGTGAATTTTCGGATTTCCAGCAATTACATCCAGAACCAACGACCATAACAGTTTCATGGCAGCACAAGTTTATCGTTGAGAACAAAAAACCATGGATGGAATTGGTTTTACGTTATAAAGCAAAGCCTTGGTGCTACATTCCGATTCGGAACTTGACCTTCTGTTTGTTATACACAGACTTCGCAGCCGACTGTTTAGTGTACAGGACAATTGCGGGGCTAGCGCTACGATCCTACTGACACTAACCGTCTCTCCCGAGCCGAGACTCGAACCCACGACGACTGGCTTGTTGGGCCAGCATCGTACCTCGAGACCACCTGGGAGAGTTTAACGTTATATAACTTGAAAAAAAGACAAAATGGGACAAAATATGCGGGTACATTTCAAAAATACTCGCATATTTTGTCCCATCACATATAAATTCAACCAGCAACCGGCAGTATCATTGGCAACGTAGATTGTACTACAGAAAAACAACATTAGTCTAGTTAATTAAATGACATACTTCTATATGCCAATCCGATATATACCAATCTGGAGCAAAATTATATGTTTGCACTTTGCACCACTATGCAGTGGGACTGTAATGCGGGTACTTTCAATATGGGACAAAAACAACTTGGTATTTTTTCCATGTTTTTCCATACAAAAGAATCAATTTTAATTTTTTTCCAGAAAATATGATAACAGGTAAGTCGATTCCCGATGATAACTCAAAAGTGATTAAAATCAGTATAGGACAGTTATGCGGGAACCGGCAGTAAAGTGCTCTCGCGTATTCTGTTCTTCAGATTGCGACCGTTAACGGAATCCTTAGTTGGCGAATACCAGGCTGGCTTTCGACAGGGGCGTTCTACAATGGATCAAATTTTCACCCTGCGACAGATCCTCGATAAGTTCCAGGAGTAGGGTAACGGGGGTATTTTGGCCCACATGCATATTTTGGCCCACCCGGTAACACTTTACGAATTTTATCTGATAAATTCAATGAATATTAGAAAACTATGCATGCAACATTGAATGACACACCTAAGAATCATACTACACTATAATTTTCGGCGAAAAACTGGCTCTAGGTAGTGTTGTTTTGGAATTAGTTCATACATATTCAAAGTCATGGCTGAGTCAACCCAAAGTCAAGAGGAAGTGGTAATATACAAGTCAACGTCCAGAAGCTATTGTAACAAATATGTATGCTTTTGAAACAATTCGTTGTTGTAGTAACATTAATAAAATGTCATAGAAACAGTTTGCATACTCTAACATGTTGGTAAAAGCTGAAAAAGTGGTTAAACGCATGGCCGAAATATGTTTGCCTCTTTCTGAAGCAAACATATTTTGGCCATGCCATGTTTTTACATCTCCCTTTATTACCGTTCGGCCGTTGCACGTGAACAAAGAAGCAGCTTGGGACAATTTACAGGTAATTACTTCTTAATTTATCAAATTTAACGATATGAAATTGGACGAGAATGCCTGTCAAACCGCTATAAGCCAAATCATTTCATTTTTAGAAGCCTGAAATTTACAAAAATTCACAGCAGAAGGATGTTATCCTCCAAACCACTATTTTTGCTCTAAAAATATTCAATATTTTGATATTTCCAGGATATTTTTCAATATATTGCATTGTTGAACGGTGTATATTAAAATAGACACTTAACTTTTAACAATGGTATAATAGGGTAGGTATTTATTTAAAAAAATTGTGTTTGTTTTTAATGAACTGTGCGAACACTTCCCAAAGCTGGCCAAAATACCCCCGTTACCCTATAACTTGCAGACCTACCATCTGTTTGTAGATTTTAAATCGCCATACGATTCAGCGAAAAGAAACGAGCTGTGGCAGATAATGCTGGAACACGGCTTCCCGACGAAACTAACTAGGCTTATTCGTATGACGCTGAAAGAATCGAAATCATGCATGCGGGTAGCTGGCGAGCCATGGATCGCGTTCGTAACGTTAGATGGACTGAAGCAAGGTGATGCGTTCTCCAACTTACTGTTTAATATCGCTCTTGAAGGTGCAGTACGAAGAGCAAACGTGCAAAGAAACGGTACGTTCATCACGAAATCTCACATGCTCACATGTTGGGATTCAGCATTAACCCTGCCAAAACACAGTACATGGTAGCTGGCAGGGAGTGTGGTATCTTCGGTGCTGTTGGAGCTGAAGTGAAGATTATTAGAGAACGATTTGATGTGGTTGATGAATTCGTTTGTCCTGGTAGGCTTGTGAAACGACGAGTTGCAGCTGCGCACCGGGCCTTCTTCGGACTGCGTAACCAGCTAACGTTCCGTAGTTTGCAAACTCGCACAAAACAAGTGCTCTATAGACCGCTGAAATTCCCGGTTGCCTTTACGGACATGAAGCATGGACACTGAAGGAAGCTGATCGACGAGTGCTCGGAGTTTTTGAGTGTGATGTTCTGCGATCGATACTTGGCGGTAAATTGGAAGATTGAGTGTGGCGCAGATGCATGACCCACGAGTAGTACCAGGTATACAAACATGCTGATATAGTGAAGTTGATACAGCGGGGTAGGCTTCTGTGGACTGGACATGTAGCCAGAATGCCTGACGAGAAAGCTGCCAAAACTATTTCCAGCGGAGAGCCTAGAGAATGTCGTTGACTCCGAGGTAGTCCTCGCACTCGTTGAATGTCGCCTAAAATGATTAGAAGTACTGCAAATTGCGTAAATGCCCAACTGGTGCATTTTATACAGTTCTTTCCAACAAAGGGCGGGACATGTTGTCGACAACTATTCAAGACAACGAAGTGAGTTTCTTCGAAAATATCATCAATCATCAATGTCGCTCAATTTGGTAATAGTAAACAGTCTTCACACAGAAAAAGGAAGAGGCGACTCGGGATGCGTCAGAGATGTAGAGATGGTGACATAAAATGGCCAGTCTGGTTATCTAACAGAGCGTTCATATTGTACGTTATGAGAGATATTCTGGGAAATGTTGCGGATTTCATCAACACTATAGGTATCGGAATATTTTTGCGGCATTTATTCTTTAAGATGCAATAAATTACCTTAATATTCAGCACTCGGCATTGTTATTTCGTTAAAAAAGTTTTCTGTTGTGAAAAATCTTCGATAAGAGAATGTACCATGATCATGACTATTTTCATGATACAAAGATTTTCATGTCACCATTTGCCTAAACAAACTTTTTGCCTAAAACTATTCTTAATATTTCAAAATGGATACTCTCAGGGAGAAAAAGTTCTAACAAAAACTTTTCCGTGAATTGTATTATGTACGTGGAATCCAACATTATATTAAGCACAGGCAAAGTGAAGCGATGAAGTCTCAGAAGTAAGCTGTTCTGATCATGATTCATACACTTTCGATCATGATAAAAAAACAGGCCTTCGCATCGGGAGAAGTTGTTTGATGATTTTGTTGAATGTTAGATACATATTTTTTTTTTTATAAAATAGTGGCGAAATTTCGCATACAAAAAATTGTTCTGGTGATGATATATTTTCTAGGACTGTTTCGATCATGATATATCACCTTATCACGTGTTACATCCATGAGGAAGTGAAGTCGGTGGCGCCACTGGTCATATGTTAGGGTCTGTGGTGGATTCGCCTCCTCGAGTATCGATGATTGGCACAACAATGGCGGAACTAGACCGACGGAAATTTATCAAAAACTAAAATGTGTTTCTTAAGATTTTTTGCCTTTCTCCTAGAAAGGTATAGCAATCACTTGCAAAACCGAAAATATAAAAGTGCTCCAAAGGGCCGAATGGCATATATCACTCGACTCAGCTCGACGAGCTGAGCATTTTCTGTATGTGTGTGTGTGTGTGTGTGTGTGTGTGTGTGTGTGTGTGTGTATGTGTGTGTGTGTGTGTGTGTGTGTGTGTGTGTGTGTGTGTGTGTATGTGCAGATTTTTATTCTCACTCACTTTTCTCAGAGATGGCTGGACCGATTTTCATGAAATTAATTGCAAATGAAAGATCTTATTGTCCCATAAGACCCTATTGAATTTTATTGTAATCGGATTTTTAGTTTAGAGGTTATGTATTAAAATGTAAAAATCATGAAACATCATTATCTCGAAAACTACACAACCGATTTGAACAAAATTGATTTCAAATGAACGGGCTACCTGAAATACCCTTAACTCTTGAATTTTATAAAGATTGAACTTGTGGTTCAAAAGTTATGAAAAGAAACGTGTTCTAGAGACTATTTAATCTCACTCATGTTTCTCAGAGATGGCTGGACCGATTTTCACAAAATCAGTGTCAAATGGAAGGTCTAGTTGTCCCATGAGACCCTATTGATTTGTTTTACAATCGGACTATTACTTTGCCTGTTATGTTTAAAAATGTGAAATCCAGCTATGAAAAGGAACATATTCCGAAGACTACTTGAACTCACTCACTTTTCTCAAAGATGGCTGACCCGATTTCCACAAAATTAGTGTCAATTAATAAGTCTAGCTGCCTCATAACACCCTATTGAATTCTACTGTAATCGAACCGTAACTTCGTCTGTAATGTACCGAAATGTGAAAATCACGAAACTTCATTATCTCAGAATCTACACAACCAATTTGATCAATATTATTATGAAATGAGCGGGCTAGTTAGGGGTTAACTGATGAATTATTATTGAACACTTGGTTCCAAAGTTTGGCTGCCCTATACGTTCCCTTTTCACTTGATTATAATCGAACTTGAGCAACCGTTATGGATTAAATTGTTAATAAAACAACGAAAGTCTATTATCTCAAAGATTACATGACTTATTTGAACATAACTAGTGTCATACGAACGAGTCATCTCTCAAACTTACAAATAACAAACTTCATAACAATTTAATATGTGGTTCAAAAGTTATGGAGAGAAAAGAAATTCAAAGACTATTTGAAACTATACCTGCTCTGATCAATATATATGGCCTCAACATAATTTAAATGTGGTATCGTACTATTTGAACGTTCGAAATTCATTGATTCCTTGCGATGTGTTTAAAGTCTGCAAATGCAAAACGAATCGGATAAGATCAAAGTCAAATAACAAATCGTTTGAAACGATTGGTTTTATCGAAATGACAACATCCTCGACTTTTGGTTTCTGTACATCGCCTTAATTCTGAATATATTCATATTGGGTGGTATTCGGTTATTTTCAGCTGATTTTATGGCATCAATCTGACACCGGAAATACCCATATTGGGTGGTATTTGGTCGTTAGTCGCTGTTCTTCCGAAACCGGAAGTTGCCATTGTGGATTTCATAATGGCATTTAGAGGCAATTTCTGGATTTTGAATGTCATTCTGGTTAAAGAAACACTCATATTGGGTGGTATTTGGTCATTTTCAGCTGTTTTTCAGAAACCGGAAGTCGCCATTTTAGAATTCAAATTGGTATCTGTGGTCGATTTTAGCTCCTGTGCATCATTCTAAATTCGGATATTATTATATTGGGTGGAAATCGGCCATTTTTGGCTTTTTCCAGCAACCGGAAGTTGCCATCTTATGATCCAAAATGTTGCCTGAGGTCGATTATGGAACATATTTGTTACCACTAAAAACATTAACCTGCCAAATATGAATACATTTAGTTGATTAGTTCGCGAGATGTACAGAAATTTGTGCAGAAACATGTGCTTCCAGAAGAGGGAGCGGCGTCGAACCATTATGGATATATTTGTTACCTCTAAAAACATTCACATAACAAATTTGGTTGTATTTTCTTGATTGGTTCTTGTGCTGTGCGAAATTTGTGTTTCATTTGTATGGGACCCCTACCTTATAGAAGAGGGAGGGGTGTCAAATCATTATGCACATATTTGTCCAAAAACATTCACCTCCCAAATTTGGTTGGTTAGCTCTCGAGATGTGCAGAGATTTGTGTTTCATTTGTATGGAACCCCTCCCTTCCAGAAAAAAGAAGGGTGAACCATTGTGGACATATTTGTTACCCCTAAAAACATTCACATGCTAAATTTGGTTCCATTTACTCGCTTAGTTCTCGAGATGTGCAGAAATTTGTGTTTTATTTGAATGGAATCCCTCCATTCCGAAAGAAGGAAAGGTGTCAAAACATTATGGGAATATTTTTTACTACTAAAAACATTTACCTGCCAAATTTTGTTCCATTTAGTTGATTAGGTCTCGAGATGTGCAGAAATTTGTGTTTCTTTTGTATGGAACCCCTCCCTTCCAGAAAAGAAAGGGGCGTCCAACTATTATGGACATATTTGTTTCCCCTTAAAACATCCACATGCCAAATTCGGTTTCATTTGCTTAGTTTGTTCTTGAGTTGTGCAGAAATTTATGTGTCATTTGTGTGGGACCCCTCCCTTCCAGAAGAAGGAGGGGTCTCAAACTATCATAGGAATCTTTATCGGGACCAATAACCCCTACATACAAATTTTCACGTCGATCGGTTCGGTAGTTTTCGAGCCTATATGGATCAAACAGACAGACAGACCGGACTACATTTTTATATGTATAGATTACAACATCAATATTTTAGAACCTAAAGAGTTAATATACATTTATTGGATTGAAGCGTTCATGTAAATCTATTTTTACAAATAAAAGTTTGAATCAGAAAGGCTGGGTCTGACCGCTAGGTGGATTAATTTAGGTTTAGCCTGAATAACTACTGTTTACGTGAGGTGAGAAAAGGGATATTTTGACCGGTTGTAAAACCTATAAATTTTTTTACGGGTTTGTTAAACCTGCAGGCCGTTTAAGAAATAAAACCCGCTTTTCATTACTGATTAACAGTATTCAATTGTATTTTCAGTATACGAACAGAAATTGCCTAATTGTATTTCGATTAATTTGATCGCACTGCATTTCTCGAAAACTAAAGCAGATAGGAAGTTGATGTCAAAAAACGAATTGTAAAGCGCTTTGTGACGCTCAATTTGAGTTAAAAAATAATGTCGTTGACCATGTTTTTTCGTCAGTAATTTTTTTAATTGTTTTTCGCTTTCGTAATCATCAAAATACGTTTAAAACTGTACTACTCTCGTAAAGTTTTGCTTCCATTTTTTCTACATCTAGTAGAAAAATTTCTCAGCTTTCAAATGAAATCAGTAGAATTGCTCTAAAGGGTAAACATTCAAAGTAAGAGCTACTTTAGCTAGCTACTTTTTTTCAACAAACTTAAAAGTTGAATAACTCTGAGTAGATTAACGTCAGGGCATATGCGTAGAAGAGTGTTTTTCACCAAATGTGGCTCCCTATCAATCCCTGGAATACTCCCAACAAGTATCCAATTATGCTGTACATATATGAAAAGAACTGACCATTCAATGAATCATATTCAATTTTTTTTTAATAATTCTTCAATACCTACACCATTCGCTTTTCGGGTTGTGTAATTTTGTTAGTGTGCTTTTTTTCTGATTATTTTCTGAAGTTTCTAGTGAAAACTACCTATGAGTTTGTTTATTTTCTGAAGAAAGTGAAGGCAAATTTCACAAAACACATCGTTTTGAGTAAACTGAATGCAGATATTACGATCAAAAAATATTAGAGGTAGACACTTTTTAAAAGCATCTTTCACATATCTTTGCCTATAAAGGTTGAAAAAAAAAACGTCATTTTTTGTGTAGTAGTTTAAGCGATCTTACGGTTTAAGTTAAAAATCAAATACTAATTAAAACTTGTTGAAAAATCTGTTCAAATCGTCCACAGTGAAAACACGGAGTGCCCGGTGACGTCCTGCCAGTGCAAATGCTATGCCAAAGATCTTCCGATGCCGCAGTTTCCCCGGGAAAAAGACAGCCTCTCCTGATACCAGCTTTCCACGTCGTTCTAAGTGTAAGGTTCGTATGGGGCAGCAGGTAACCTGTACAGTTTAGCTTGCTACATAGCTTCGAAAGCCGAATGTTTGGTTGGAGTAACATGTAATGAATGTGTGTGTTGTTGGTATTATTAGTTTTGCGTGTATAAATGTTAAAGGGTTCGGTTTTGTTAGCAGGGTCGCCGTTAGACTACTCGTTTTACGTGTCTAAGCAGCAAAATGTTTTCGTGCGTGTTACGTGAGATTTATATATTATTAAGATTTTGTCACTAACAATGTTTTATACTTTACAACTTTTGTAAAATTTATTTTCTCTGCAAAACTAAGAACTGTTGAAAACGTGTGTATGCCGAAATTTCCCATTCAGCCAGTAGGGATGTTCAAGGGTCATGTTTTTTTTCTGCGCTTTGCCTTCATGTTTGATTTTAACCACGCCCTCCGTTTGCATATGTAACCGCGGTGAAGAGTGAAATGTACAGCGTAGCATCTCTCTTGCTCTGCGTTACGTGCGTACAGCGTGAACACAAAAGAGACTGAGAATAAATGCCTAAACAAACGACTCGCATTTATTATCAAGCTCAATCCGGCGTAACGAATGGCAGCTTTGTGTGTGTCTGCGTGTGTGTGTGAGTGAGTGAGCGAAACAGGCGGCGGGAAATCAATCCGGGCAAAAAGGTAAATTAATTTAAATTTATCATCAGCTATTACGAGTGCATTTGTATTCGTTTTGTACAATGTCGTCTTCGCATCAATTGCGCGCTCTGTAATGCAATGGCAATTGCTTTGCGTTATTTAATTTAAACTGGTTTGCCCGCCATTGAACTGAGAATTGAGTTGGTTGGTATGGAGTGTCGCTAGGTTGAGGTTGGCGCTGTAGTAATTTTGTCAATTTATTTTTCCTGTTCGAATCAGTATTCACTGATTTAGGGATGAAGCTTAACCTGTTTTAACAGCTACCTTGCGGATGTAGGCTCGTGTACAGTGATTATTTGCTAAATAAATCGTTTGTATGGTACTAATTAGCATTTGAAGGGTGTCAAAAACGAATTTATATATGTTGTTCATAGAATGAATAAAATAGAAGACTTTTGTAGAGAGATTTAAACCAAATTTAAACCTCTGATAAAGCATTTTGAAAAATTGTTGGGCTCTACCCAACGAATCTTTATAAAACATTAAAAACAAGTAGTCAAGAAAAAGCGTTTTTTTTTCAAGAACTTTATTTGGCTTGTTGCGGGATCCGTCTGCAGGATTTTCCTTCGGAAATTGTTTTACTTAAAATAAATACAATTGAAACACCTTTTGTTTTAACAAAAATAGACTTAAAACGCATATGAAAAAAAAAAACACATTGAGTATACTTTTCAGGGACAGTAAAAGATCCTTCGGTACTCTGTCGAACGAAAGACACAATTACCACTCTATTTGCTATGATAGTACGTGCTTTTTGACTATCATTTATTAACCAAATAACGGTCTGAAGTTGTTTTGAAAAAGATCGTAACCGATGACCGAAACGTCGGATTTAAAGAGATTAACCGATTTGAAATATTTAATGAGATTGTAAAGCTAAAAATGCAAAAATGTCGTTTCAAAAAACCTGGGGTGACATTGCGCATTTCGTTTCGAGTAACTCGAACAAAACTAAATGATCGCTGGTGGGCGTTTATTTCATTTTTCGCATTTTTTTTTTGACTTTGCGGGTTAGATGAGCCCAAGGACAAATGACAGCTCCTGTTGAGCTTAAAGCAAAACTAGCAGTATTTGACGTACTCGAAAATAGCAAAAATCGCTCGAATCGAGCTGCACAATGCCACCCCTGATATTTGTCAAATATTTTTGATTTTTGCCACGCTTAACAATTTAAATATTTTGTTTCCTTACTATTAATGCCCGTTTTTTAAAAAAATTTTTCTTTGGATTCAGTACTGATTAAATTTTGATATATCTTGCTTTTGGAAGTTTTTTTTTCTTCTTAATTTCGTTCATAATTTTTACGTTTTGGTGATTTTTAAAAATATTTACTTTTATCAGGTTCTTTGAATTAATGAAAGGTGAAGATTTTATTATTTTGTAATCTTGATCTTTAAAGCCGTAAGGTTTAGGCTGATCTCAAGGTACGATGGTGGTTCTATAATGAATTTTTAAAGTTTGCGTTTGCTGTATTTTTATGGGTCTTAACTTTTTTAGTGCCCCTTGATCACAAATTTCTGTTAATTTCTGAAATATTGAATACTATTTAAAACAAAATTGTGTTTCACCTCCGAGTGTTATGCTGATTGGTCTTCTATCTAAAGTATTTAAAAGCGAAGATTAATTTTGTTATTTTTTCAATTGTTCAATATTTTAAAAATCTGAATATTATTGTTAACTCCTGATCTTCAAATTATATGTACATTTTTTACATTAGTGTGAAAGATATGGCGTAATGAAGGTTTAACTATGGATCTTCTCTAATTACAACTTGAAACTCAAAAACTGTTACTGTATTTTGAAACAGCGTATGATTAAATTAAGCGAAATATGCTATAGTGAGTTATGCTAGAATTTTTGTTTAAATTTTTGACCGCTGGCATCTTGATGAATTAAGACATTTCACGACATCTGGAGCCCTGTGTTTGTTGTCCAAAGTCTTTTTAGCATTCTCAGCGTTTTGCTAAGTTTCTAGCTATTGGCGCCTGTAAGATTTTATTTCCCTCACATTTCTGTTTCTCACTTTGTCCAATGTTTAGTCTAAGCATTTAGTATTTTTTCTGTAAATTTTTACTATCGTGGCAGAGTTGAATTTGCATTTTCTAAAAATATAATTCTTCTAAGAATATTTTTATTTCATAAAATTGCATTTAAAAATATTGTTTTTGTGGTTTTGAGAAATCTATGATTATACTTTAAGACAGCGTACAATTAAGTTAAGCGAAATGCGAAGTGGTGAATAATGCTTGAACGTTGTTACTCAACAAAATTAATTTGGCTCAGGGGTACCAACAGCCCACAAGTGATGGACCTGTTCCTGCTATGCCGAATTACAAAATTCATTGATATTACCCTAAATTGTCTACGAAACTCTCAGAATGCAAGAAACAGACATGAACGTGTCCCTCATCATCGCCCATTGAATGACGATGACGAAAGCCCGGCCGGGCAGATTATTACCATCAGTCTTAGAAGTAAATCTATCCTGCAAGCCAACCCAATGATTACGCCACCAAATTACCAACCAGCAGCGGTAATTGATTAAAACAATCTCATTTCCCGTGACCACAAGCCACAGAGCCATCGGAGCCGTAGTCATCTGCTGTTGCCGCGCGAAAAGTCGGAAAGTGGCCCGGTAATTGATATGGAAGCTGCCCCATTACCATTAACCGAAAAACACTTCTGCGCTACCCAACACTGTACCGCGTAGAGCGTGGCTTGGCTGGGCCGAGGTCATTTTGGGTTCCACTCCGAAAGGTCATAAAAGTTAATTTAATGCGCCTTCGGGGAGGAAATTGTACCTATCTGCGGTCCTTGTTTCGAGCTGCAAATGTATAACCAGGTCCGATTCAATTGATGCCTAAAGTGCCGACTGTTCTATGGCCTGCTTGCGTCTGATTGATTGGGATACCGAAAATGTATCGTCAGTTTTTGTTTCTACCTCGATATTGCTAAACGGTGACCAGTTTTCCACAGTGGGGTACAAAGTTCAATAATTAAGAATATTCGTAAAACAAAGCTTGGGTTTCATAGTTCAGATCTAACAGGTCGGTTGACAATAGAAAATTCAATTTGCGATAAACCCAACAATAAAATTTATCTATCCTAATTTTGCTGAGAAAGCTTGACGTCTTGTTCCACCGTGCGGCGGTCCATATTCATCATCAAATTGGAGCGTTTATTTTATGACCCCTAAGTACAGATATGCTTCGGCGCGGTTCACAGCACACCACGCACCCATATTTAATTTGCTGTGTATCGAAATTGAATTCAATTTTGCAAAATTCAATTTCATGATCATATGTTTCGTGTCCACACCGGCTGCCAGTGAAATGAAAAGGTATCGGACCGGCGGATCAGCTTCTGGATGCGAAATGAACGATTTAAGTACGCAGGCGAATGCGCTCCTGTTGTAATGATGTACTTTGGATCGTTCTTAGCAGAATGCAGCCTGCAATGTGTCTGTCGAAGGAGTAGTGTTTTTTTCGTTAATGTTTTTCCATGTGTCGTTCAAATTTAGAAATACATAGTATCAATAGCTTTCAATTTCCAACATTTTTCTGGAAAGTCCGGTCCAAAATTCGATCCGGTGTTTAATTAGAACGGAATCTTCAAAAAATTGTTTTATTTCAATTGTTTACTCGCTTAACTTAACTTAATACTTCCTACGTACTATATAAAATTTTGAGATCCATCATACCATTTTGTCCTATTAAAAAATGCCAATTTAATAACTGTCGCTTTACCTTCAGTTTTTTTTATAATATGGGAATACGAGTATATTAGAATATGTCAATTAGTGAAATTAACCTGCGAAATTTGTGTAGCTTGGCTCTGATGTTACCTGATTTTTTCTAACACCAGTTAAAGGCTTCGGAACGGATCTCGGGAAGAAAACGGACTTTGGTGGGCATTCGATCAGTTTTCAGCAATTTACGCAGTAATTCTGTCCTAAATTGCTATACTCGGCTTTCGTTATATTAATTATTCACATACTTTCTAACTGGTAATCTCATTAATTTAATATAAGATAAACTACGAAAAGTAAAACCGAACTTATGAATTTAGTTGTGGAAAATTACCACCTTAAGTTCTATTTTTTGCCGTCCATTGTTTGTTCTCGTCACAATTTGGATATCTTCGTCAATGGGAAATAGAACACCCTAATAATAGGATAACGTGTTGTATCCTTTTTCTGCTTTACTGTAAGAATAAAAAAAGAGAAATATCTTTGAGCAAACATAATATTTCGCAAAATGTGGTTGAGCTTAAAAATCGATCATTTCATTATTTTATTACTTACTACGCAAACATAGTAGATTAGAAATCGTAAAATAAATTTCTGCAATTCAATTTACACACAAACATGGTTTGACATGTCATAAGCTGGAATAATTTTCACAACAATGCATTTTTGTTGAGTTTAGTTAAGTTAGGTGATAAATTTAGCTCCGGCCCCTCACAAGATCCCATCTCACACCTCCACGAGTCATACGATCACATTAGACTGCCAGCTGAAATTTTGACAAAACTGGTTGGTGTAGCCTGGGAAATGTTGTCATCCGACAATAGCTAAGTGAGAAGGTGCGACGCGATCTCTTTCATAGTCATGGATTTTAAATCCAAAGGATATTAGGTCGACTGTGTATATCATATATATATTGGACACGAGTGAGGCCTTGATGGGAATATATAGCATTTTGCAAGCCGCAACCAATTTCAGTATTAATGGAATGTTGCTGGCATCGATTAAAACATTTCTTCAGGACAGAATACAATACAAGGCATCCAGCTCTTTTGGTGTTCAGTCAGATGTCCAACAGGGTAGCCACCTGGGTCCCTTGTTATTTGTAATCTTTCTAATCTTTCTCATTGATGCAGGTGCTCCGCCAAATATTCAGGTTTGAAAAAGTGTTCCGAAAGATCTGGGAAGCTGGCAGAAAAAAGAAACACCGCAGAGCATGGCCAGCGGATGATGTGGGTAGTAGTACCTACTCAGAAAATATCTCTGTGGGAACTTACCTACACGGAATTATTGGACAAAACAAAAAAAAAGCTTTCTATGTTAAAAACTAAAATTGCCGCGCACATGTGCGAGCGACAGATTTTTTGATCGTGGAGAGAGAGGTTATATTTCATTCATTTCTGAGAGATTAGATACCAAACAAAAAACTTCAAAAACTACTCTTGTGCATTTTTTCGTTGGTCAAAAAAGTGAGACTTTCACTACTGTACGTGAAGCCTAATCAGAAATCCGATTAAGCTTGAATTTTGTATTATAACTTTTTTTCGAGAAGACGAAACTGTTGAGCCTTAACGTTTCCATTGAAAAAAAAAAATGCACAAAAACTGTCGATTTTTCATGGGTTTACTTTTAGACGCACTGGCGAAACTCATGGTTTACTATGATTGATGCCTCATGGGTACTCTAACCGTGATGGCGAAAAATATGAAGCTACTTCATTCAGAAGTGTGCGCGTTCAAAGAAAGGTACACTGCCGCAGCGATAAAGGACATCGTGCGACACTTTGTAGACGACGGATACGCCGGCATCTGAAACATCTTGGCACTATTGGACAACAATCAGCGCACCGAAAGAAAGCCCGGTTCCGGATGGCCGACGACCCTGAGCGTCATAAAGCTCCAAGGGATGCTGAAGTGGATGACGAAGGGAAAAGTTGGCCGGGAGGTTTGCTACCAGCCAAACTGTGAAAATTACCTGGCGACGATGGACATACTTGTCAGGAAATGGCAGTCCCGTCCACTGGTCTTGGAGCTGCAGGCAATGACGCAGCGGCAGCGCCTGAATAAGATGGTCAAGTCGTTTTTCCTGGCAATCGCGACGTGGCCGTGGTGATGGACGTCGCGTTCTATCTCACCCTGGCTGGCAACGACTGGCAGGGCACTTCGTATTTTACTTCCTCTACGATGGAAGTGAGCCTCGAGGTAAAGAACATTGCACATACCAGGTTTCCCTAAGAAGGTGCTGCTGTGGCTGACAATCAGCGAGAAGCGCATGTCAGAGCCGCTCTTCTTTCGCTCCGGACTGGCCGTGATCGGGGAAATTTATAGTATTGAAATGCCTGCCAGAAGTTGCGTCGTTCATCAAGAAATACCAAAAGAGCGAAGACGCCGGTTTTCCGGTTTGAGCTTTCAGAATACCTTTATTTTTTCATTTTGTCGACCAGTGTAATCTAGCTGTAGAAAATACAACCTTATAGAGAGCAATGACGCGAAGTCTCTAGATATACGGTCACCTGGGCATCCGCCTTTATACAGGTCGACTAACGACGTTTCTCGTATACTGTTCGGCTGTTCCTAAAAAAACGATTTCCTGATTTGAAACAGATTCAAAGCAAAAGGACAATAGAATGCTATTGAACAGCGCTGCAAACTTTCACTGTCATGAAAGGATTTTCATTTGAAATTGAAAGCTTTGAATTTCAATTTTCAACGAGTGAGCTGAGAATGAAAGAGACTTTCAGCTCCAATCAGCTGACAGTGATTGTTGGGTTAGCGGCATTTCTGTGATTTCGCACACGCTCTGTTGCTTTAGCGATGTTTAC
Organism: Wyeomyia smithii; assembly: GCF_029784165.1. Taxonomy (NCBI): domain Eukaryota; kingdom Metazoa; phylum Arthropoda; class Insecta; order Diptera; family Culicidae; genus Wyeomyia; species Wyeomyia smithii. The sequence goes on from NC_073696.1 coordinate 47,822,571, forward strand.
ATGGTTGAGAATGTAGATGCTTATATAATTCATCGACTCCATGCAGTGAATTGGCTCAAATCAAACAATATCGATATTAAATCAGACATCTCATTTCTTTCAATGGCCGGACTTTCATTGAAAATTGATACGCGTTAACACTAGAAGTCGTTTCAACTTGAGACAGTGAAGATGCGGTTTTTGTCATTTTCGTTTGCAGTGTCGAGAATTTGCAGGCCTGCCATTGAAGCTACGCACAGGTGTGTGTGGTATACCCCAGTGAAATACAAAATATACTACACGATGTAGACGATTCAAACCAACATATCATTGGGTTGGGGCCATTCACAAGTGTGTGTGGTTTATTCGAAAGAAATACAAAAGCTATTATATTTTCATCTATGGAACCGAGTTAGACCAACAAGCATTAATGATGTTGCTGGGACCACGCACAAGTGTATGTATTTTAGCAACTAAATATTGAAAGTGTAATAAATTCTACGGTTTGAAACCAGTTTAAACCCACAATAAAGACCAGGCACGCGTGTTCGTGACTTGTATGTAAAATATACAATTTCTACATGTCATCTGAAAGAGTCTGTTAATGTGATGTAACCTAAAACACCTTTTTTTCCTGTAGGAGCCTATGACCACTGCTACCATTAGTTAGATATATTGTGGTATACTCCGCGTTAATTTTTATGCACTGTCAGTTCGTTCCATCACTATGGGTATCAGTGATAGTCGCACCCAGACTTTGCATTTCATCCCAAGAAGGTATGACTTTTTTGATGAAGTTCCTTACCTTTATTAGTTCAGCAGACCATATCTCGTTAGGCGTGAGGATACCTTTTCCAAGAATACGCAGTCTTTGCTGAATTAATGCGCTGCATTGGCACAGTAAGTGTTCCGAGGATTCTACTTCAGAATTACAGAAACGACATAAGTCATCTGTCAGTTTACCTAATTTTTTAAGGTGATACTTACTCGGACAGTGCCCAGTAAGTAGGCCAGTTAACGTACTCAGATCAGCTTTATTCATACTGAGAAGGTTCCGTGTGATTCTTTTACATGGTGTAATGAATAGTTTAGATTGCCTTGCTTTGGAGTAAAACTTCCAGTTGGCATCAATCATCATTGATTCCCAGCCTCTTGGCTCAGATTTCAAACAGGATGAAGATACCCCACAGAATGGCTCCGGCCCGACGAAAGCAGTTGAAGAACCAATTCTCGCTAAGAGATCGGCTTTTTCATTTCCTTCTATACCACAGTGACCAGGCACCCAGTATAGATTGACAACGTTTGTTACAGTTAGTTGTCGTAGGGATTGAATACAATCCCATACCAACTTCGACTGACATGTGTATTAGGGTGGGACAAAAAATAAATGTTAGCTCTTTGCACTTTTCGTGTTCCTTATGGGTCCCATAACAACTGTGTAACTTTTCAGATCGATCGGTGAAACGCCCGATTTGCGCCCGATCTTTAAAGTTTCCATACGATTTTATATGGAAAAATACACTTTTTCAAAACTTGTTCTCTAGAAATTCCCAGTTGGCTCCTAAAAATATATCGGCACATGATATTTGTAGGAAATTTTCCTGGGAAAAACTCTTCTGAAGACCGTAACGCGCTACGACGCTTGTAGAAATTGCTATTCACCTCAAACTGATTGAATGTCTGACGGACGGCTCACCATTGAAATTTTCCAGCAACACTGCTACAGCGCCTGTAGACTCGCCCATTTTAGAGCCATCTGTATAAAATATGACTGATCCAGGACGAACTTTGGACCTCCTTCTTCCCATTCACTGCGATTGGTTTCAATCACTTTGAAAGGAACATTGAAGTTAGTTCTAGCGTCCATCCAGTCCACATTCATAGTTATTAACGTGTTCAGTTGGAAATCTTTAAGGATTCGTAGATGTCCCTTTAGATCCCCTTCCTGAAAAGTTTTAACACGTTATAGCCTAAGAGCACCTTTTTCGGCTTCAAGTTGTACATACTGATGTAAGGGTAGAAGATATAAAAGAGCTTCTAAGGCTTTGGATGGTGCACTGGCCATTGCTCCTGTTGTTCATAAACATGCCAGACGTTGTAGTTTATCTAACTTTTTCTGAGCTGATAATTGTGAAGTTTTAGGCCACCACACTAGCGAGGCATAAGTTACTCTGGGTCTCACTATTGCCGAGTATATCCAGTGAATCATCCTCGGCTTGAGTCCCCATTTTTGCCAAATGTATTGCTGCAAGCCCAAAGAGCGTTGTTTGCTTTTGAGATCGCATACTCTAGATGGTCGTTCCAGTTGAGCTTATGGTCAAGCATAACACCTAGGTACTTGGTTCGCTTGGATAGCACCAACTGTGTGTCTCCCAACTTAAGAGTTGCAATATTATACTTTCTATTTCTTGTAAATGGGATTATATCTGTTTTAGAAGGATTGACGCTTAGTCCTTCCAGGTTACACCATTTAAGTGTGTAGTTTAAGGCGTATTGCATTCTATTGGAAATAGTAGATCCGCATTTACCCCTAACTAAAATAGTAATGTCATCAGTGAATCCGATGATTTCGTATCCTAGGTTCGTTAAGTTGTTAAGAAGATCATCGACAACAAGAGACCACAATAAGGGAGATAAAACCCCTCCTTGTGGGCAACCCCTTGTTGGTTTTGTCGTTAAAGTTGATCTTCTTAAATTGGCTGTTATCAACCGGTTTGATAACATAGCGATAGTCCAATTCAAGATGCACATGTCAAAACCGCGTTTTTCATAGCATTTTTTTATAGATTCGTGAGAAGCATTGTCAAATGCTCCCTCAATATCAAGAAAGGCTGTCAGTGAGATTTCTTTAGCCTCAAAAGACTTCTCTAGTTTTGAAACCAGCGTGTGGAGTGCTGTTTCAGTTGATTTACCAGTTTGATAGGCAAACTGAAATTTGTTTAATGGTCTACTTTTTAAGTATGATAATTTGATATGTAGATCAATGATTTTTTCCATCATTTTCAAAATGACAGGAGTTAGACTGATTGGTCTATATGCTTTGGGACTCGTCCTATCACGTTTTCCAGCCTTAGGAATAAATATGACGCGGACTTCTCGCCATTTACTCGGAATGTAGCTTAGTGACATGCTAGCTTTGAACATCTCCACCAGACAGGGGACTATAATATCCTTGCTTTTTTGTAAAAGCACTGGATAAATCCCATCTGGCCCCGGCGATTTAAAGGGCTTTAAGGAATCCACTGCCCATTCAACTCTTGACGTCGTGAATATTACAGTTTTCCGTTTCACCGGGCAACTTTCTTCGAAGGAATCTATTATATTAGTTAGAAAAGATGAGGAAACAGATTAGAGTTGCTCAGTGGAAGAGATGTCCGCTGACAGCAAAATCTTGTTTGAGAGTGTGGTATAGTAGCTATCCCAATTAAGACTAAGACCTAAGACACCTTTTGAGTATTAAAAATGGCAGAGTCTGAGCAAAGTTTCTTACCAAAGTACAAACAAAGTTTCTTTACAAAAAGCCAAAGCAATCAAAATCCGAGTTATTTTTAATGCTTTTTAACGCAATTTTTCAACTCAACATGAAATTTGCCACTTACTACTAATCAAAGAAAAAAAAAAAATAACAAAAAAAAAATATCCTTGTTGTGTATACTTCTCCTGGCAAGACGATAAAAATTCGCAAACCAACTAAATTCATAAAAACCAAAAAAATTAATTAGTTCACGGTTATTACGAATCCGTGGAAAAACATTTTTATTTAATCTGGCAACATCTAGTATAAATTTGGTTCATTGTCTTTTAGCTTAGCTTGACTGACTACACACATCCATGATTGATCCGAGTCAGTAAAATTGCACAGTGAATTAACTGAATGTCGTTGGGAGTGTGCGACCATTCTCATTGTACAAGCTTTGGTGACTCAATACTTCGAAGGATCAACAACGACGCAGGCCACGTCCTGCAATCAGGAGAGAAAAGAAAATAAATCTTAATGTGACCCTTGCTGTTTGAAGACCGTGTTAACATCTGCATCTCCACGAAGGTCACGGGAAGCATGTTTTATTAGTTAGGATGGGTAAATTGGATCAGGATTCACCTCGTTCAGTCGGCTGATTAGAGATGCACATTTAGTGTATTTATATTTGAAACCGGTTTAAACTAGCAGACATTAGTAATGCTGTAGGGACCAGGCTCGAGTGTGTGTGCTTTACTCCACTAGAGCACAAGACTGCTCAACTTTCCAATTTTAGACCAATTCTAACCAGCAGACAAATGCTGTTTGGGCCACTCCACACAGTAAGTGGTATAATTCAGTGGTCTGCTCAATAAGTTTGGCACATTGTCTTTTCATACTAAAGTCGGATACGACCGTAGATAAGAATAAAGCTGATTAGGGTAACGGGGGTATTTTGGCCCACTTGTGAACATTTTACGCATTTCATCTGATAAATAATATATTTAAGAAGAATACTACACTATAGTTTTCGGCAAAGTAATGACTAGATAGCATTATTTTGGATTTAGTTCACAAATATTCAAAATCATGTTTGAGTCAACCAAAAGTCAAAAGAAAGTGGTAATATTCAACTCAAATTCTGAAAGCTGTTGTAGTAAACACGTATACTTTTGAAACAATTTATTGTTGTAGTAACATCAGTAAAATACCATAGAAACAGATTTTATATTCTAACAAGTGGAAAAATATTGAAATAGTAGTTTGAGCCATGGCCGAAATATGGTTGTCTCTGTCTAAAGCGAGCACATTTTGGCCATGCCAAGTTTTGACAGCTCTTTGTTTACCATTCGGCCATTCCGCGCTGAACGGAGGAGCAGCTTGTAGTAATTTCCAGGTAAATATTTCTTAATTTATCTTATTGAACAATATAAAATTGGCTGAGAATGCCTGTAAAACCACCATAGGCCCGATCTTTTCGTTTTCAGGTGCCTAAAATTTTGAAACATTCACAGCAGAAGAATTATCTCCTCATACCACTATTACTGCTCTAAAAAGATCAACGATGATCTAAAATATAATTGGTCCGAAACATTTTCACACATGGTCCTATAGAGGTAAGTAGAAATATAAACTTGGTTGTCCAAAAATGTTTTTAGTACCTCGTAGAAACTTTGATATTTTTAGAATAATTTTGCGATAAATTGCGTTGTTGAAAGATGTATGTTTAATAAATACTTGGCTTTTCACAATGGTATGGACAGGTATTTAAGTAGAAAAATCGTGTTTTTTTAAACCAATTGGGCAATCACTTCCTAAAGATGGTGGCGAACCAGCCTGTGGCTGAAAGCCACCTTGATAAAGTAATAAAAAAAAATTTCCTAAAGCTTGCGTAAATACCCACGTTACCCTTTAATGTGAACTAATTACACATGTTTAAACACTGTTTGGGAAAATGCACTCTGATCCTAGATGCGCCAACGCCTTCCCGGTAATAACGAAACAATTTTTAAGCTTTATTAATTCGTAATTCACAATGGTTGCCTATCTGATTTAGTGAGGTAGACTTGAGCTAAGCTGTGCTCACTTAGTCTCTAAAAACACAACATCTGCCCACCATCGCCGTCGACGGCGGAAAGAATCAATCACAAACGAAATTAATTGACCACCCGCGTGAAACCAGGAGGTAAACCTAAACATTATTCAAGTGGATACTCTCCATCTTTGAGTTCTGCCGGGTGCCCCGAAAGGAGCTCTATTCTCTTCGAATGTCGTAATGATTTAATTTCACGATGCACACCGTTGCTGCACCGTTTGGAGAAAGTCTACAAAAAAAATATGAATATTTCCGGAGAATCCACAAACTGCTGCGCATAAGAAACCGAATACGGAAAAGAGGTTCGCCGCCTCTTCGAAGGTTAGCTTCCGGTTGATACCGGTAATTATAGGGTCCAGCCGTTTAGGGTCGGTCGTTCTGTTCGCATGTTTGGTGGTGGCGGCGGCGGAGTGTCATGCATCATTGTGCACATGTTGTCGAAAGGTTGAAGGTTGTTAGTTTTGTTGATTTTAGCAAACCGATGATAATTTGCACAGTTGCCTTTGTCGAGAGCTAGATTATATAATAGCATCCGACGCAGTTGCACTTTATGGCGAAAACGGTGAATTGGAAACCTAACGGAACACCAGTCATCTATTTATGGGTCAAACACAGCAGCGTCGATTCCGACAACATGTGCGTGCCATACGCTTCGGAACAAAGGTTCATCGGACAATATCAAGAATGGAGGTTTTAAATTTTTATCGTTCCCTTGAAAAATGACTTTACGAACATTTATCGTTTCCTATGTTTATTGATGAGTTGCGATTAGCCTCTTGAAAGAGTCGGTTTCGCTTCATTGATGGGCCAACATGGTGCCTGAAAAGCAAACCTTGTTTAGGGATGATGACACTTGACAGTTATGCCCGTGTGATAGCCCGTTTATCATCCACTCGCACCGGGGCGCCTCTTCTAATACGACACACCAATATCCAGGGGCTGCCTAAAATTCGTGCCTTGTTAATAATTGTATTATAATGAGTTTTAAGTTTGATGATTACTTTCTCGCTGCAATAATAAATCTGAGCAATAAGAGGAACCATTAAAAACTCGATCATAATGGCCGTATTTGCATTTCTCATGCCTTATTCCAGGCTCAGTGGATCCATTCTCAACACCGGGAACGAACTGGGAAAATAAAATAAATCAGAGAGTTGTGATAATTCTATAATTTATCTCACTCGATTATACCGGACCGGTGGAGCCATGTATATTTTTTGCACCGTGTCATGGCAGTAAATCGCGTTTTTTTTCTCTCGATCAGATCGAACCGGTGGTGCTGATCACGCGCCCGCTCACGAACCGCAAAAGATCGGTCGTTCGACTGACAGCAGGCCCCGGGTTTCAAGAAACCACACTTCGGGCGTCATCGTAATCAATATTTTGCAGTTCTGTGATGACTTTGATATGAAACTTAGCACAGCCGGCCAGGGTGGGAGTCAGTTTAGTGTTGAACCCGAACCGGATAGGGTGGAGTGAATCAAGTCGACTCTGTGCTTTCGAAATGCGTGCAGCATCCAATCATATGATTACCATAACAAGACCAAAACCAGGAACAATTCCTTTGCCAATGATAATTTGCGTTCGTTTGCTTTGCCTTTCTCAGCTCGAGGAAGATCACAATGTCGTAGGAAAAGTTGAATCGTCTCACTCAACCTGACAATGCAGCGTTGAATTATGTTTCTTCTAAGTTCAACTCTAATATTTCTAGAAAGTTGAAGAGGACTTTTTAATATTTCTATGTTAAATGATCAATCGACTAATTTCCAATGGCTTTGTATTTAGTTTTGAGAGCTGAGATTTTTTAAGGTTGGGTTTTCTTTTGAACTCGAGGGTATCTTTCAAAAAGGTGTGTTTAGGATGCTTTCTACTTAAAGTATATCTTAGAAAGTTTTGATTATACAAAAAATCGCTGAGAAATTTTTATTCAACAAAATAAGAAAATTAAAATTTTATCAATTTTGTTTTTGAAATATGTTAAATCAATGTTTGGAATATTTCGGAACCAAGATTGATTAAATTTGGAATATTTGAGAAAATACGCCGTTTGCACAGTTTCCCAGCAACGATCATGATAATGACAATGCGTGATTAATATTCCACAATTTACTATCTTGAATTAGGCACGCAACTTAGTTTTCGAAGTGTAACTTTTTTAAACAAATCATTCAGAGTATTACCCATCGCGAGCTGGAACTTTGTCCTATCTATTAAGCACAGCTTGAATACCATCACGATTAAAGTGTTCGTCATTTTAGGCTATCCACGAATCAACTTTACTTGACGAAGTTACTTGACTGGAGATGAACTTTATTGCTATTTAAGTAACAGGTTTGTTACCTAAAGAGTCATTTCACGTTATTGCTAATTAAGTAATACGGAAAAGCTTTGCGTGTAATAAACATTGTATTAGTATATTGTATAGGGTAATGTATCATGATCCGACCAATTTAGACTATTTTCAAAGTACATCGCTTTTCATGTCACATTTTCACCATTAATATTACATCTAATCATAAATAATATATATTTATCGCAAAAGTCTATCTGTCTAGTTTTTTTTCTCTGTGTGGACTCATCACTGCGACCAGAGACATTTTTATCTATTGTGATATTGCCCAGGTGTTTTCTGTACTCCGCACTTCATATTATTGGCAGTATCACTATTGAAGTGAATGATACTATTTTTTTATTTATATCCGTGCTTGTGTGTGAGAGTTTACCCTTACATTTCAAGCTTACTGCTCTACTATACCGAGCCTCTTTTCTATCCTACCAATATCGCCAAATTACAATTGCCTGAACTGAGGCTACACCTAACGTTCCTCTCTGGCCAGGTTTATTCTGTGAGGGACTTATTATGTCAAGAGGAAGGAGTCTTATCGAAACCTCGTTCCTCGTGCCAATATTGCCAATTACAATTCCCTGTAGAGGGTAAATATTTCTGAAATCAGTTTTATTATAAGAAGGACTTATTTTGTCAAAAGGAAGAAGTCTTATGGAACCTCGTTCCTCCTACAAACACCGCGTCACAATCACAATTCCCTGAAGAGGCACTCAATGCTTCACCTCTGGTCAGGTTCATTATAAGTAGGACTTATATTTTTGTCAAGAGGAAGGAGTCGTATCGAAACCTCGTTCCTCCAGCCAAGACCGCGTCATAATTACAATTCCCTGAAGAGAACTATTATACGTTACTCAGAACAGTTTTATTATAAGAGGGACTTTTTTGTTAGGATGAAAGTCGGCAAGGGTACTATAGAATTCAGCTTGAAGGTAGGGTATGTATTAGAGAGCCTGAGAATGAACCCATGTTAAAGTCCTTTGACAACCAAATGGCCTGATTCTACTAAGATTCGAACCCACGACCACTCGCTTATCAAAGCGGACTCTGTAACCTTGCTGATACGAAGCTCTCTTGATCTGTCTAGTTTACAAAAATAATAATTTATAGCAAATCTGACGTAAATTTATTTAAATATATCGTTTTTCCTGACCATAGAATTTGTATCAAAATCGGATTAGGGTGAATCATGATCGGACCCAAAAATGTATCATAATCGGACCAGTGTGCTTCTGTGACTTCAAGCGATTTTCCGCTACGCGTGCTGGGCTTTACATGCATGGTGTTTGGTTTGGGCTAGATAAATTTGATATCTTTTCGTGATTCTAAAAATATTTTCAAACATTTTTCAGAGTACAGTGCTTTTTCGATTTTATCACGGTCAAAAAAAAATTTTATCGTGAATTTGGCGAAGCCGTGAATTCAGCGAAATGATAAAAATTGATTTTTTTGTGTTGGATTTAATTGAAATTTATGATATTTTGAGTAAAACGATACACTTTCATAGTTGAATGGAGTATAGGCTTAAGATTCAAATGAATAAACAATGCTCATTTTTTAGCATAACTAGCAGAGTCTAATGCTTTTTAATGTGAAATTGTGGAACCGCTAGATTTTATAATTTTTAAATCCACACTCTATGAGGACCAAACTGTAGGGCTATTTGAGTTGTTAGCAGATCTTTTTTCTCAACTGCTTAAAAAATACGTAATTTTTGCTTCAAAGTCAATAAAATACGTATTACATGGTTCATTTTTCTCAAAATTATGACACAAATTATTAGTAACAGATGTGACACTTGGTTGCTTCAGAAAACTGATCAAATAAATTGAGTTCATAAAATTAAACACATGCAAGGGCACAAGGCACAAGTGAAAATGATGTTTCGAATACATTTTCTGCAACTGCAAGTAAATTATTCTTGATTTAAAGTTTAAAAGTTAAAAAGCGTGATAAAAACGAGAAAAAACCGTGAGAAAATCGAGCCTGAATTTGGCGAGTAGTGATAAAAACGACTGTCGATAAAAGCGAAAAAGCACTGTACACTGGGGTCTTTTTTTACGCGGGTTATTTTTATGCGGTTTTTTTATACGCGACTTTTTTACGCGATTTTTTACAATAACGCGGATTATTTTTATGCGGTTTTTTTAAATAACGCGGATTATTTTTACGCGATTTGGAAGATTATTTTTAAGCGGTATTAAATAAGTTTATTATAAGTAAATCCAATAAAGTAAAAAATCAATCGTATGGTTCATGACAATAAAATATTTTGTTTCATTAATCTAAATAATTAATATATTTGCTATTATCATCAAATAATAAGCAATTTCCGTTGATTCGGGAAGAAGAAACAAAATTTATTAACATTATTGTATAACGATACGAGTCAGGGTCGTTGCGATTAACTTCCGATTATAGAACGAAAGCTTAAACATGTGGCAAAACTATTATAAAAAAAGTTATTGTCATGTTCTTCAATGAATTTTCATTTTAGAAGTGAACTCATTTTGTGTGTTTCGTTACCATTTTTAAATCATTTTTTAAGTTTATATTTACTTACGTGCCATTATTTTTAATCGGATTTTTTTTAAACGGAGTTTTTTTACGCGTTTTTTTTAAATTACGCGGTTTTTTTTATACGCGGATTTTTTCAACGCGGTACAACGAACCGCGTAAAAAAAACCCCAGTGTATTGCGAAAACGTTATGAATTATATTTCAGCTTCCAATACGGTAAATTTGCTTATTCAATTTGTGGGTGTTTTTTCGGTTGCAGTTTCGTTTTACCGATAGCTCACTCCACCAGCACAATTTTGAGAAACGATGTATGACCAACTTGTAGTCCCCAAGTAGTACTACGAATTTCCGAATATTGCAATGCTCTAACTTTTATGCCTGAAGTGCGATATTCAGCCAATGGTACTTGTTGCGGGAGTTACCTCACGGTGAAATATATTTTACTCTCACGCTCACTTCATTTTTGAGACCTATTTCCGATTCCATCTAAAGTGAAGTGACAAAAATTAGCTCCGTGAAGTGAGATTGACAGTGAAGTGAAAATGAGAATGTGACAAGTGAAATGAGTTTCCCAGCACAAAAATTTCCCAAAAAGCACAAAAAAGTCCCAGAAAGTCGAGTTTTTCCAATATTTTTTTTCGGGAGAACACCAGATCTCGGCGTTTTACGCAAGTCTAAGATATTCGGTATCAACAAAAAATCCATATCGACAATTGCATGAACTGTGTCTTTCGTCATCAGTCGAAAAAGTGAGACTCAAAGCGGTCAATTTGAGACACTACTTCCTTAAGTTCGATTGAGTTGAAATTTTGTATGAGAACATTTTTCGAAAAGTCGAACCTTTTAAGCCCTATCGCTAAGCGAAATTCAAAGATAAGTTTTTTGCCTTACGTTTCCTTTGCCGCAGCTGAAAAATTAGTTTGTCTCAAAGAGAGTCTTTCTAATGAAAAATAAATTTGATACACATATGATCATTAGATCACAAATCAATCAATTTTTACCTTCGTGAAATCATTTTACCGTTCAAAATAACCGTGAAAAAAATCCACGCAAAACTTCACATATAGATTTTTATATATTTTGATTTATCACTCTCTCGTAAACTGTTCGAATTATCGCGGGAAAAAGTGCTTCCTAAATAAGGATGACACTGAGTTATATTTTCCCTATTTAGTGGACTATTTATAGTGAAGTTTTAAATAATTTTGCGAACCTTACGTCGTTTTTGAGAGGTTTTATTCTAGTTTGCGAACCTTACGTCGATTTAGAGGGGTTTCATTCTATAAAAATAAGCTTCATCATTTATATTCAGTTCCAATGAATTAAACGAGAAATCCTTCAATGGATATATCAAGCATAAGCAAAGTAAAGCAGTGATGTCTCAGAAGTGAGTTGGTCCGATCATGGTTCAATGCTGTTCCGATTATGATACAAAACAGGCTTTCGCATTTCACCAATAATTCAAACTTTGAAGCAAATATTTCATATAAAAAGTGTTCCTACATTGAATTTAAATGTTACAGAAGCATATTACTGGAAAATATGCTGCAATCTTTAAATATTTGATTTCAAAATCACTGCTTCAAAACAAGACTTGGTAACAATTGTAAGGGCAAATTGTGCTCGAAAATAGACCATTTTTTAGAACTTTTTTAATAATAGTCATACTTAAGCAATCTATATGAAACCTTCTGAACATCATCAGAAGAAGTTTTTGATTTGCGGGTACATATTTGATACAGTTTTATTCAATGTTTCAGAAATCTCGCATATAAAAAATGGTCTGATCATGGTACATTTTCTGACTGGTCCGATCATGATACAACACCCTAATCTCTCCAGGGAAACTAACGTTTGCGGAAAAAAATGGACTTTTTTCAGATGGTGATGGAAAAAAACTAAGATAGATAATTGAGTTGGATAAATTTCCCATTAATGGTAATTATATTATCTTATTTGCAAAAAAATGTACGCCCTTGCGAGCGGCCAAATCTGGCCAGAACACCGTGTCTTCGCCCTTATAATATCTCTTGATGAACGACGCAACTTCTGGCAGGCACTTCGTACTATAAATTTCCCCGTTCACGGTCAGCCCGGAGAGAAAGATGAGCGACTTCGACATTCCTTCCTCGCTGATTGTCAGCCACAGCCGCACCTTCTTGGGAAACTTGGTCTGTGAAATAAACTTCACCTCGATGCTCACTTCCTTCGTAGGGGTGGTGAAATACGAAGTGCCCTGCTAATCGTTGCCATCCAGGGTAAGATAGGTCTCGTCGGCCATCACCACTGCCACGTCGCGATTCGCCGGGAAAATCGACTTGACCATGTTATTCAACCGCTGTCGCTGCGTCATTGCCTGCAGCTCCGAGCCCAGTGAACGGGACTGCCGCTTCCTGACATATATGTCCATGTTCTCCAGATACTTTTTCACTGTTTTACCACATGCACCAACCTCCCGGCCAAGTGCATGCAGCGATTTAGCCACTTTTCCCTCGGTCTTCCTATCCAGCATCCTTTGGAGCTTCTTGTCGCTTAGGGTTAGTTGGCCGTCCGGAACTGGGCTTTCTTTCGATGCTCTGATTGTTGTTCAATAGTGTCAAGATGTTGTATATGCCGGAACGGGCATACTCGGCGTCCACAAAGTGCCACACGATGACCGTTTTTGACACGGCGCGGCGCTTCACTTTTTTAGCCATCACAGTTAGAGTTTGAGCTGTCAATTTTTTTTGCTAACTCACGGGTTACTATGATTGATGATGGCATGAGTAGTTTCGTCAGTGCGATTAAAGGTAAACCCATGAAAAATCTTTTCGTCCATTTTTTACCGAAAACGTTATTTCGAGCTTCAGGGCAGCATTTTTTTCGCTTTGGTTGACCTGAGATAGTTGACCAGTGGTATTGGTCTAGTTCAAATGTATAAAATGGCAAAGATATTAGCCGTCAGAGTTTAGCAAAGTAAACCGATATTTTGGAATCAAACTGAAAGTGCGTGATTGAGGATTCGGTTTAATCCGTCAAAAAATTTTGGAACATCAGGAACGTCGGAGTGGAAATTTCTATTGATAAAATTGCTATCCACGGTGCTTTTGACTACAAAACAGTTTGTAGAAACGATAACCCAAATGAGGATTTAAAATATTTACCTAAAAATTTCATTGTTAATCCCAACAGTTCTCAACATTAGAAAGAGCACAGCGCACTAGCGGTTGAATTGAAGTGCTTTATTTCTACAATTGTGGTGAAAAACGTGTGGCTTAACGTAGGGTACGAAAGCGAGGAGGATTCCACTGAAGCACGACCTGTTGGTTCAAGCGGCAGGGGAAATCAATTCCCATCCGGTAATAAGTGATAATTCCATCATTTGTTTTACTCGTAATCAAATTTCCTAACCGGGATAGTTTCCCGTGGCAATACCGCAGACCAATTTCATTGGCAGTTTGGGCGGAAATCGAGGAAATTAGCCTAAAAGATCGGTAAGTGATTTTCATCTTGTTTGTGGCTTGGTGGAAAAACGACGGAATTCTCTCGTAGTGGTACACGAAAAGGTTACGCTGTTATGGCTTGGGAATGTCGCCAGGAAGGGGAATCTACCTGCCAGTAATTTGCAATTTGCTTTGTCAGCGAACCCTTCCGAGGCTCCGCCATGGATAATAAAACCAGAAACGACTCCAATTAGGCTGACCGTGGTGGCCTGATCGTTCGAGCGACTATCCCAGATCATGTCACGTCATTATTTGTGAATCATTTTCGGTGATGGTTTTACTCTACTTACGCTGTCCTTAACCAAACAAAGGATGGCTAACAAAAAGCTACAAATCTAGCACAAATGCGAACACGAATGTCAACAGCACCAGCAGGAAAACCATCATTATTTAATCGTTTGTCGTAATGCAATTAGAGGGTCTTCGTGCAAACGCCAGTTAAAACAATGGATATATAATTTCCTAACCTCGATTTAGATCCAGATAAGTTACACCCTTCGGTCGGAGTAAACAAAAACAGTGACATTAGCTCACGAGTGAACGCACCGAACCGCGCCGCAACCGAAATTAAGATCAATTTGACTCGATTGTGTCAGAAGCGCGCGAAACTTATTTCCCCCTTCGGTTGCCCGGCAGCAAGAGGAGGAACAGAGTGGTAACGAGTCCGTCGAAAGCGGGGTGGGAAATTAAATTTAACCACCATCCAAATTCATTTCCATTGGCAAGCCCATAACGGAAGAGCGCGCTTCGCTTTGTGAATACGCGGCGGCGGCAGCGGCATCGGCTTCGGAAACTTCGGCTTGGGCTTCGGGTGGAAGACGAAATAAGAGATCAAAAAATGGCGGCCGCCTGCGTAAAGCTGCGGAGTAAAATCAACACATAGATCATCTGTAGCAAATTTAATTGCGTGTGATTCTGGAACTAATTCCATCATTTAACTTGGAGATATTATGCACTGCCGGATGGGGTAAGGGCTCGGTGAGGAGCGGCTTTTTTTGGGGTGGAAATGGAGTGTGTAATTAACGAAACTCGAATTCAAAGTTCAGCCTTAATTAAAGTACGGTTGGAAAATGGGTAATGGTTGCTTCACCCACCGCAAATGCCGGGAGATCAAACGGACAAGTAAGAATGTTTGATGTTGTAGCAGTTTAGAATGTTTAGGTGGGTTCCAAATAAGTTTTTATGGTTCCATTGCGATACTGATCGGGTAATTAGAAAACTATTATTTTAAACAATTTTCTTAACTCCGAAGAATTTTTTTTGATACGGTAGATTCATTAGCAAAATAAAAAATGTTGGAAACTTGTGAAAAAAAATTCTACAGATTTATAAACTTTTCCAATGTCGATCCTTTAGTATTATTAAAGTAAATTATTATTGAAAGTTTTAAAATTAAAAAATTGATTTAAATCTTAAAGTTGAATAAAAAAATTGTCGGATTTACGTAAAGCTATGAAATCTTAAAACCAGGTAGCTAATTTCCTCTAGAACAGAACGGAAGTGATCACGTGCGCCCAATTTGCTCCAAAGAAACCGTAAAAAAGTGCTTCTACTTCATCCCAAGCAGATCTTCATCCTTGCTTCCCAATTACATCGAAATTTGGCCGCCTGCTGCTGCACGCACTGATGGTCTCTTAAACGGACCACCCGACGGGCAGCTGGCCGATACCGACAGTCGTCATTCCGCGAGGCCCTTTGTCGGCTTTGATGAAATCGTCAATATTTATCTACAATTAAAGGCACCTCCTCAACACACGCACCGAGCGCGCTAGATAGGGAGGGGTGCTGTGTCTTGAAGTTTATTACGAAATTGAACCAAATTATAAACCTCCACTCTGCCGTCGTACGGCGGTTAATAGGGAGAGAAACCTAATAACAAGCTTAGCCAACGAAACTTGACTCGCCCACTCACTTTGTACGTTGGCCACCCCGGCTGCCAACAATACCGCTCCTACGGGAACGGAAGCGGATTCTGATCAAAGCGGGTGTTTGCCGCATCATCCGCGACGCGTCAGTACCTTCATACAACTTTGTTTTCAGAGGTATCGAAAGACTGAAATCGAACGAACCGTTCCCATGTTCTAGTTTCTATTAGTAACGAAGATGTCGCCCAGTCTTAGTTTAGGTTACATATGATGAGAAGGGAATGATTATAATTGCACAATAACGTTGAAATTGACGCAGTGAAGATCTAGTCGACGCACCACGATTGGTTTTTAGAAAGGCGGAAATTGAGGCGATACAGCTGGAGCATAATTTTCGTGATTGTTCTTCGGCTGACGTTCGTACAATCTGTTGAATACCAAGCGACGAACCCTCGTTCTTGCAGTTTTTCCCCGTAACACCAATCGCTCGTTTTCTGTCTAAAAAAATTACTTTGTATGTTGAATACCGAACATTTTACCACCCGGAACATCATTAAATTTGCGTCACTCACTTCGCCAATTACTGCAAGATTTCCATCGACTTCATTTGTTACACTTTGCACAAGTTCTAAATTACCGCACTTCATTAGTACGTAAAACTCCGATCCAGTGGCGAATTCGAAATTGTGTATGTATGGGATAGAACCCTTACTGGACCGCACCGGCTGGGACCCCGAGGCCGATGGGGTGGCCAACTTGGTAGTGTACAAATATTATCTTTTTTCGGTTTGCCCCACCATCTACACCTGCTTTGTTGAGTGAAGAAAAAAATGCTAGGAAAGTGTTCTCTTCGGGGTACACATTATCCAGTGCTGAACATCAAAAGGAAGGCAATTTCATTTACCGTTGGCAGGGGTGCGTTGAATCACCGAACTCAAGATATTAGGTGCGTAACTTTATTCTCTCTATTTGTTAATCGATGGCACCAGCATTGCCATTCTACGCATATTTGTCCCATGTTCCAAATCAAGCAAACAAGAAAAACGATTTTGAAGTTTCACAATACTTTTACGCATTGTATCAATGTGTCAAATGCAATTATTAAATGCAAGTTTCACCTTGCAACACACTGTTTTCATTCAATCTAGTTGAATGTTTTCCGGTTTAACTCTCTTTTTCATAAAAATACCCACTGGGACAAAAATGCCATCCAGTTTCATCCATCTAGTTTAGTTAATTGAAATTAGGTAACCTACCATCAAATAAAGATATTTGTTTTTGGAGATTGCCAATTCCTATCTTATTTAAACGATGTTGAGTTTCCACTATTTTGGCTACGCTCGAAAGAACTATTTCAACTTCCCATTCTTATGCATCTCGTGCGTTTATCTCTTATGCTCAGAAAAGTAATGCATTCAGATGACAAACCAGCCCACAAGGTTTGAGAATCCATTACAAAGCGTTCCGGATTTAAATGATCAAGCAAAGTGATTCTCGGTACCGGATTCCTGTAGATCCGAAATGTAGCCAAATTGAATTTGATGAATTTGAATAGAAAATCAGACAATCAGACTTGGTATTGTTTTTGAAGATTTTCGGAACAAACAATGTTTGTTTTTCAAAGTTTTCTAAAAATATACCTGAAAATGGACTCTTTGGTGATAAAAAATGAGAATCGACTAAAAGTAACATGGGACAACTAAGCGTAGAACGGCAGAGCAGTAAGTGCTGGCGGATTTCGATATATCTAAAACGGGATGACCCAAGCTGAGAAATTTCGCGAGCAAGCCGCTTTGACCTGTTAGTGATTTTATTTGTGTGAAAATGTCGTAATTGCGGGAAGTGTTACTTTTCTCATTTAATTCAAAGTAGAGAGTAAAAATAAAGGGAAATGCTGCTCTTGACGAAACAACGTGCCGTGATTGGTTCCATTGCTTTAAAGACGATTGTTGACGACTGTCCGCGTTAAGAAAATCCAAAACCTTCGGAGACGCTGAATTGAAGGAATTGCTCGATGAGGATCCAGGCTTGCCTGTGAACAGCTGCCTTCGTGGAAGGAAGGAAAGGTTTCAATTAATGCTATTAGGCCAAGCAACTGCGCAACAATACGATCGGAGACACAAAAAAGCGCTTCCACTGCATGAGCCAAAGTCGTTAAAATTACATAGAAACGCTCAAATGGTAAGTCTTACTTCCATCCAACATATACTTGCAGTGTTGGTTAATTTTTCATATTTGCGAACTTTTTTTTTTTAAGGGGGGATTTGTTAGTAGCTTAAGTATTTATGATAAATATTAGTAAATAATGAGTATGTGTGTCCAATCACAAATGGTGACTTCTCAACACTGTTAGAAATTTGTAATTTTAATTGTTAGGATTTGTTTGCTTTCGCAATTAGGACTTATCATTCGTAGGGATTTAAACCTACTTGTCAGAAAAGGGGAAGTAAACTTACAACTAACTTAATTGCTAACTTATTGGCTATAAAAAGAGCTTATCGTAGCAATTGAGGATTGCAACGATTTTTGTCGAAAATTGTTAATAATTTTATTTGACATAGCTTCTAATGGTTCAACACCAGTAAGTCTATGTAATTCGAGTGTACCAAACCAAGGAGGACGCTTCAAAATCATTTTCAGAATTTTATTCTGAATCCTTTGGAGCGTTTTCTTCCTTGTTGAACAGCAACTTGACCAGATCGGTACAGCATAAAGCATTGCTGGTCTAAAAATTTGTTTGTAAATCAAAAGTTTGTTCTTTAAACAAAGTTTAGAATTCCTGTTAATGAGAGGATATAAACATCTCGTATATTTGATGCACTTGGCTTGTATACTCTCAATGTGCTCTTTGAAAATAAGTTTTTTTATATTTGCGAACTGATTTTAGTTGTTGTACGCTGTTATGTATGTTTAGGATCGTTACCCTGCATAAAGACGCAACGAAGAGGCATGTTTTCTTCGTTGGTTCATAAACCTTCGTTTGATTGATGGATCACGATGCTGAAAACTAACTGCTTCAATTTCACTTAGAAATTGATGATATATCCCAAATTTCCAAGGTTCGAAATAACTTTAAGGCATAACTTTAGCGTTCTTGAAAAAAGAAAAGAAATATTTTAGTGAAAAAATATAGTTTATGGGTTTTCTGTATTTTGCTGAGTTTGGCGATTGCTGATTTTGTTGACCCCCAGCTATCTAAGCGTGGTGAAATCTGTAATATCTCCACGGAAAGGTAATAAACTGATGGCATGTGTTGCAGTTACAGTGAGTCTCTTGTATATTGTAAATATCTATCTTCTATCTAAACATATAAAAATGCAGCTCTGTCTGTCTGTCTGTCTGATCCATATATAGACTGTTCCGAAAATTATAAATACATCTTCTTTCTTAAATAAAACAAAAAAATTAAGGATTTTTCGGGTCATTTTATTCTGAAATATAGATAATAAGTTTTTTCTTTCCAGTTTCAATTCAAGTTGGGATTATTTTTCGTAGGATACGCGAGTTCTCTAACTTTTCTCTTAACACTACTCCTAAGCTTTTGCACAGTCTGTTCTCCGACCATTTTCACCACTTTAAGCCAATCTTTTTTAAATTTTTCAACATTATCCGCTGGTTTGACATATTTCCTCAGCTTTGCCTTGTTCAAAGCCCAAAAAGTTTAAATAGGGCGAATTTCAGGGCAGTTTGGAGGATTCATCTCCTTTGGGACACATGTGACATTATTTGTTTTATACCACCCTAGTGCATCCTTAGAGTAACGGCAGGAAGCAAGATCGGGCCAAAAGATTGGAGGATTGTTATGCTGCTTAACCATGGGTAACAACCTTTTCTGCAATTACTCTTTCACGTAAATTTTACCATTCATTGCGTCATTCGTAATGAATGGGCGAGATATTTTCCCACATTCACAAATGGCCTGCCAAACCATTACCTTCTTGCCGAATTTTTCTGTGTAAATGGCTTTCACTGGTCCAGGGACATCCTTTCCCTTCGGTGATGTATAAAATTGCGATCCTGGCAGAGTCTTATAGTCCAGTTTTATGTAGGTTTCGTCATCCATGATAACACACCCCATTTTTTTGGTCAGAAGTTTGTCATAAAGCTTCCGAGCTCTTGGTTTCACAGATTCAGCTTGTTTTGGATTTCGTTCTGGCTGCTTCTGCTTCCGACGGGTCTGCAGACCCATTCTTCCCTTGGCACGCATAACGTTACTCGCCAAGGCTCCAAGCTTTCTCGCCACATCTCGTACTGATACTGAAGGATGCCGCTTGTAGTATTCCTTAACATTTTTGTCCATTGTGGGATCAACAGGCCTGGGTTTTCTACCACGTCTTGGGGCATCAGTAAATGTGCACTCTTCACAATACTTCCGCATGCGGCTTGAACTGCTCCGACACTTATACCTTCTTCTCTGGCTAATTTCCTTATAGAAAGACCACTTACTTCTTATAGAAAGACCACTCACGGCGCCCCATTTGTGCACAATTCGCTTTCTTTGCTCGGGAGAAAGGCCACGCATTTTCAAAATTTCGCCCTAAATGTTAGAAAAAATGACATCATCTGTTTCTTTTGGATGTAAACAACAGGACGCAGCCAACGTTTGGTTGAATACTGCACGTTATTTGAAATGACGGTTTATCGTAAGTGTATTTATAATTATCGGAACGGTCGTAAGTGTATTTGTAATTATCGGAACGGTCTTACCAACTACCCAAGTAACACACGTTGGTATAGAATAGTTGACGTAACCTATTCCATGACATCAATAATACCAGAAAAGCGCAAAACATGAAGGCTAGTTGAACAAGTACCGATAACTGCATGAACGCTAGCCAACTTGATATAATTAAGTGGCAAAATACATCTTGAGTACTAATATGGCAATGCGCAAATCTGTTGCTATGACAACTATTAACCAGCGCATGCGCAAATGTGTTGTGTCTACGCAGTGCAACTAGATCGCCAATTTCTTTTATCAGTGGCAGTTTTAATTGATAATAAAATGATGACATAAAATAATATTCAACCATTCAAAAAGAGTTGTTTCTTTCGCTTGAATATTGAAATTGTTTTCGCGAAGTTTCAACGTTATCTGAATATAAAATCTATCAGAACTAGAAAACGTTGTTGGATATACAATAACACAAATCTGAAGTGATATTGGTTACACTGCAAGCGATTTGTTTATCTTTTGATGGCGCGTCAAAATCGCTTCGAATAAATATAGAAATCGTTCATATAATTTAAATAATAATTTGATCAAGTAATTTTAAGTTAGGTGTTGAATGCTTCGACTACTGTACTAAGAAAAAGCATTTTACAGGTACGTAGTGTTGTTATTAAATTGTGTAATGTCTTACGAAAAGACCAAGTGAGAGTGATTGTCATTCTTGAACTCATGTTATTAAAAACATCTCCAAAACCAGAAAAAACGAGTTTGTTTACGAAATGCGGTTGTGTCACTGATGAAAAGCAACTTCAAACACAATATAATGACACAAGTTTTCAATTGCGCTTGTAATACACTCATATAACTACTTTCGTTGTTACTTATTTTCTAACATGTTTTGTGTGTTACTTGGGTAAATTGAACCAAATTTGGCAAGTGAATGTTTTTAGAGGTAACAAATATGTTCATAATAGTTTGACACCCCTCCCTCTCCTGGAAGCCTGGTGTTTCCTACACATGAAACACAATTTTACAATTTTCTGAATATCTCGAAAAATAATCAAGTAAATGGAACCAAATTTGATATGTTGAGGTTTTTGAGAGCAAGAGAAATTTTCATGGTTGTTCAACACCTCTCCCATTTCTGGATGGGAGGGCTCTCATACAAATCAAACACAAATTAGAGGTTTGACACTCCTCCGTACTCTGAAAGAAGAGGGAGGCCTCCCGTACAAATTAAACTGATATTTCAACCAGGTTTTCCGGAAAACAGCCTAAAACATACACATTGACAACATTTTGAAATGTAAGATTGTAACTTCCGGTTTCTGGGAAAAAGCCAGAAATGGCCGATTCCCAGCCAATATAATAATATCCGGATTTGGAATAATACACAGGAGCTAAAATCGACCACAGACGCCATTTTGCAATCTAAGATGGCGACTTACGGTTTCTGGAAAACAGCCGAAAACGATCAAATACGACCCAATATGGGTGTTTCTTTAACCAGCATAACGCTCAGAGGCCAGAAATATTCTCCAGATGCCGTTTTGAAATCCAAGATGGCGACTTACGGTTTCTGAAAAATAACTTTAAGTGACCAAATACCACCCAATATGGGTATTTCCGGAATCGTAATGATGCACTGGACAAATCAACCTCATACAATATTTTGAACTGTAAGATGGCAACTTTCAGTTTCTGGAAAACAACCAAAATAACTGAATATCACCCAATATGGGTATCTCCGTGTCAGATTGATGCCAGAAAAACAGCTGAAAATGACCGGATACCACCCAATATAAATACATTCAGAATAAAGGTGATGTACAGAAGCCAAAGTCGAGGATGGAGTCATTCCGATAAAACCAATCATTTCAAACAATTTGTTTTTAGACTTTGATCATATCCTTTGGCCGCGCCGATTCGTCGTACATTTGCAGACTATAAACACATCGTAAGAAATCAATGAATTTGGAATACTTCAAATTATTTAATCAAACACAAAAATGGGCGGGACGAAATTTGCCGGGTCAGCTAGTATTGTATATTGTAGGGGAACTGCTCCACTATTCATCTCATTGGGCCGATATTCACGAAGAATGCACCGATTGAACAACAAATTTTCATGAAATCAAATAAACAAAATACGTTTACGTGCTCTTATAGAATCGTTCGGTATTGTATATTTAGTAAACTTAGCTAGATTTATCCTGAATTTTGTAACTTAAATCACTGCTCAATTATTCATCTCACGACGCCCCCATATTCATCACACTGCAGTGCACTGTTAATCATGAATGAATCACATTATCATGAATGAACGTAGCCGTAGCCCGTCGTAGTAGGTTACCTAGATATCCGCTGTGTTTGTTTACGTGCAAATATGGTAACCTAGGTAACCACGGCAGTGCCTGTCCATATATGTCAATTCTGTCGGAATAATTCAACATTTTCAGTATGATTTGTTCGTATTAACAGAAACCGACTTGGCAACTTTTGATTTTCTTCAAGGCAGTGAAAACAGATGAAAATACATACAGTTGAAATTTAGGAATTGTAGAAATTCATCTCATATATTTTTGCTAATTCAAGCTGGTTTTTGGAAATTTGAGGTAAACGTTTTAAAGATAAAAGTATTCTTAGTGTAGTGAGTGATTTTGTTTAGTGATTAAAATGAAAAATGGTCCGCTAGTGATGAGAAAAACTTTGGTTGGCTGCTGAACGAGTCCCGTTGTAGCCGTACAGAACAATGCGCGGATTTGGTTTTCTGAGGTAGGTGATTGAATTAAATGAGTTTTCGAGTGCAGATGTCTGGCTATTATATCAAATTTAGAGCTTTTAAGTGAGTTTTTGAGGATTCTAATTTATGGGAAATCTAAAGTGAATTAAGAAGAATCCATTCCATGGGTTAGCAGATCGATTAAGTTAGAAAATATGCGTTTTTTCTGTTTTCAATTGTGTTTTTATGTTGTATGAGATGAATATATGGGCTGAGATGAATGATGGAGCAGTTTCCCTTTATATAATCCATCCGACAATGTGTTTGTCTTGATGAATAAAACATAGACTAGTATACATTAACATAGTAACATAAATATAATCAAATTTAAAAAGATTCACACTCTCTTTTGCCCAATCCTGATTAGTTTCACGATTCCACAAACTGGAACACAGACTTCACCGCAGAAAATTCATCACATAGGATCTTGGTACCCACATTACCCATATACTCATATTGGGTGGTAGTATGAACCAAATGCTGCAGACGGTGGCAATCCTTGATCGAGTGAACTACAACATACAATTTACTTATATCTGCATAAATGAGCTTGCATCTAACTTCCGAAAGAGCTGCCGCATCGTTGAAGAGTAACCTGAACAGGAGTGGGCTCATGTCTCTACCTTGTGGTAACCCGGAAGTGCTGATAAACGCTGAAGAGACACACGAGCCAAGTCGCACTCGAAGGGTTCTTCCAGTCAATTACGAGTTACAACACTGCCATACAACATTGCGGAAATCCCAGGAGCAAGCGAATTCTTGAGTCTTCTCGCTGCTGAAAGCACCATAACTGGAGTAACTATGGTAGTGAACAGATCCAAGAAGTCAGCAGGAGTACCAGAAGCAGCAGATTCTGCATGATGACCGTTTGAATTGTTTTGCAAACATTTCACACGATTTAAAAACACGTTGAAAGGGATGCTCGAGTTTTTCCTTCTACTGTTAACATGTAACCTGTGTGGTTGCAATTTCAGCATCGAGTGGAAAATTTACCTAATTTTGTGTAACACCACAAGAGCGTGTAATGTAAAAATAACCCTAACTTGGGTACTGCTGTAAGAGCGTGTACCCAACATGACAACTCTCACCACTTGCGCTGAATATCGTTCACATAAGTTTGTTTATTTTCGTTCAAAATCGTTCGTTTTTTCGCTTGTGAACGTTATTGTCGCGTTAGTTAGGTTCGATAATTTTTTTGTTATGTTTGTGAATTAATTGTTAGGGATAGATAGCCCGGTATTTTCCTCTAGCTGCGAAAAAGTGGTGCTGAATCCAGTCGGGGCGGGTTCGTTGTGGTCGGCAGCCATCGCGGGAGAATCAGTTTAGCCTCGATCTCGGTACGGGACACACGTCGCTTTTGTTTTGGGTTTTTTTATGCGCGTTTTCAACTGTGTTTTTTTTTTGCAGTTTGTGTCCCGTGTTGTTTGATTTGTGCAGTGAAGGTTGTTCCGCTGCTAAGTCCAGCGAAGATTGTGCCGCTGGCCCGTACATCGAGCGCAAACTCTGCTGTTTGCTCGCCGGATCGGTTGGCAGTGTTTGCTACCCCGGCTAATCGTAAAGGGGCGGAAAAGAAGACACCCTCCCGCCGAAGACCGTCATTGCAGCGGAATCCGTGCAACGACCACCATCGGCAACCATCCCCCACCCACTGTCAGTAAAGAGGAAATTAGGAATATATATATATATATATATATATATATATATATATATATATATATATATATATATATATATATATATATATATATATATATATATATATATATATATATATATATATAAGGATAATTTTTTGTTTTCCTTTACTGCCCATAAATGCATAACAGTCCCATGTGGATTTTCATCACTTTTGAGATAAACCTTAGAAACTTCTTTACATTACGTGTGCTCTCGAAAATTTACAACAAAAGTTAGGTTTGTTGCTTAAATGATGAAAAAAAATATGATTTTGGTCAGTCCCACGTTACGAATAAACGCCTAACAGGCTCAGAGCTAAAACCAATTAGCAGAAAATCATGGTAACTTTCATTAAAAGACCAAATAAAGTGTACTGATCGGAACAACAATAACTTTATTGCATATAAAAGTATTCTGCACAAATATATTTACCTCGGATGAACGCTTATTTTAAATTTTTGTTTCTCTGATTGAATCCATAGGAAGGAAAAAATGCTATGGTTTACCTGCGTCTACTGCGTTTTACTCAGTTGTACGTTTTTGGCAGTGTGACTCTTATGCGTTTATGGGCAGTTTAGTGTTCCAGCAAAAGTCCGAAATCCGATAGAGGCACACGCCGCCATGTAAAATAGGGTCTGCCGGGCGAAATAAAGCAACCCGAAGAGTAGCCAACTGCCTTCTGCAGTTGGCGATATTAGTGTGCAGAGGGTGATTCACTGCTACAAACAAAACCCCAGAAACTACGAAGGTGACACCGCAAATTATTTCGAACTCGGAGTACGTGAGATTCATACAGAATACTGTTCATCCTACTATAAGCAGCACTAGTGCGCTTCAAGTCACAATGCTATGCGTTCTATGACGACGTACATTTCTCTGTGCTGAGTTACGATCTCGCTGTCTGAGCTACTCAAAGCAAGAGCAATAGGGCATCGTTTGTGATGAACATTTGATTCCAACCAAAGTCGAATGGTCTTACAGAAACGGATAGCCATGAAGTCAACATCAGTACATTCCGTAACAACGGTCCAATTCTGACCGACTAGGTATTGTAGTAAAGAAGCGGCAACGGTGACACTGCAGACTCATCTACGCCGAAGTCAAGTTCGTCGCTCAAAACACAAATCCAGAGAACGACCGCGTGCATTCCGGACTACGTTTCGTTGACTAAGGTTAACGGACTCCATTCCATCAACGAGGGCAGAGCTTGCAGCACTCAAGATGGATTCCCACTGTTGCTTTTCACTCATTTAAGTAAAGGCTGGTTATGATTACCGCAAATAAGAACTTTATCTTCTATACTTGATATGTCGTACAGCTCTTGAGCATGTATCAAATCTCGAAACTGAAAAAAAAAATCCAGGCGCCACTCCGCTTCTACAACACAATTCAAAGTGTCCCTGTTGTATTATCTCAGCAGTGAACACTGAGGTGTTCTTCTGTGTATTCTCACTAGAGTGATTCACCGCTCTTGTTTCGCTCGCTTGTGCTGTGGTTGTGCAAGAGAGTTAATTTTTGCTGTGAGCAGCAGATGCACAGCATAAATTAGAAGTAAGAAGTGTGGTGCAAAAAAGCGCTGCGTGCCGGTGAAGAAGTACCGCGCTGGATCGAAACCGGTACAGTAACGAAATCCGTACACCTTGATGTTTTCCTTCGGTTTTAAGCATTATAAAAATGAAAATTCATATGATAGTTACATGTACATGTCCGTTGAGCTGTTGGCCTTCTGTTAAATTAAACTATGCGCCAGTAAGCCATGAAATAAAAATATTAAAATTAAAAAATCAATCGTGTATCGGTTTTAGTTGTCATTTCGTTGTATCATTAGAGAATTTACTAGGGAAACGTTCTTCAGATAAAAAATTTTTTCAAGTGGGATATAAGTGTTTTACTCTGTGAATGTTTTTGAAATTGATGGAAAAGGTAATTCTTTGTCATTTTCGAACTGTATATTGTCTGGTAAATAGTGTAAATTGTATTGATTCAACAAAAACTGTGCCGTATGGATTTTGATCCTTGTTAATTGCTTGAATAGAAATCTGTACAGCGTGTGTATCATGCATATATTGTTGAACTTTCTTCTTGTTTTTAGCAGATAATGGAAGAAAACAAGTATAAATATACGGCAAACAATTTCAAAGGAGCTGTGACTGAGGTGCGCGAGGTAAAGTCGTACCGGGAAGCTTCGAGAGGTTCCGGCGTTCCGATTACTACGACAAGAGGTTCCGCAACGAAACCCTACGAAGATTGCACTATTTCAGCTGATATAAAAAAATAGAAAACCGTGTGGAGCTTTTGGAACCAATTAATCCTCAAAATAAATATTTTCTTAGTTTAAAGATAAATTATAAATAAAAGATGTACGTTTTTGTACTTCTATTTCTATACGGATTTAAATTCATTGCTGTATGGACTTTGATCCAGTCTATATCGCGTGTGTGCGGATTTCGATTCAAAACATGTTCTATTTAAACATATTTTTTTCGAGTTTCGGAGTGATTTTAATCATTTTGCTTGAAAACAGCGATAAAATATAAGTAGACCTATAAGCAAACATGTCAGTTTAAAGCAATATGTGATTTCTTGATTTTCTATTGACCGTCGAAGATTATCATGTGCTTAGGTGTACGGATTTTGATCCAGCACGGTACACGGTGAGGTTTAATTCCCTTCTTTTCACATATTGAGGAGAATAACGAGCCTGCGTATATTCTCTGTATGTGATAGAAATAAATGTCGAAATACACGAGAAAGATTTGGTTGGCATTATTTTGTTGCTAGACATCGTGACTTACATTCAAAAAAGGTCAATTACTTCAGTAAAAATATCGATTGACGCTTGACTCGAAAATTATTTCCTTAAAAAACGTATGTATTTCAGCTAAAACCATTTTGATCAGAAAAATGCGTTTTGAATTACATTTTTTCAAAAGAAAATTCTGAGCATTCTCTGAAATGAACGTCATAATAAAACAGAAAAACAGAGAAAGCAATTCGTTGGGTAGGTTTCAGTTTGCTTATCAAAACAATCGAGAAATTTATTGAAAGCAGCATTGTTTGATATAAATGGAGCATTAGATAATGCATTTCATCATTGAATGCAAGTAGGAAGTATAGAGCATGGCCTGAACAGATACACAATGAAGTGGATCCATGTCATACTGATATGTTGTTCAAAAGTTCTTGTCGACGGAATAAAATAAATAATTTATGATAAATAATTAATGATAAATAATGTAACCTCAAGGTGTAAGACGTGGTACACAATTATATTTACGCATGAAAACTATATTTGAGACTCTTTCCCCTCTATGTAACAATAAGAAACGTTTGAAAGAACCCCCTACCCAGTCATTTTCA
Source organism: Wyeomyia smithii (assembly GCF_029784165.1). Taxonomy (NCBI): domain Eukaryota; kingdom Metazoa; phylum Arthropoda; class Insecta; order Diptera; family Culicidae; genus Wyeomyia; species Wyeomyia smithii. Next base: position 47,850,803 of record NC_073696.1, read on the forward strand.
ATTTAAATCCGCCAGGCGACAGGATCAGCAGGAACAGCAGGACCAGGATCAACCTTCGCTTTCGATCGAAAATGATTTGTTTCATTATCGAGTTCTTTTTGAGTCACAAGAAAATTTCTCGAATGCTTTTGTATTGATTTTGATAGCTCATGGGCCTAAAAAGAAAAGAAATGGTTTTCAATTGAAAGCGAAGGTTAACAGTGTCTAATATCTGACGATTTGCATTTGAAAATTACTTTGAGCGCTGACGGAAACAGGGGGCATCCATACAATGAAGAGGAAAAAATAAAAATGTGATTTGGAAAACTGTTTTCTTTAATTTTCGTTTGCCACCTTTAGTTTGGTCGGTATTCGTGGTAAATTTAACCGACGCGTATAAAAGGTAATGTTGGTAGAACACAAGAGGTGCTCAAACTGACAAAAAGAGCAAAAATGGCCATGCAACAACTGTCATTTAGAGCGATTTTTAATTCTTCATTTAAAAATCGAAGGACAATGATATAAGATTTAAAAAAATCACGTTTTTCTCAGAAATCTTCACTCTTTTAGCTGATAAATAAAAATTAAAACTCCGTGAATAGCTAAACAACCCAATTGTAACAGTCATCAGTTTTAATCGAAATGAATCGATGAACACCATACGAAGAAAATTGTAGTTTAACTAGTTTGAGTGCTAAAAATTTATTGTGATTCGATATCATTAACCGGAAGAAATGAAATGAAAATGAAGCTGTTCGAATCGGAATGACTGCTCGGAATATTCAGTTTCATTTTTAAGTTTCGAAGATGTAAAGCTCTGCTTAAAATAACAATAAAATTGAAAGATAATAAAGAGATCCTGAGTTTTGGCTTAAATTACTAAAACGTAGGAATAGACGATAAATTGAAGTATAAAATTGAGTGAAAAAAAATTATTAAACAACTGCTTCAAAATAACCCTTTGCAACGGTGAAAAAAAAAAACAAAATAAGATTAGCTCAGCCGGCGGCGATAATGAATCTCTAGATAAAAACTGCATAATAAACAATAATCATAAACAAAACTTTTACGATCCGTTCTTTCCAACTGAAAGTTAACCGCGTAAACAAGTGCGCACCCAAAAAATAACAAGCAGAGAAAACAAAAAACGTTTGCCTTCTGGACAGGCTGTTTGGTTTGTTTGCCCCTTAAATTGTAATAAATACGCGCCCATCGTCGACATCGTCGCCATTTGCTCACACCAACGTGCAGCAAGACAAAACATCGAAATTGAGCTGTTCGTTGTTTTTTTTTGTTTATCAATTGAAACTGATCATAGCAGCCGATGAAGTACCGCTGTGAATTTTGGGTTGGGTTCCCTAGTTTGTGTTATTTTTCAGCATGTTAATGATGCTCTAATGCTAACCGCATGAAAGCGAGCTTATTTCACTAAGATCAATACAATTTAACTGCATTTCGTGGCACCTCTTCCAAGTCGAAGTAAAATTACCCACCAGGCGTCTAATTTTCCGTTGCTTCTCGTACGACGTACACACTCAGAACTAATTATAATCGCCTTAAGATGCACCGATAGCAACCGCGAGAAACTATTAAACTAATTATTTACCCATTTTCTGGACCTATTTTTCGCTTCTCCTTACTCGCGAGCCGTGCCACAAAGCGCCATTTCTTTTGTATTTTACATATTTGAAACATGATTCGCCATCACTGCGCAGCAATCAATCATTTCCTTAACGCAACGATCAAAAACCATCACCGTGCAAAGCTGAAGGCCATTTGCCTAAAATTAATGATATTTTCGCTTGTAGATTAGCTCGTATGAGTTTGATTACAGAGACAGAGTGTATTTTGTCGGTAGTCCAGTCACAGCACGTGCCCTTGCGCGGTCTTCGTTACGTCGTTGTCATTAATAATGGACAAATTGGTTGTCAGAAGTTAAGAGCAGTTTGAAAAATTCAAATTTCTAATTAAAATGCTGTAGTCGAAACGTTTTAGCAGATGTATCAACGCTCGCTAATAAAGCTATTGGACTTAAAAAATTAAATGTTCAATGTATGATTCGAAAAATGTTACGAGCAGTTGAATTAATGTTCTATGACTGAGCTAAGGAAGTTATCCTATTATGTGATGAGTTTAATCGCCTGCAACGTAAATTAAATTCAGCTTCAGTCTTTTCGATGAATTGAGCAACTAACGGTATAGATAGCTAATCAACGTTTGGTAAATTTAGCACTGCTTTCTTGTGACTTTTAATAACCACCAGTAAATACCTCGTTCCTGAAGCGATGAAAGCGGAGAGAATCGGCTCGAAAGAAAACACGTTTAAATTCCTATTATGAAAAATAAATTAAAACTGTTAGAGGACCACAATGGCTCTTTAAGAAAATTGGTTCCATATTTTGCTTTTTTTTTCTTCCAAGCGGCACCCTGCTAATGAACTTTTCCTAAGGTACCTACACCATGCGATAGCCCCCTTGATCATCGCGATGCGCCATCGGTGGGAGGCTGGGTAGCAGCAACAGCCTGTAGGGTAGGGCTATTAGCAGCATGAAATACGGTAGCCAAACGAGGTAAACGGCTATTGTTGGTGTTGTGTTATGACAGTAATGAAATTCTTTTGAATAGTTGGCCATACTCCGGCGGATTTATTAGCGTGCCAGACAGCTGTAACCGTTCTGCAGGTAATGGACCCCACTATAGCAACTAACTGGGATTAAACTAAGCGATGAGAGTTGATTGCGGTTATTTTTTCTGCACCTCCGGGAGATTAAGCGTATTTATTTAAATAAATGGATTAAAAAAGGGCGTTTGAATTAATTGCGGGATGTGAAGTGTGAATGTGGGGTCAGGAAATTTCTATTTCGTTACTGAACAGGATTGATAATTTCTAGCAGCCTGAGAACAAAGTTTGCTTAGGATATTGAAGAAAAATTTATTTGATCTATTTAAATTAATCAACGGCGCTAGAAAACAGATACTAACATGGACGAAAAACTAAATTTTAAATTTTTGAAAAATCAAGTACAAAAAGCTGCTTTGTTTAGTAAGTCCTACTCACTCAAAAAGTATTATTAGTATTATATTCTTAGAGGAGGCTGCCAACCCCTCAGTCGAGTTAGTACGAAATCCGTCACATGAAAACATAACGAAATTCATAAGTTTACTTCTGTTTCGAAGTTGAGTTTTCGTTCTGATATCCAGCCCGGTGAAAAAAGGCGCCTTAAGATATTACGCGAAAATATCATTAAAAATTCGCAGAATGATGAATTCGTGGAATAGATTTTTAATAAGTATAGGCCTTTGTTAACAATGATCGTCGGGTCGCGAGAAAGATAAGATCATTCAAATTTATATCACGGTAATCGGCTACCCAAAGGGAGCTTCGTAGCCGCAAGTTTACAGAGGCCGCTTTAACAAGCGGGCGGCCGTGGCACACTGCTACCAAACCTGCAAAAACATGATCGAAGTTCTATCAAATCAAAAAATGTTTAGTGCCGTAACGTTCTCAGCAAAGTTATTCCTTGAATTATTCTCCATTTTATTTAGGGTAATCGCTCCATTATTCATCTTAACAGCTAGGTGCACCTATAATCATCCTATTTCTCTCATTTCTCCAATTTACCATCAAATTTCTACAAATTTTGAAAGTAAATCTAATTGCTTCTCAATTTTGTCATTTGGTTGAAAGTTTAACGTTGAAAATATGGTAAAATTTGACGATAAATTGATCAAAAAGACGTGATGAGATGAATATAGGTACTAAGATGAATATAGGAGCGATTACCCAAAGTTGCAATTTGGTAGATTACTGAAAGTGAGAAACGATTTATACTATTTTTTAATTTTTGTAAATAAAAATCCACTTTATTGAGCAAAGTTGTAGTACATTTTAAGAAAATAACAAAATACAAATATACTTTATAAGAAACAGTTTTGTCGAGGACACCATACATTTATGGATTTTTTCTTTGAAATGTCCCTTAAAATCTTTTTTAAATAAAACGTTTTATAAGGATTTTCCACAATTTTTCAATGTTCTACAATTGTTAAAATTGTTTTAATAAAACACACAATTTTACCAAGAAAATTCATTTTTTATCTCTTATATTTTTCGAGTTATTCAAGAAATAGCATTCAATCACTTGCATTCGAAAACATGCGGTAAAATATCGACTCCTCTGCCTGATTATGGTCGCTCAACTTTATTTTGATTCGCAGTGGCAGCTTATGTTTTCTTCACGCACTTAACCACCACTGCACACACTGCACACTTTTTCACACTCCCCCACCTTCTAAAATGTTAAAATTGGTAGCGAAAGAAAAGAAAAATTTAAGGCCGTTTCGGCAATTTTATTGGTTTTTCGACTGCGTTTATGCTTAATTTAGCAACAAATAAGTCCATTGTCAGTGAGAGTGTCGTCAAAAGAAAAGCCAAAAAACTAATAACAATGAAGAAGTGTTATTTTTCAACACTCATTTGAATGCAAGTTACAAAGGAGGTAACTTTCATACAAATTATTATTCAAGATATTTCGTTTTTTTTCCTCTCGGTGTTATTTATTTTTTGACCACCAGGGGCATTCTATAGAAAACTCCACAAAAGTTCATTTAAATAGGCAGATAAAATATGGTATCTTTGATAAAGTTTCTTATTAAATCTACTACATCTTCACTAAATAAAGAGGATTTTTATATGCAAAAATGAGAAAAGTAAAATTCGTTTCCCATTTTAGGTGGGAAGATCACAAAATGCAGTTTCTATAAAATTGAGAATAAATAATGAAATATAACTACAAGCTCTAAAATAACTACAGCTCTGAAATCAATTTTTTAAGGTCAAAATAATTTCGAATTCTACAAAATCTTTATGAATACCTCTTGTTAAAAATAGGTCTCTCTTAAAATTATAATTAAGCTAGTCAGAGAGACATTTAGTTGAAACTTCTCCAAAGAATAACATTGGTCGACGAAAGAAAAAACATATGCGGCCCTAAAATTAAAAATAGTTGCTCCAGAAAGATTATACACGCAAAAGTTGGAGTGTGCGTAACCAGATCATTTATGAGCGAAATTAGCGCATTTGCTGATTAAAATTGGAACCAGTACAACGCATGTGCGTTGGGCATAACGCATTTGATGCTCTAGCGTATTTTGAATGTATTGCGCAGCTCCAAACCACTACACTTATAAAGCATCAGCCGATGTTCAGAAGGTTGGCATCGTTAAAACAGTGCAACCAGCAATCAATACTGATAAGTTGGGTACTGACTCCATTGAAGAAATTATTGTCTGATCAATTCACTTTCATGAATCAGGTCATTTGAAAACATCATTCAATCATTAACAATAAACAAAAACATGAAATTAGTCCAAAACATTTTGCATTAAATTATGACTCTGGTTTCATTCTCATGCATTCGGTTCTGCGTTACTGGCACCAGCGTCAATAACTTCCGCGGCAACAAGGCTCGCCATTGGCTGTTTCGGTTGCTGACGATTTTTAGGGATCCACGAGCCGTTGATACGCACCGGCTCGCGAAAGTAAAGAACGGTTTTTTGAGCGCCTCGAGTCTCGACGGTCATCAGTAACCCCAAACATCCGAACTCGTCGACCTAATCGAACTCACGTGTGCGTGTATGAGTCACTGCTTTTAACACAAACTGAAGTTCGCAGGTTGATGTTGTTCTCGCTTGCATGTAGGTATCTATTTCGTTTTCAACGTATTTATCCGCAATCCAATTAGTCTGGCTTTGGTTTTCAGTCAGACGTAGGTTTCTTTCGCCGTCGCACAGTGGAGCAAATTGGTCCGTTGGTGCGACAAAACCTCATAACTCCTTAACAGTTGCTTCCACAGTGTTCATGACTTTGGCAATAATGTTCACCATAAAAACATCTTTTTGAAAAATGTATTCAGGCAGCTTTAATTTTTTTTTCCTACAGATGGCGCTGACATCTATCTCCTCAATAAATGGTGCTAGCCATTTTGTTTTTTTCTGGAAAGTTGTTTATATCATCAATTGACATAAAGTTGTCCAACATATCACAACTTTATGACTGACCGTTAACGAGATAAAATTATTTTCATTTTTCAAAAGTTGGTCATGTTTCCTTTCTAAGAGCTTCTATTGTTTAATTTTATCCCATTTAGCAGGGATACTAAACGCTTACTTTTGGTTTAAACACTGTTTACCCAAAAACGAACTGTTTCCTAGTACTTATAATTATTTCCGAGGGGTCTTCATACAACTGGACGTCAGTTTTGAAAGACCGTGGTCGTGTTGCATACATAGGCATACAGCAAATCCTATTGTAGGAAAACCTTGATACGGACACTGCTGATTAACGATTTTTTACATGAAGTGACATGAAAACAATCGTTGCAAAAACTCGAATTACTCGGTAAGTCGCAACTAGTAGCAGCTGATTTTTGGTTTAGTACTAGTCAATACCTTGTATTTTAGTTCAATAATAGTGTCATAGCAGAACAACGTAGAACTTTTTGTTTTTCATATTGCCGAAAATGAGGAAAAAATACAGAAAAGCTTGTTTTAGATACTATGCCTCCTACGAAGCTATTTTCAACAAAACTGTCTTAATATCACATTACCTCTTAGTTAATACTCTATTTTATGAGGATCATATGAGCTAGCTAATTAATTCCTAAGTATTTGCATGCCCTACTGGAAACTATCTGTGAAAATTTTTTCTTCCATTTTACAAGCCTTGTAAATCCTAACTTTCACAATATTATAGAACATTTTCTAAATTATTTTTCGAAGTAAATTATCATGATTTCAAGTCGACAACATGTCTACTGCTAGTAGAAAATAAAATATAGTTTGGGAATCGACCGTAATATTGATATCGGGGGATTTCGGCTAAGCGGTCTTTCAATTTGGAACAATTATTTGATTCTGTCCAACGTTTCAACACCGGTTGGTGTCTTGAACAGGGAAAAAATGATAAGGTTCCTCGTCCTATGGCTTTTAAAGCTTATAACTGTGTGTTTGGTGCAGTTGTGTGGTGGTGGTGACATTGATAATTTGGCTAATGCTATTCTACCACACAACTGCACCAAACACACAGTTATAAGCTTTAAAAAGCCATAGGACGAGGAACCTTATCATTTTTTCCCTGATGAAGACACCAACCGGTGTTGAAACGTTGGACAGAATCAAATAATTGTTCCAAATTAAAAGACCGCTTGTCGCGACTTTTCTGGGTTCTGCCCCACAGTGCGTCGCAGAGTTAGGTGTTATGATTGAATGTTGAGAATAGGTTATGTTTCCGTTTTATTCTACAACCAAAAGATCGAATACCCTCCGCAGATACGCATGTTTTTCGGTGACTACATACAACCATCATCAGTGCTTATGTGGACTACTAAAAAGCTAACTAAGCTAACTAACTAAGCAACTCTTTTTTATATGGAAACATAACCTAGTCTCAATAATAAATTCCATTCTACTAAGACGGTCAAGAAAAAATTTATTTGAGATGTTATGATGTCAAAGCCATCCGCGAAGCCCAGACGCTGAACCGACCTTGTAAAAAAGTAGCTCTCGAGATGATGCCCGCCTTCCGGATCATATCCTCAAGAGCAATGATAAACAGCACACAGGAAAGTCCATCACATTGTCACGATTAAGAGGTTCTCCTGACTGTGTGTGTGGATACCTATTTCTAGATCCCACTGTCTGGCAGTGATATTATGAGAAAAAAAAGACAGTTGCAATTATTTTTGTAACTATCTTAGTTTCGAGATCTAGAAGGTGTTAGCTCTACCGGCCTTCCAAAGGCCCTTAACAGAATGACTGAGTACTGAGAACGCCTCAAAATAATAGTAGAGACTTATTGGTTCTATTATTATTTCCAGACTTTCAATTCATTTGATACATATGTATATATCAAAAAAATTGACCCATATTGAATATTAGGTATTTTATATTCATTGAATAAATGTGTAGTGAGATAATTCATAGAACAATAAAATGAATATCTTAATGTGTCACAAAATATAGCCTAAAATTTGTTGACAAAGTGCCAACCAAAAAAAAAAATGAATAATGTGGTAATCGATCGCCTTCGCAAATGCAACACTGCAAAAATAAACTAAAGATGATGATTGAAAATCAGAAACAAGCAAGAAATTCGCATTGCAGTTGCTCCATTTACGGTGAAAACAGCAGCACTGTCCGTCCACTCGGACATGCAAACAAGCTTTCATGCAAGACTTCATGTGGGAAGCAGATGACGCTGTCACGTTTGTCACGTCCAATGTCACGTCCAATGCATGAAGTACAATTTTGAAAGTAACCCGGGAAGCCGTTGTCGTGCATGGTCTGTCATAGCTATTTTCAATTGACTGTATCATAGGCCGCCGTTAGTCAATGAAGGTGTGATGTGTGGGCACTTTGTGACATTTCTCTAAGATCTTTATATTTGAAATGATCTGGTCCGTGGCGACGAGAGCTTCCATAAAACCCGCTTCGTACTGGCCCGTGAACCTCCTGGTTAAAGGTGATAGACGACGAAGCAGGATTTGTGAGACTATTTTGAAGGTGGCTTGATAAGTGCGATACCGCGGTAGTAGCGGCACATCAGCTTGTCTCCCTTTTTTATAGATGGGGCAAACGACTCTTCCCATTTACTCGTCTGGTAAAGCCTCTGCGAGACTGGTTAACCATCTCATAGAACTTCCGCGTATCGCTGGCACGGAACAGCTGCTCGGGCTTCTCTAGTTCACGATCCTCTTGCTGGCGCTTCACCCAGGTCCGGTTCATCTCATTCACTGCTGCCCCGCATCCATTATACCAGTCGTTTCTGTCGATCGGTGTCATCATTCCTAGTGTCGCCGTTGCGGTCTCGTTGATAGCTGCGTGAATTCTGCACCAGCCGTCCTCGAGAGGCAATGCATCTCGCTCTTCCAATCTGAGTTGTACCGATCCGAGCTGTTGCGCGTATTTCTCCGCAAGCTGGAAGGTCCGGAGCTGCTTGATGTTGAGCCATGGGTATAGCCGGATTTAGAGTGGGTCTAGGGGAGCCATGGCCCCCGGGCCCCTAAACTTTGGGAGCCTTCACAAAATTTACTTATCATGACTCATGACTAAATACTAAAAATTAAATTCATCATTATTTATGCTTACTGAGGATTGCCAACTTTCAACAAAAAGTTACAGATCGGATATGGAAAACGCTTACTTTCTGCCATTTTAATATAGGCGGTTTGCTCCTCGTTTCGTGAGCAAACTTAAAAAAGATTGTTGCACGGAAACTTCTGGTTTTACAGAAAAAGCGTCGTAAAATAAGTTGTAGAGAACTAACGATGCTAGGTAAAAGTTATATATACCTTCAAAACCAATTTCCTCAACAAAAATAATCGAAAATAAACACCAGATTTTGAATTAAACAAAAAAGAATTGAGTTTTTCTTTCATATTGTTTTTTTTTTTTATTCTAATTAAATGTAATAAGATAAAGGCCCAATCGCAGAGAGCATAACGGGGCCGAAATAATCATTGGAGTAGGGAAAAGCCTGCTTAAGTAAAATTAATAAATATTTCTCCTCAAACAGGCATAAAAACCCTCTCATCTTTTCATATACAATAATACAATTATAAATAAATTACAAATCATAAAACACAATCTTGATAAATATAGTTCCTGCAGCTTCAAGAGCCAAATATATTTTCAGGAACGTCTTATTCCTGGTTAAGCGCGTAAATAGAACCTGAAATGAAAACAAGAGTGTACTAAATAGGAACATCAATTGATTTAAGGAAGGAATATAGAAGACGCATATATGGGTAATCTAAAATTGCTAAGACATCACGAACAGGGACATTTGGTTGTTTATTTTGAGCTTTAAGAGAATTTTCTAAATTGGATCTAGCTTCAGGATATAACGGACATGACCAAACAACATGTTCAATATCGTGGTAACCCTCGCCACAGGTGCAAAGGTGATCCTCTGTGAGTCCTATACGACGGAGGTGAGCATCGAACCAGTAATGATTGGACATAAGCTGAGACATCATACAAATGAAATCACGACTTACGTCTAATTTGTGGAACCAAGGTTTTAAAGAAACTTTAGGAATAATTGAATGACACCATTTTCCTAGATCTCCATTGTCCCACGAGTTTTGCCAGTTCATGAGCGACTCTCGACGTATAGAACTAAAAAATTCATTGAATTCAATAGGTCTTTCATAAATGTCACCATGTACCGTACCGATATTAGCTAATGAATCTGCCGTCTCATTGCCCTCAAATAAAGAATGAGAAGGGATCCATACTAATGTAACCTGTGATGCGATTTCGGATAAAGTACTCAAATGGTCGCGTATTTTATTCAAAAAATACGAAGAACTCTTTATACTTTTTATCGATCGGAGAGCTTCAATAGCACTGAGGCTGTCCGTAAAGATGAAGTAATTGTCTTTAGGCAAATTTTCAACATTACTTAATGTGTACTGAATAGCAGCCAGCTCTGCGACATAAACAGAAGCAGGGCTTTCGAGTTTGTAAGCGACGGCTAAATTATTGTTATAAACACCGAAACCGGTAGATCCGTTGAGAAAAGAACCATCGGTATAAAACGAATTATTACAGTTTATATTTTGATATTTTTCACGAAATAGATTTGGAATCTGTTGTATACGTAGTTGATCAGGCATACTACAAATTTCATTTAACATTGATGTATCAAAAAATAGGGTAGAATCGAAGGTATCTAATGAGTAAATATTAATTGAAGGAAATGAAGAAGGGTTGATATTTTGAAACATGTAATTGAAATAAACAGTCATAAAACGAGTTTGAGATTGAAGTTCAACAAGTCTTTCAAAGTTATTTATTATCATTGGATTTAAAATTTCACTTTTCAAGAATGCGAGAAGTGATAATCCAAAAACGATCTTTTAAGTGGAGAACGCCCGCTAACACTTCTAAACTCATCGTATGAGTTGAATGCATACAACCTAAAGCAATGCGTAAACAGCGATACTGTATTCGTTCAAGTTTTATGATATGAGGTTTTGCGGCAGAACGGAAACAAAAACATCCGTATTCGAGCACTGATAGAATTGTAGTTTGATAAAGTTTAATAAGGTCCCAAGGATGTGCTCTCCACCATGATCCAGTTACTGTGCGCAAAAAAATAACTCTTTGTTGACATTTCTGTAATAAATATCGAATATGACTTTTCCAAGTGCATTTTGAGTCGAACCATACGCCAAGATATTTATGAACTAAAACTTGAGTAATGGGTTCACCCACTAACATATATTGGAGCTGAGCTGGCTCATGTTTTCTAGAAAAAACTACATATTCAGTTTTTTCAACTGAAAAGTCTATACCTAGTTGTATTGCCCAATTGGATAAGTTGTTCAAGGTATCTTGTAAAGATCTTTGTAAATCGGATGCTCTGGGAACTGTGGCAGAAATCACACTATCATCTGCAAATTGTCTAATAGTGCAATTTACCAAACAGTTATCAATACTTACTTTACTTTACTTTACTTTTTTGGCTAACGGACCGTTCACCGGTCCAGGGCCGAACGAATTAGAGATGTCCATCTTCTTCTGTCTTGAGCAGCCGTTCTCCAGTCTCCCCGTACACCAGCAGATCGTGCATCTTCTTCCACCGCGCACATCCACCGCGTGCGAGGCCTACCACGGAGTCGACGGCCTCTTCCTGGTTCTCTACTGAAGATAGTTTTGGCGGCTCACTCGTAAGGCATCCTGGCTACATGTCCAGCCCACTGCAGCCTGCCCCGCTGTATTACCTTCACTATATCAGCATGTTTGTATACCTGGTACAACTCGTGATTCATGCGTCTGCGCCACACTCCGTCTTCCAGTTTACCGTCAAGTATCGATCGCAGAACTTTACGCTCAAAAACTCCGAGCACTCGTCGATCAGCTTCCTTCAGCGTCCATGCTTCATGTCCGTAAAGGGACACCGGGAGTATCAGCGTCCTATACAGAGCTAGTTTTGTGCGAGTTTGCAAACTACGGGACCTTAGCTGGTTACGCAGTCCGTAGAAAGCCCTGTTCGCAGCTGCAACTCGTTGTTTCACTTCACGGCTCATATCGTTGTCACATGTCACAAGCGTACCAAAATAAACGAATTCGTCAACCACTTCAAATCGTTCCCCATCTATCTCCACCTCAGCACCAACACCACGGGGACTCCCACGCTCTCTGCCAGCTACCATGTACTTCGTTTTGGCAGAGTTAATGACAAGTCCCAATCTCGCTGCTTCTCTCTTAAAATGTACGAAGGCCTCCTCCACGGCCTTACGGTTGATACCGATGATATCGACGTCGTCCGCAAAGCCAAGAAGCATGTGAGATTTTGTGATGATCGTACCGTTCCTCTCGACGTTTGCTCTTCGTACTGCACCCTTAAGAGCGATGTTAAACAGTAGGTTGGAGAGCGCATCCCCCTGCTTCAGTCCATCCAACGTTACGAACGCGGCTGATGTCTCGCCAGCTATCCGCACGCACGATTTTGATCCCTCCAGTGTCATACGGCTCAGCTTTATTAGTTTCGCAGGGAAACCGTGTTCCAGCATGATCTGCCACATCTCGTTTCTTTTCACTGAGTCGTATGCCGCCCTGAAGTCCACAAAAAGATGGTGAGTTGATAAGTTGTCAATCATCAATATCACTCACATTAAAATTGTAGAGCAGTGGACTTAAACATGAGCCTTGTGGAAGACCCACGTAGCTAAGTCTAAACGCTGACAAACTACCATGAGAGAAATGCATATGTTTTTCTGATAGTAGATTGTATAAAAAATTATTTAATTTAGGAGGAAGTCCTTTTTGATGAAGTTTATCAGAAAGAACATCTATAGAAACAGAATCAAAGGCTCCCTTAATGTCTAAGAATACAGAAGCCATTTGTTCTTTTTGAGCAAATGCAATCTGGATTTCTGTTGAAAGTAATGCGAGACAATCATTTGTTCCTTTAGTTCTACGGAAGCCAAACTGGGTATGTGATAATAAATTATTACTTTCAACCCAATGGTCTAAACGATATAAAATCATTTTTTCAAACAATTTACGAATACAAGAAAGCATCGCAATTGAACGATATGAGTTATGATTAGAAGCAGGTTTTCCAGGTTTTTGGATAGCAATCACCTTTACTTGTCTCCAATCATGTGGAATGATTTTTTTTTTTTTCTTCACATAACATTTATTTGACACGGCACAAATACAATTTAATGTTTAACGGCGCCAATTATATCTGATGACTTAAAAACTAAAGCAAATTTTTTATCCTCGCTGCCGACTACGAGCTGAAATTAAGTCTAACTTAAAACTAGCATGGGATTTCCAATCAGTGTTTTGTTGTTCAATGGTCGTCTGATGATCGTCGAATGGCATGTATGGATTCGTTCTGCTGAGCCACGATGTCGTGAGTTGGGACAGAGGCTCGTAGTCCTTGGGTCCTGGTTCTATTGTGCGGGGTCTGGTTGCTGGTTTTGTGCTTAAGGTTCAAACGTGTTCTTGTCGTTTTGTTGGGTGTAGACGGAGGGGAACGGGACTAGACTGGGGCGTGGATGGATTTCAGGAAAACGTATATAAGGGACATGTAGGATAGGTCACGGCTCGCCAAGACATCACGAACAGGAACAGCCGGCTGTCTACCCTCGGCCTGCAGGGAAGCTATTAATTTAGACCTGGCGTCACGGTGTACAGGGCATGACCAAACCACATGCTCTATGTCGTGATAACCTTCACCACAGGCACAGATACCACTTTCCCCGAGCCCAACACGACGGAGGAGCGCGTCAAATCTATAGTGATTGGACATAAGCCGGGACATCACGCAAATGAAATCCCGACCTACATCCAACCCCTTGAACCACGGGTTCGTCGATACTTTGGGGATTATGGAATGTAACCACCTTCCCAATTCCCCTCTGGTCCAAGCATTTTGCCAACTGATGATCGTATTCTGACGTACAAGTGCGAAAAATTCATTAAAGGCAATTGGTCTTTCATAAATATCACCGTTTGTTGCGCCCACCTTAGCCAAAGAGTCCGCTTTCTCATTACCCGGTATCGAGCAGTGAGAAGGGACCCACGCTAAGGTAATCTGAGTAGATTTTTCGGATAAAGCACTCAGATGTTCCCGTATTTTCCCCAGGAAATACGGAGAGTGCTTAACATCTTTCATCGATCGGAGAGCCTCAATGGAACTGAGACTGTCCGTAAAGATGAAATAATGGTCCGTGGGCATTTTTTCGATAATCCCTAGGGTGTACTGAATTGCAGCTAATTCTGCGACGTAAACAGAAGCAGGATTATCGAGCTTATGGGAGACGGTTAAATTGTTATTGAAGATACCGAAGCCAGTGGACCCATCAAGAAGTGATCCGTCAGTGTAGTACATATTGTCGCAGTTGATGTTTCGATATTTATTGGAAAAAATTTTAGGGATCTGCTGCACGCGTAAATGATCCGGGATTCCACGAGTTTCTTCTATCATGGATGTATCGAAAAACACAGTAGAATCAGAAGTATTTGATAAGTCGACACGATTTGGAATATTCGAAGAAGGGTTAATATTTTGGGACATGTGATTGAAATACAATGTCATAAAACGGGTTTGAGAATTAAGTTCGATTAACCTTTCAAAATTTTCAATCACGGGACGGTTCAAGACCTCACATTTGATTAGAATACGAGAAGACAGGCTCCAGAAGCGGTTTTTCAATGGTAGTACTCCAGCTAAAACCTCCAAACTCATCGTATGGGTCGACTGCATGCAACCTAAGGCGATACGCAAACAACGATATTGTATTCGCTCCAGTTTGATCAAATGTGTGTTTGCTGCGGAGCGGAAGCAGAAACACCCGTATTCAATAACAGACAATATCGTTGTTTGGTAAAGCCTTATAAGGTCTCCTGGATGGGCTCCCCACCATTGTCCGGTTATTGTACGAAGAAAATTCACTCTTTGTTGACATTTTTTCATCAGATACCTCACGTGACAACCCCAGGTGCCTTTAGAGTCGAACCAGACACCAAGATATTTGTGTACCAAAACCTGAGAAATCGTTTTACCCATTAATTGTGTTTGAAGCTGAGCAGGTTCATGCTTCCTAGAAAAAACTACTATCTCAGTCTTCTCCGGAGAGAATTCGATACCTAGCTGTAAAGCCCAAGCAGACAAATTGTCCAAGGTATCTTGCAATGGTCCTTGCAAATCGGCAGCTTTGGCTCCTGTAACAGAGATTACACTGTCGTCTGCAAGTTGTCTTATCGTGCATGAATTTGCCAGACATTCGTCGATGTCATTTACATAAAAGTTGTAAAGAAGGGGGCTTAAACATGAGCCCTGGGGAAGACCCATGTAGCTAATGCGAAAAGTTGCCAAATCGCCATGCGTAAAATGCATGTGCTTTTCGGACAACAAATTGTGCAAAAAATTGTTCAAAATTGGAGAAAATCCTTGTCGGTGAAGTTTACCCGAAAGAATGTCAATAGAAACGGAATCAAAAGCCCCCTTAATGTCCAAGAACGCAGACGCCATTTGTTCTTTACGAGCATACGCCAGCTGAATATCTGTTGAAAGCAACGCAAGACAATCATTCGTCCCTTTGGCACGGCGGAAGCCAAATTGAGTTTCTGATAGTAGACCATTTGATTCGACCCAGTGGTCTAAACGACGGAGTATCATTTTTTCCATCAATTTCCGGATACAGGATAGCATTGCAATCGGCCTATAAGAGTTGTGATTAGAAGCTGGTTTCCCTGGTTTTTGGATGGCGATCACCTTCACTTGCCTCCAATCCTGGGGTACAATGTTTTGCTCCAGGAACTTATTGAACAAGTTCAACAAGCGCCTCTTGGCATTGCCGGGTAGATTCTTCAACAAGTTGAATTTGATTCTATCTAATCCAGGCGCGTTATTGTTACAGGACAGGAGGGCAACTGAAAGTTCTGCCATCGTAAAAGGTGATTCTATCGCGTCGTGGCCCGGAGACGCATCGCGAACAATGTTTTGCTCAGGAACAGAGTCCGGACATACTTTCCTGGCAAAATCAAATATCCACCTACTTGAAGACTCCTCGCTTTCGTTGACCGTTACGCGATTCCGCATTCTTCGGGCTGTGTTCCAAAGAGTGCTCATCGATGTCTCCCTCGACGTCTCGTTCACGAACCGACGCCAATATCCACGTTTCTTTGCTTTAGCCAAGCTTTTAAGCTTGGTATCAAGCTCCGAATACCGTAAATAGTCGCCAGGTATACCTCCCGTCTGGTAGGCCTTAAACGCGTCGGATCTTTGCGTGTAGACATCGGAGCACTCTTGGTCCCACCACGGAGTGGGAGGCCGTTCTTTGATCGTTACGCCGGGATATTTCTTCGTTTGGGCTTGCAACGCGGCGTCGAGAATCAAGCCCGCGAGGAGGTTGTATTCTTCAAGTGGTGAATGATGTTGAATCGACTCGACCGCTTTTGAAATCATTTCCTCGTATAACTTCCAATCGACATTTCGTGTGAGGTCATACGGAATGTCAATTGGTCGCATGCGAGTTGACCCGTTAGTAATTGAAATAAGAATAGGCAGATGGTCGCTACCGTGAGGATCGAGGATTACCTTCCATGTGCAATCCAACCGTAGCGACGTCGAACATAAGGATAGATCCAAAGCGCTTGGGCGCGCTGGAGGTTTCGGGATACGTGTCATTTCACCGTTGTTTAAAATAGTCATGTCGAAGTCATCGCAAAGGTTATAGATTAAAGAGGAGCGGTTATCATTGTATGGGGAACCCCAAGCCACGCCATGAGAGTTGAAGTCTCCCAAAATCAAACGTGGCGAGGGAAGAAGTTCTATTAAATCAAAGAGCAGCCGTTGCCCAACCTGTGCTCTGGGGGGAATATATATTGAGGCAATACAAAGCTCTTTACCTTGTATTGTCATTTGACATGCGACAACTTCGATGCCTGGAATCGAGGGGAGGTTAATACGATAGAAAGAATAGCACTTTTTAATCCCTAAAAGTACTCCTCCATATGGGGTGTCTCGATCAAGGCGAATAATATTAAAATCATGGAAGTTGAGATCAATATTTGAAGTAAGCCAAGTTTCACAAAGGGAAAATGCATCGCATTTGTTTTTATTTATCAAAACTTTAAACGAATCAATTTTTGGTAAAATACTTCTACAATTCCACTGTAAGACAGAGATAGAATCCTTCATATACGCAGTTGAATTAGGCATCGAAGGATACAATCGCTGCAAGGAGAGGCCATTGGGCAGTCAACTGCTTCAAAAATGATCTAACTGTTGGGAGGAATGCTGTAAGAAAAATTTTAATTGGATCGGGTACATTGAAAGTTTCAAAAATCCAGTCCACAATGTCAGAAAATTTCACTAATCCAGAGTTTGTTTCATCAACTGGGAGTGTAAAAGGAGCAACTGGGGTTTTAGATGTTCCTGGCAGTGCTGGGAACTCCTTCTGGGACTTTAAATTTGCCAGCCCAGGAGGAGTTTGCTTCGGTTTTTCCGCAGCACTGTTTGGTTTGTTTGTAACTTTCATTTCACTTTGAGAAATCTTAGGACCTTTTCTGGGAAGTTTAGGAGAGGAAATATTTTTCCTCTTTCTAGACTCCCCAGGATTGGCGTAAGATGCTCCCGCTGGTGAATCGTCAGAATCGGTTTCCTCAGAGGGCAACAGATCGAAGGGGTTCGAAGTAACGGGAGAAGTGGTAACGGTCTTCTTCAGCATGTCAGCGTAGGAACGCTTTGAACGCTCTTTGAGAGACCGTTTTATTTTATCCCTGCGCTGCATGTACACCGCACATGTCGAGAGCTCATGCAGATTTTCTCCGCAGTGAATACACTTTTCAGCGTTAACATTGCAAGAATCTTCCGCATGAGACTCCCCACACTTGCCACAACGTGCCTTATTGCAGCAGTAGGCGGCTGTATGGCCTAACTGCTTGCAATTCAGGCAGTTCATGACGCGGGGCACGTAGAGCCTCACAGGGAGACGAACCCGGTGGATCGAGACGTGGCTTGGTAGTGCAGACCCGGCGAACGTAACTCGAAACGAGTCTGACGGAGTGTATACTGTTTTGCCACCGATGATCGATGCTGACCGCAATTGCTTGCAGTCGAGCACCTTTACTTCGGGACACGTTTTGTTCTTAAAGCACCCTTTGGCACTTTGCAGTATACACTCGACGGACAGACTCGAATCGGTTATGACACCGTCGATCTCCACGTCTCGTGCGGGTATGTAAACGCGATACTCGCGTGTGAAGAGCTCAGAGCAAGCTATATCGTTGGCCTCTTTCAGGTTACCGACCACGACACGGAGCTTGTTAGGCCGGACCTTGGAAATTTCGGTCACGCCCTTGTACTCCTTCGTCAGGTCTTTAGAAATCTGCAAGAGGTTCAACTTTTTCGATTTCGGTCCTGCCTTTGGCCGAAAATAAACAGTATAGCTGCCCTGGGCTCCGTCTGGGTAAAGCCTGGGGCGAGGGGGGACTGAAGAATGAACAGGGGAGGGGGTAACAGAGGGGTCAGGGTCAGAGGGGTTCGGGGATGGTGGCGCGGGAGGCGAGGGATCTACATCCATCGCGCTAAGTTTAGCACACTAGCGCTGACAAGAACACGTACCTTTTTATTTCTCCCTTCCAGTAAGGTTGGTTGTCCGATCGTTCGAAGTAGCAGCCGTTACAGCCAGCAGCACCAATACAGCAGCACCAAACAGCCACCAGCAGCGAGCCAGGTGTGAGATCACTCCACACAGCGATACAACTCGCTGACACTGATGGCTTCTTCTTTTTCCTCGTTTGTGTCTCGTCCACTGCTGTAGCACAATCCAGCCAGCAGCCAAATCGGCTTACGCACCAGCTGGCAGTCACGATGCGAAACAGTTGCACAAAGGAACGACCTTGAACCCGGATTTATTTCACTCGACCAGGGAAACAATGCCAACACTTGTTCACACGTCTTTTGTTTTATACTCTATCGGACCGATCACCAAACACGTCCAGTACTGATGCGTGTTCGGCACAGAATGAATGTGGAATGATGTTTAGTTCAAAAAAAATTATCCAATGCGCTTGGACGAGCCGGTGGTTTCGGAACACGTGTCATATCTCCATTGTTCAAAACAGTCATATTAAATTTGTCACAAAGATTATAAATCAAAGTGGAGCGGTTATCGTTGTAAGATGAACCCCAAGCTACACCATGAGAGTTAAAATCTCCCAATATTAAACGGGGTGAGGGTAGAAGTTCGACAATATCAGAAAGCATTTGTTGTCTAATTAGTGCTTTAAGAGGGATATATACAGAAGCAATGCAGAGATCTTTGTCTTGTATGTTAATTTGACAAGCTACACATTCGATGCCTTGAATTGAAGGTGAATTAATTTTATAAAAGGAATAACACTTTTTAATTCCTAAAAGTACACCTCCATAGGGAATATCTCGATCTAACCGTACGATATTATAGTTATTGAAATTGAGATTGATATCTGAAGTGAGCCATGTTTCACAAATAGAAAACACATCACATTTCAAATTATTAATCATAGCTTTGAATGAATCAAGTTTTGGTATGATACTTCTGCAATTCCATTGTAAAATATGTATAAAATCATTAGTCTCAGACGATAAGTTAGTCATCGAAGGATATTAAAGTAGAAATGAGGGGTCATTGAGAGGTAAGCTGCTTTAAAAATGTTTTGAAAACAGGGAGTAATGAATGAATAAATTTGCTAAAAGGGTCCGGTATGTTTAATGATTCAAGAATCCAGTTTATTACATGAGAAAATTTCAGAATTCCTGATTTTGTTTGATTATTTGAAGGTGTGAATGAGCTATCACAGTTTTTGGGTGATAGTGGTGGAAACTCTTGTGTTGACTTTAAATTTAAAATTCTAGAGGAAGTTTGATTTGATTTTTCAGTATCGTGATTAGATTTGGGAACATTACCATTTCTATTAAGTGATATTTTAGGGCCCTTGTTGGGAAGTTTTGGGGAAGAAAGATTTTTCCTTTTTCTAGACCAACCAGGGTTTGAAAAAGAAGGACCAGCAAGAGGAACATCGCAGTCCGTCTCATCAGAGGACAATAAAACATAAATATTTGAAGAAATAAGAGAATTTGTTTCCGATTGCTTAAGGAGATCAGAATAACTGCGTTTAGCGCGGTCTTTAAGAGATCGTTTTATTTTAATTTTATGTTGAATGAATAAGGAACAATTCGAGAGTTCATGTTTAGTTTCACCACAGTAATAACAATTATTATTTTCTTGATTGCAAGAGTCATCAAGATGGTTACCCCCACATTTACCGCATCGACTTTTATTGCAACAGTAGGCAGAAGTATGGCCTAACTGTTTGCAATTGGTGCAGTTCATGACTCGTGGAATATACAGGCGAACGGGTACAAGGACATTGTGAATCGAGATGTGAGATGGTAAAGCAGATCCAGCGAATGTGACACGAAATGAATATGAGGGGGAATATATTTTCTCCCCTTCTACAAAGGACACGGATCTCAATTGTTGACAATCGAGAATTTTAACCATTGGAATGGAAGTGTTCTTGAAATATCCAACACCGTCTTTAAAAAGAAATTCACTGGATAAGCTGGAATCGGTAACAACACCGTCAATTTCTACATCTCGAGCGGGAACATAAACGTGATATTCCCTGGTGAAAAACAAACTCCGAAGTAGCAATTTTATTAGCTTGAGTAAGGTCTTTAACCACAACTCTCAACTTGTTAGGTCTGACCTCAGAAATTTCAATGATAGACTTGAAATGAGACTCTAAATCTTTAGATATCTGAATGATGTTTAAGGGCTTTGATTTAGGCCCTATTTTTGGTTGGAAATAAACAACAAATGAACCAGTCGATCCGTCTGGATACAGTTTAACGCGTGAGGGAATTGAGCAAACAGTGGAAAAAGGGTCAGGAGGTTTAGGTGTAATAGAAACAGGATCGGCCAAATTTTTTTCATCCACTTCCATTGTGTGTAAAAGAGCACACTATGGTAGGGCAACAAAAAATGCAAATGGATACAAATATAATAAATTAAGTTCTATACTTAGCTGTTATGATAAAAGAAATCTTGATCTTTAAATTTCTTGGTGTACTTGAATTGTCGTTGATCTTTCGAAACCTTCGAACCCCTTGAAAACTCTGATTCCTGTATCCTGTAGAGCAGCAAATCTTGAATAGCTCTGGATCTCTTGGAATCTTCAAATCTCTTGAATACTGATGGCGGTATCCTGTAGAGCTGCAAATCCTGGTATTTCCAATATTAAATCAATACTTCAGATCTGCAATTATAAAGAAAATTAATGACGGTAGCAGCTGTAAATAATTGCGACACTTCCCAAGCGAAGGTTGCTGAGCTTAAGATTTATATTGTTTTTGTTTCAATTGAAATTACTGCAAAAGAGGATGCAAAGCCAAGTTCAGTTTTAAACGCTTTTTAATATAAAACATGGTTCTAATAGTAAATTTAAATTAAAAAATTCATACTGATCAACTTTCTACAAGCACCAATTTTCACGATATTTTAGAAAATTTGATTTGTTTAAATGTTTTCATGGATGTTAAAGTAACGATAGCTTTTGTAATTAAACAATAATGGGAGCATTTGTTTTCGTCTTAATGAATAATAATTAGTTGCAGCGTCTGTACACTGTGATGAAAAATCTTCTTTTACAAATGATGCGATGATACTTCCAAGACGGTGTGTTTTTTTATATACCATAAACTGTTTGTGCAAGAGTTCGTTAATTGAGCAATTTGTGATTTCATCAGACCCGCTTCTGCTGTAATTGAACTAAACGGACCTAGAAAGTATCGCAAAACAGGTTACGTTCGATTTATCAAGGAATTCAACTTATTGAGCAAAGAGAATAAAAAGGTGGACTTCAAGAGGCAGAAAAAATGGGAATTAAACGCAAATTAATATAGAGAGCAAAAGAAAACAAAAACTGCTGAATTTTAGTGATAATAATTACACAATATTAACCTCGACTCGCTTGACAACAGTTTGCTGAATTCGAAAGGTTCCCGAAGGGAAAGGTAACGGTTGCGGTTCCACGCTTGAGTACTGCTTTTTGCCGCAGGGCTAAAATAATGCAGACATTATACTATCTGAGGAATCGTAAACAAGACATTAAATGCAATTCACACTTATAATGAATCTTATTAGCTGCCGAGCAATGCCACCATAAAATGTGCAACCATCAAAATGCAGTTATTCCAGCGCCAGCCTTCCTTTCAATACGCAGTGAAATTTCTCGTAATAACATTTTATTAAACTCTCGCGAAAGATAATGACCAGGTAATGTATTAATCAGCGTCTGTCCTCTGCAAGCATTTAGCTGATTGGAGTGCAATGTATTCCGTTTTGTTTAACTGAAACACAACCAAACAATAAACTAAGTTGTTAGGTTTAATTTTGACATTAACAGGTTGACTATCGGGGTTTATTCCCCAGACAGAAAAAAAATCACCAGTAAAATCATTGGTTGAAGTCATCATTACCGCAAGTTGTTGTTTGATATTTAATGCACAATAAATAGTAGTTTTGAACTGATAGCGGAACAGATACGAATTCAATTAGAATTTGAATTTGAAAGTAAACATTTATCATTCTACCGTAGCCACGGTATATTTTCACCCGTACAAAATTACTAAAAAATTTTCATTGCAAACGAGCGAAATCTACACCCAATCCACAAACAATAATGGCACAAAACACCTTTCAGTTTCAATTTTTCTATTGATTTATCATTAATAGCGTGTTCACGCTGGCCAGACAGCTCTGAAATGTAGTACCATAAAGCGCAAAATTTTAGCCACATATGGAATACGAAATAATACAATATAATACCACTGAAGCGCGCCCACAAGAAAAAAAAATCATTCACATATACGTGTACGAGCGCGTCAAAATGGGGACTATAGAGAAGCAAATTGTTTTCCATTTGCATGGACTTCACGAGCCGTGAAAAGTTAAACCCTGAGGGTGGTGATAAGTGAAATCGAAAGAGTGGTATTTTACTAACCACATTTGCCTGCTTGCTTACCTGCCCCAACACCATCACCATCACCACTATGGGCGATGAAAATGATAAATAGTTTTTCCGATCATTTCATTTCACGTTCGATTTGATGTAATTCAATTCACGATGCTCGGTTCGCCCTAACAAGCGGCAAACATGTTTTGTTCGTGGTTCGACTCAATGTCGATCGATCGAAATTGCAGCACAATATACCGCAAGAATGGCGAATGGTGCTAAGCTAGCGTGAAATATGCATTTTGTTTGCAGTGGAAATCGTAACGGTGCTTGAACGTTTAGGTGCTGTTTTATCGATGGATGTCAATCAGAAGTTGAAAATGAGATTGCTGAATCTTGGCAATCGTCCGTTGTTTCTAAAGTGTTTTCTTACGAGATTTATTCCGCTACCACGCTCATCTCATTGTCTTCAACAAATGCCAATGTTTATTGTTAGGATTCTTCGCTAATGGAACGACATTTATGTCACACTTTTCCATTCCATTGATGCTAGATTAATAATTCATTCTTTCGGCCATCACTATGAATTGATGATAGCAGTAACACGATTGAACCGTTGGAGACCACCCAGCGAGAAAGTTATAATCAAATACATTCCCTTGCTGATTGCTTGTCGTGTCATCGTAATAGCTCCAAGTCGGTATGATGGATAAAGGAGAATATCCACAGTGCTATTTGTTATAATAAATATAAAAGTGATTTGCGGAATAATATTGCTAAATTTGGGCCTTAAGATATTTTATATGATAATAAATTCCGCCTATAATTAGGATTAGTCCATCTTTAGCGATAACATAATATTACTTTTTCTTAAGTTGTTCTTTTAGTATTATTTTCAAGTTGTCTTCATAGTTTCTTCGAAATGAATCACTCTTTGGTAACAATAGGATTGGATGAATAATTATGAGGTTTTGCCTATATTTCGTTTTCGTAGACTGGAGCACTGGTTTTTCAGTTCTCAGAAGTTGTTGAAAAAAAAATTGAGCATGGAGTTCAACAATGAAACCTTTTTTTAATAAAAGGTTATCGACTGTTGTTGAAATGCAGATTTGGACGACGCTTTCATCTCGAATGGTCGCTTAAAGCTTGTTCACCCTAGCATGGAATTATATACCTAGTAAGCCGGGAAGGCACTTGTTGGGCTATATAAGCATCTGTCTCTGCCTAAACCAATCATTTTACTAGTAGATGGCGACTAGGACGGTTCTATTTAAGTTACAGCGGGTGGCAGCGTCGCGCATTAGGGGCCGTTCAATAATTACGTAAGCATATTTTTTCATTTTTTCTTCTCCTGCTGCTTTGAAGTTTTTCAGCTCAAGAGAAGCGTCTTGAGTCACACCCCTTCCGTTAAGGTGAGTTCCGTAAGTATCACTAGGTAGTATAAACCCAGCCAACTGAGCGCTCAGAGGAGCCAACCGGCTTTCAACGCGGTTGAACGCACTTTCACTAAACCAATACTATTCTTGGCATGTTGCTTAAAAATATCAAACTCAAAAATGGTATTGAAATCTTCCGCATGTGAGCAATTCTCGCTGAAACCGTCCCACTGGTGACATGAGGTCTTTAAAAAAGGATACTTTTGTGTCTAAATGATTGAAAGTAGTGAGAAAATGA
This sequence comes from Wyeomyia smithii, assembly GCF_029784165.1. Taxonomy (NCBI): domain Eukaryota; kingdom Metazoa; phylum Arthropoda; class Insecta; order Diptera; family Culicidae; genus Wyeomyia; species Wyeomyia smithii. The sequence continues at coordinate 47,875,487 of NC_073696.1, forward strand.
GAAGACCACTTTGGTTAGTTCATATTGATGGACCCCTCGGGCGGTTAAACGGTTTTTACAAAAATTGATTTTTGAGAAATTCTTGATCTTTTTATTGATTTATTTCTCTTGAATTTGTCATTGAACCCCCTGCAACCAACGCTTCGGTGCTTATTACGGGAGTCACTTCACGGTGACATCAGAGTAAAATATACAAAATCCTATTACGGGACTAACGTAAGTGAGATGCTCATTTGATATGTAGATCATTTGATATGTAGATCATCTTGCTTAGACATATCGGTTGCAAACGGAATAATGACAAAAATTTGTACAAAACCATATAAATCAAAGAAATCGAAAAATTTTCATTACTCTAAACCAACTTGTAACTCTCGACTAGAGATGGTCGGGTTTGATGTTTTTCATACCCGTTATGAACCGTTATGAACCGTTTTTCAGATACCGGCAGACGCCATCTTGGATTTCAAAATGGCATCACATTTTCTTCAAGTTACTGGGTGTACTTCCGGTTCTAGAATCTAGATCGGCGTCAATTTGAGCATTATCCTTAAATTCACCCAGTTTTTATAAAACCGGAAATCACCGGCGTGGATCTAAAAACTAATCGTCATCTAAATGCCAAAAATATGCTTTATATGATTTTCAGAAACCAGAGGTCGCAATTTGAATTACAAAATGTCGTCGGACACCGATTTTCGGTATCTAAGTGTCAGCCTGGTTCCGGAAACACCACTATTTGGGTGATTTGCCAATGTTTTCCACAGTTTTGAATCAAACATTATCATCGAAATTATTCAAATCGAATTCCCTTACTGTACGAAAAATCATGATTTTTTACCCCTCCCTTCTTCATGGGTTGTTCCTTCCTTTTATAAAATGAGCACCTCCTTTGTTAAAGGAACTCGTATGCCAAGTTTGGTGAAAATCGGTTCAGGTATTCAAGAGTTATGTTTGAACATACATACAAAACTTGTCTTTTATATAACTAGTTAGAAGATAGGTACTTGAGTAAGTCAGTAAAAACTAAAAAATAAAAAATAACATATTTTTAAATTTACTCTGGTCGACAAAAGCGAAAAAAATGCTTTATAGTTCAAAACAGTTGCTCTAGAACGATTTTAGCTTTTTAATTATTCCTGTGAAGTTTGGCGCCCCAAGTAGTCGTCGAGTAGTTGCTCGTCGGGTTTGTCAGCAAACGTGTAGAAGCTTACGGGAAAACTCATTTGAGTCTCTGAAAAAGTTATCTTTGCTAGGGTGTGTGTAAGGAGGAACCTGTTTCTAGATCCCACTGTCTGGCAGTGATATTATGAAAAAAAAAATGACAGTTATCTTTCGTTTCTGCAACTATCTTATTCCTGGGATCTAGAAGGTGTTAGCTCTACCGACCTTCCAAGCACTCTTTACAGAATGACGGAGTACTTGCAGTCAGGGCTGGATTTAGGCTCCCCTGGGAAAAAAGATAAAATGATTTAAATCTTCGGTGGAGGTGACGAGCAAATACTACAAGGTATACAGCCCTAGGGTTGTATGAAATGGTGACGTGGGACTAAACACTGTAATTAGAAGGATTTTAGACGAGAGACCAGCGGCGCTCTGCTCCACATAATATGTATATTACATTGTACGGTATTGTTGCTTTTACCAGCATATTTTCTTTCAAGACATCAGTTTTTATTATGCTCTGACAGAAGGTTTAGAAATTGTTCAAGTAAAAGGCTTGTTTCAAAACTTTTCGAAAGACCTTTACCTTAGAGACTTCAAATTAGTCTAAGCTCATGGAAGCAAACTTAAATTGACCTGTTGGGACGGGGAAACTCTATCCGTTTTTTTATATTGAAACTGAAAATATCACAGGGAATGGTTGGTGTCCATTCACATCATCTGTGCTAGGAATGCCCGCGTGTGATTGGTTCATTGTTCGCGTAAATTTTCTTGTAACTTTTCATCAATTTTCACCGTTGTGCAGTGAAATAATAATGACGACAAGCGTATTATAAAATTGTTACTCGTTTTATCTATCTAACAATATATTGGTTATTATTACCCATCATGTGGTTCTCTCCAGCTGGTCTCGAGGTACGATGCTGGCCTAACAAGCCAGTCGTCGTAGGTTTGAGTCTTGACTCGTGAGAGACTGTTAGTGTCAATAGGATCGTAGCGCTAGCCCCGCAATTGTCCCGTACACTTAACGGTTGGCTGCGAAGTCTGTGTATAGTAAACAGAAGGTCAAGTTCCGAATCGGAATGTAGCACCAAGGCTTTGCTTTGCTTTGGTTATGCTGTTATTATCGTTTGAAATCTGACGTAACATTTGCCAGTTTCGTATCCTATTTTCCAGAATGCATCCCAGTATAAAAAACAAAGACGTAGTCCCACGTCAAAAGAAGCGGCCTCCACTCTGTCTTCACTTCTGACCCAGGACAAGGGGACCCCTCGTGTCGAAAGGCCCTTTGCGCCTTTAAATCCGGGCCACATTTCGGAGCCTTTTTCCCTCCGATCATTCGAGTCTCATAGATACTGGTGGTCCCCGTGGTTCTGTGGTTAGCGATGTCGGTCGGCTAGCTCTCCCACACGGTTGTGATATCGGGTTCGATTCCCGATCAGGTCGAGGATCTTTTCGAGCTGAAAATTTTCTCGACTCGACTGTGCCAAAAACAATATCGATAACGAATTCTCTCAACTAATCTAGTTGATCGAGACCGCTTAAGCCCCCCAGGCTTGCGTGCGATGTTGTTGTTAGATGCTATTATTATTTTCAAACTTTCAATTCATGCGGACAGAACCACACAAATTTGTACACAACACATTTGCCATCAAACCGTGCGTGCCACTCCCGATATTTCGTTTGTGTTCTCTTCTCCCTATTCGCTCTTTTGTATTTCTTTCGCACCGAAAAAATACGACTGAGTACGCTTTGTGCATTTGCCAAAATGTGCGACACCACACATTGTGTCTTACTTTGTGTGTTGCTTGCGGCAATGATTATACGAATACGAACGATTATAGTATTAAATTTTTTTTGCACTTCATTTGACTCCTACTGAAATAATTTAGGAGCTAATTTTCAGTGCTGCTCAATGGGTTTTGTTTCAAAACGAAAAATAGTTTCTTCCCGGAGATAGCCGCAATATGTCTTGTACATGAACAGTAGGGTGGCAATAGAAATCGACTTTTCGAATTTCGTTTAGAAGTAGGGCTCAATAGTTTCATCTTCGAAAAAAGTAAAACTTCAGCTTAATCTTTGAGAACACGAAAGCATTATTTTGTGACCAATGAAAAAAATGCACAGGTAGTTCATAAATTTCTGAATACAGTCAGGTTTTTTTTTACGCGGGGGGTACGTACCTCGTAAAAAACCGCGTTAATTCGAAAATCCGCGTAAAACAAACTGCGCTAATTCAAAAATCCGCGTGAAAAAACCGCGTTAATTCAAAAATACGCTTAAAAAAATACCACGTTATTTTAAAAAGCCGCGTAAAGTAGTTCAACGAAAAGGGCTTCAGAAAAAACCCGAGACGCTCTAGAACCAGTATTTGAAATTGTCCTCTTTGACGGTCATTCTGGATCTTTCGGTGGGCGGAGGGTATTTTTTGGTCTAAGTCTTTTACTAGATAAACACTTAAACGTTTCTGGTTCCAAACCTACGTTTGTTCGGAAATTCGCGAAAATTTTTTTGAATTAGCGCGGTATCGCGTAAAAAAAACCGCGTTAATTCAAAAATCCGCGTAGAAAAAAACCGCGTTAATTAAAAAAACCGCGTTAATTCAAGAATCCGCGTAAAAAAAACCTCTTAAAAAAATCCGCGTATAAAAAACCACGTAAAAAACCTGACTGTATCAAAAAATTCTGATACCAAATGTCTTAAAAATGCATGAAACATCGAGATCTGGTGTTATCCAAAAACAAAAAATTGAAAAAATCGATCAGTTAATGATTTCGACTGAACGAACTTCTAAATGCGACGAAGGACAATTTTTTCCATACAAGTCATTACCACCCTAATGAACGGTATCAGTAGTGAATGCATGTAGCGATTGTATATGAATACCGGCACAGAAACATGTCTGGACGTGCGTTATATGTCCTAAGAAACACGTCGTTTCTTGGTTCCTTTTCTCTGCTATTCTTTCGACCCGCAACGCAACGCAAACTGCTCAAACTGAAGCTCTTCGTATTACGCAATGTGTCACAAAAAGCAGCACAAAGTGTTGTTTCGTTCTCCCTTTCTTGAAATATTTCTCACTTGGTGATATCTTTCATAGTCATTTCGTTTTCGCTCTTTCTCTTTGTGCCTGTTGGTTGTCAAAATTAGTAGGTACCGTTCTCGTTGTGCCTTGACATAAAATTCACACACTGAGCGCAATGAGTGTGCGAATGACAGCCCTGGACATATGTATATCAAAAAATTGACCCGAGCAGTGGAAAACCATGGATAGATAGATAAAGGAATAAATAAATCACATTTGCACACGGTTTCAAAAAAACCGCAACATGCAAGCGATTCAGCATATCTGGTATCCCTGTATACGATACTTATCTTCATTTTGTTTGCTGTTACCCTTTCCTTCGTTTTGCGATGAGTGAAGTAACATTTGAATTTCACACTATTACCAGCGAACATTTCTTCAATCGTAGGTTGATCCTTTATTTACAGAATCTCGGCTTCACAGGAATGATTAAAAAGCTAGCTTCGAAACGACACCTAGGGATATATGTTATGTTTCCCTAAAAAAAAAACGATAAACAAATGAAAAAGGCGTATTTCTTATTAGAAATATCAATAAGTTTGGATAGGATTCGAATACTTCGGATTTTTGCATCACAGAATATTTGCTCTAAAAGTCGTTCCAAGACAGTTCTGATGTATTTGTATGTAAAGGAGTAAGAGCAAAGGTATTTTTTCAATCTCAATCGGTTATTTCCAAGAATAACCTTTAGCTCTTTGAGATAGAAAAATAAAAAAGCTATATTACTAGAAATTAGGAAAATATCAAACTTTATCAAGGCAATATTAAAAAACATACTTCGGATATTTTCGTCTAGAGAGAATTAAAAAATAACCAAGATTCCCACCTAATAATAACATTATGGTTCTAATAAAATAGACGACCGTCCACACTACTATAGCTAGAGGTGGAAAATCTGTAAAAGAAATTTTAAATTCAACTAGGGGAACTACTCCATTATTCATCTCAGCCCATATATTCATCTCATACAACATGAAAACACAATTGAAAACAGAAAAAAACACATATTGTCTAACTAAACCAATCTGTTAATCCATGGAATGGATTCTTCTTAGTTCACTTTAGATTTCTCATAAAGTAGAATTCTCATAAACTCACTTAAAAGCTCTACATTTTATATTATAGTCGGGCATCTGCACTTGAAAACATTGCTTCATACGGCTACAACGGAACTCGTACAGCAGCCAACCAAAGTTTTTTTCATCACTAGCGGACCATTTTTTATTTTAATCACTAAACAAAATTACTCACTACATTAAGAATACTTTAATCTTTGAAATGTTCACCTCAAATTTCCAATAACAAGCTTGAATTGGCAGAAATATATGAGATGAATTATTACAAATCCTAAATTTTAACTATATGTTTTTACATCTGTTTTCAGTGAGTTGAAGAAAATCAAAAGTTACCGAATTAGTTTTTGTTAATACGAAAAAATCATACTGAATATGTGGAATTATTCCGAATAATTGACATAAATCGACAGCACTGCAGTGGTTACCTAGGTTACCAATTTTTCACGTAAACAACTACAGCGGATAGCTAGGTAACCTACTACGACGGACTGCGGCTACGTTCATTCATGATAATAGAAATCATTTATGATTACCAGTGTGATAATTATGGGGGCGTCGTGAGATGAATAATTGAGCAGTGATTCAAGTTTTGAGATGGATATGGAAGCGTTGTGAAAAATGGCTTGTTTTATAAAATTCAGAATAAATCTAGCTAAGTTTACTAAATATACAATGCTGAACGATTCCATAAGAGCACGCAAGCGTATTTTGTTTATTTGTTCAATGATTTCGTGAAAGTTTGGTGTTTAATCCGTGCATTCTTCGTGAATATCGGCTTAATGAGATGAATCGTATGAAACATTGAAATCGTATTATGCCATGGCTGAAATAACAATCCAGAGGAGTTTTCGGGTTCAGAATCAAATTATTTTGAATATCATGTCCTTTCTATTTGAGATTGTTTTCCATAAATGTAAGCGACTCACATTTCATTAATATTTTTTGATTTTATGATCATATTTAATAGTAGCAACGATTCGTATACAAACAGTCAAATAAACTTACATACTTATCTCAATAGATTTGTGTTCACTGCACTCATCAGTGATGAGTTCAATGTATCAAATGATAAATCACCGGGTGTTTCAATTGAATTTGATCTCCATGCTGTCCCTGTGGCACGCAACGAAATTGCTGTCAAAAATAAAGAAAGGAATGCAAAAAAAAGTATGCACACACAAGTGCAACAACACCCAGCAACCGGTCCGGCCTCGTTATCCGCGTGGTTCTAATTAAGCAATATTGTTTGTAATTCTTTGGCGCAGAAGATGTGCCGCTCGGTCCTCCGCATGTGCGCACTGTTGGTGTTACCTTCACGTATCACGGAATGCTCCGCTGCGTTTTTATCGCTAATTTGCGTTTATTTATCTTATAAATGTACTATCGGTACATGAGTTAACATCCCGGGTGGTGATGCATGCAAGAACCGGCCAGGACCACGCTGACTATCCCCTCACCTGGGCGAGTGAGTTGGTGTGCGTTTAAGTTTGTCTGTGTGTGTACAGGCACGGTAAAAAGCAACATGTCACTCCAGAAAGGCGAGGCCGACGCCGGTGAATCGCTTTCCGATGGTGGCGGTTCCGACCGGGCTAAGAAACATCACGATCGATAAGAGGATTTAATTAATTTTTAATTAAAATGCAAATTGCATTATGTTTTATGCAAATAGTTCCGGCTGATGTTTGCTTTATGGTATGCATTTTTTTTTTTGGACTGACAACACAGTTAATGTTTATTTTTGCTTGTGTTGCTCACAGGTTAACGAGGCAAATCTTATCGTTCCGTTGTGATCGGTGCGGTGTTGCCTTTCAGGAAACGAAGGGAGGATCCCGGTGACAGTTGGTAACTAAAATTATTACTCGTTAGCAAGTGGATCGCGACGAGCGATGGGTTGGACCCGCAATGCTGTTAAGCGGAGAACACGTAACCAAGTGCGGTTAATAAATTTAACGTAATAGTTCGGTGGGAATTAATCAAATCGAAGTAATGTAAGCGGGAAAGTTTGCAAGGCGAGAACAAGCTGGTTGAGGGGTTTAATGGCTTTTTAACATTTTTAATTGCTGGTCGATTATCGTAGAACATGTATGGATCAATACTGGATTAAAGTAGAAACGGGTAGTGAAAATGACCGGCTTTTTGACAGATAATGACAACTACAACTATCGATTCGATTGTAGACAAAGTTGCAGAGTATTTTTCCAATACACTGATCAGAAATGTAATTTATTAGGAATAGTTTAACCGTTGAATATTTTAATATGTCAATCACCTTTGGAAAAGCTTTTTTGAAAATTACTCTTCAGTAAGAAATTTACAAAAAATAATAAATGAAACTTTGAGTTGTAGCCACAAGAGCAGTAAAAAATTGAATTTATTTGGATAAAAATATCTTCAGCAAAGTTCTAAAAAAAAATATCCACATGAAAAAATCTATCGAAATAAAAAATCATTCATTTCATGGAAAAATGTGCTCCTGAAAGGGACAGGTTGGAAGGTCAGTAATGCACTCCATCTTACTAGTAAAAGGTAGTTAGTGTATGAAAATTTTTAAGCAAGCAAAGTTTTGTTTCGGGATAAGCACATTGATTAGTAAAAAAAACAACTTTGTAGCTTCCACAGATTCCTGAAGTTTTCAACACGCGAAAGTCTTTCGATTTCTCTTCTTGTAAATTAAATTCCAGCTGGACCCTGCATCAGCAGCTTTTTTTCTCAAGACCGTTGAGATGCGTCGAAAAAGAAATTACCGCTGTTACACAGGTAATGAACTTTTTGCAATCACACCAAGCTATCGCCGCAAAGTTTGCCAAAGTTGATGATTCATAAAAATCAGTGTAGCTCTGCCGTTCTCTCCCGACCGACAAACGCGGCAACTGCTTTCTGCTGCGTATTTAGCTGGCGCTGCGGTAGGGCGCAATGTAAGGTGTAATAAATTACGGTTCATTAATAATTGTGTCCAATAAATCCAGTGCAACTGGCTTCACAAAACCACTCGAAAGGTAAGACAAAACTGCTTATGTTCGCAATCAACAAGTACGGGGTGCAATAGGGTTACTGGCCATATGTGGTTCATGTGGCGAATAATCACAGACAGCCTGTTCGAGTTCGTAGTTTTGCCTCACAGAGCTGTTTTTCTTGCTGTTGAATCGTAAACTCATTTGAATCAAGCAGCACTACACCGACCACCCGATGCATTTGATTCGATTACGGCAGGGAGGATTAAATGATTTCCCAGTTGCTCTGCTTGGTTCAGTTTCAGCAATCCGTCTTCGTCAGTGTCTTTGAGTGTGGTCGAGCTGGAAAAGATGGAGGTGCACGGTCATTATCGGCTGCTAAATTCAATTTGTTACGAACATTGCAGAGTTTACATTCAGACTGACGTTTGATTGAGCAAGAGAAAAAGCGATGTTATATTTCATCCGTTGATTGCTGTTAATGTTTCGTTTTGCTCCTTTGGCTGCGTCTTGTACGTTAACCATGCTAAAACTGGAAGAAGCGGAAACGGCTCATTTCTAGCATCATAAACAATCATTCTCCACTGGCGGTGTTTCAGCTGAAACTGCAACGGCCTCTCAACCCTTTCGTCTCGCAGGACTGCCGTCAAATCGAATGAGAATTTATGGCGCTTGAATCAATAAACCTCGTGAGCTAAATTAGATTTTTCTGCCTTTTTCCCTTACGAGTTGCACTCCTGCAAGAACCACAGATAATCTGCATGATGCAAACGATTTCTGGTACCATACCAGAAACGGCTCTCATCAAAAATCCATAAAGCGTATTGCCCCGACACGACTGCAAGTGCACTCCCCAAGTCCCAATACGTGCTGAACATTGTATGCGCCTAATCGAAAGCAGACGCCAAAGCACAGTTTTTTTACGCAAAACTTACAGCTCGATCACGAGTCGACCATAAAAATCCGTGTGAAATGGAGGATCCGAAAATGAACAAATAAATAAATGGGATTTTTTATGAAATAATTTATCTAATTTGTTTACTTTGTGTGTTTTTGGCGTCTCCGCGAACCAGGCGGACCATCGTTTATGCAAATTTGAGACAGGATTTAATTTTCCAATCATGGCCCTTCGACCGTGCGTTCTCGTTCTTATCCAATGTGGAGGCAAAAGATCGCGTCTAATCGAAGAATGAAAGGCGGAAAACTGAACCCACTCCTGTCTCCTGGTCGCCGTTGTCGCTCGTAAATTTTTCCATCGACAGGTCGGAAATATGGGTTTAATTTCCAAATCTGCGAGTGCCAACAGCGAAAATAAATTTGAGAAAAATAAAAAACAAACAAACTGCAGCCTAATGCTGATTGGATTGCAGTTTGGTTCGTTGGGCTTGTTAGGTTTTGATTTGTCTTCGACCGTGATTGCGCTTGCGGGGTTTGTTTTGGGCTTTATTTATTAATTTTTGAAATCTTTTATCAGTAAGGCAAATTGAGTGAAATTTTCAGCGGAATTCAGTTGATTCATTAGCCTAGCGATACTAGACAAGAGGTAAATTTCCTTTTATTATTGAATTAGTTGACTGAAATGTTGAATACACAGAAAAGACGAAAGAAGCTAAAAATTGTTGTTTGACGGCATTCTGAATACTGGTATTTTGAGCTTGTGAAAATTGAACTAAAGTAAAATGGGCATTCCATGGAAAATAAATAAAAAATAATATTCGTTTTAGCATGTCATTTCCGATTTCGCTGAAACTTTTCACAGTTGAGCTATTCCCGCTGATACACGATAGTATTGAAAACGATTCAAGTTTAAGTTTTTTTTAGAGCCCATCGAGCTATGATTTCTACGGATGTATCGTCTCTGACGTAACGATGAATGTAAACAAAAAAGAATAGGAGTCATTTCGATTCGACCATTTCCATTTTCATTTCATTTCTTTCGGTTACTGTCATCGAATCACGATAAACATTTTGAAGTAGAATACTTCTCTCAGGAAGTTCGGCTACATAGGGATGTGAAATGAAAATCTAAAACCGAAAAAAGTGAAAAATATGTCCAATTTCAAATGCTAATAAATCAGTTAGTATTCAATGGATTTCCTTCGTTCTTACAGCAATAGATTGTAAAATCTTCTAAGATTCTCTCCAAGTGCAGATAATTGTAATTTTATTTTTCAAACTATTGTACTATTGAAAATAGTCAAGCCTTGTCAAAACGAAAACTTCGGCCTCTGATTGGTCGTTATATGATTGCTTCCCAAGCACGGTTGACAGAATCATAGACCTTGCCATTTGAAATGTGCTATTTTGCCTTTATAAGAGCCTGTTTCACCCGAAGCCGCTCATTTTGATTCTAGACTGCAACAACAGCAGTCCTCCCGTAGCAGTGCAGCGGACAACGGCCATTGGACATCGGCCACAGCTGTGGTATGGCAAAGGATAGCGGAGCGCGTCTCAGCATCGATAGCAGGACCAGGTGATGCAAGGCAGCGGATACCAATGGCAACGGAAGCGTCCACTACTGTGGCAACGGGGATAGCGCAGCGGTTGACGTTGGTCTCAGCATCTATATAAGCAGGGCCAGTTGATGCAGTGTGGCATTTTAGTGAAATGCTGTCTCTGAGCGATAGCAGGCACACTAGCAAATGCATCCAATGAAAAGAACGTTCTGCACACTTAATTTATCTCGGCAAACTTTCCAACAGCTGATGGAGCTTGGCGAAATTTTGACCAAATGTCAGCTGTTGAGTTCTCGGCAACAAAATCTAAGTGTGTGGAAAACTTTTCGGTGTTTATTTCCCCCAAGGAATACTTTATTCGCACTGCCAGTGATAACGCAAAGATGTGATCGGCATCTTATCGAACATTGAATTAAACAACAAATTGTCCTTTTCAGGATGAAATGAAAACCTAATTGAAGAGTTAATATTTTCTCTTAAATCAATTTACACTTTCAAGAAATTTGGAACAGATATATATTTGGTTTCATCTCCGTGTCTCAGAACGAACTAAATTATCTCTTCCTTCAGTCATGAGCACAACATCCGAAAAGCTTTCATTATCAGCATAAAAAATATTTTTTCGCATAATTAAAAATTCAAAAATTATCAAGTCCAAATCATGACAAGCTACTACATTATTGAGAATGGTCAATCCTTGTTGAAGCGAATAATTCGACTGATCTGATTAGTCGTTAAAATGATTGCTTCCCAAGCACGGTCGACAGAATCATAGACCTTGCCATTTTAAATTTGCTATTTGTCTGTTTAAGGTAAGGATGGGAATTATCGACTGAAATGGCTATCGATAGTTATCGATGATTTCCTACTACTATCGATAGGTTTTTCATCCCTATATAAGAGCCTGTTTCAGTCGAAGCCGCTCATAATAGTTCTAGACAGCGACAACAGCAGTCTTCCCTTAGCAGCAGCAGTAGCAGTGCAGTGGATACCAGCCGGATAGCGGCCACAGCTGTGGCATGGCAATCGATAGTGCACTAGTTGCAGCGGATCTCAGCATTGATAGCAGCTGTCCCAGCTGATGTAGGAATAGCGGATACCAATAGCAGCGTATAGCGGCCAAAACATTAGCATGGCTACGGATAGCGTAGCAGTTGCAGCGGGTTTAGCATCGATAGCAGCTGATGCAGTGAGGCACTTTAGTGAAATGCAGTCTCTGTGCGATAGCGGGCACTTAAATGCATTCGATGAAAAGTTGACTCATTTCGACAACACGTGAGCCGTCTAGTTTTGAGTGTTAAATCAGCTTTTCACTATTTATCACAAGGAATACTTTATTCGCACTGTCAGCGATAACGCCAAGATGTGATTGGTATATTATCCGATATTGAATTGAACAACAAATTAAAAAATGACTGGCACGAAAGCAGCCGGGTTTTCATGTAAAAGTATTCTACTTCATCCTTACGGTCGTGGCTTTGCACACAACCCTCCTGTGATGTTTTGCTATCGAACAAGTATTCAAATTTCTTACGAATGCATACGAAGGGGCAGAGGGGGATTCAAGAGAATCTTACGTAAGATTGAATTATTACGTAATTATAAATATTATTATTAATTAAAAAAAAAACTAAAAAAAAAGTTTACGAAACTAAAAAAAATACAATTAGTTGAATTATTTATCGCTGCGATCTTAACAGTTGAACCTTGGGAAAGCAGTGAATTCGCCGTCGCTGGGTGATTGCGTGCTTGACTTCATTTCTACTTAACTTTGAATTTTGTTTACTTTAACATAGTATTAACATAGTATTGACTGTATTGACCTGTTTTGTTTCATCCTCAACGAATCTGCTATGCGTAAAAAAAAATGTTTTACCTTCGAAAATATTTTTTTCCCTAAAAAGACAATCTTACGTAAGATTCGTGGAGGGGGAGAGGGGTAATGCAAAGTCTTACTTAGCCTTATTATGGGGGGAGGGGGGATCGAAAATTTCGATAAAAGTCCTTACATAATTAATGGATGACGCCTTAAATATTTTTTCCATCCCCTCTTTAATGATGAGTTGGTTTGAAATATTCTATAAAGAATATAATGTGTTACAGCATTTTAAATGAGGTAAGATTTAACATTCGAACATGTTTTGGTAATTTTAACATTATTTTTTAAACCTATTTTGGTAATTTTAATATTATTTTTGTTTGAGACAACATGCATCTCTACATTTAAAATATTTTTGTAAAAAAGGATGATCGAAAAATGTTTAAAAAGTATTGATTTCCAGTTGATCAACCATATGCAGTTTCTTTATTTATTCCATATGGGATTCCTTAAAAGCATAACTGTTTTCAATACCATTATGTTAATATCAATACCATTATGTTAATAGTGGGCCGGTCTCAGTGAGAATTGCTCATATTTAAATTTATTTATGCTGTTTCCTGCATAATGGCGTGCTTTTTGTGGAGCAATCTGAGCAAAATGAACAAAATCAGTTTTTGAGTTCTGCCAGAAATATTGTCAGTTAGTTTTTTTTGCATTATAATTTGCATTTTTCGACGATTGTACCTCTTTTATTTTAAATCGATAATTTCATCGTTTTCCTCGAAAAACTTCATGTAAAAAACACCTAAAAATTTGAAGTTATATGAGTCAATCTGGAGATACAACATATTTGCGAAAAAAAAAATTTTTTTTTAGCAGTTAATTAAATAAAATATGTTTACTTTTTTGCAGCGGTGTAGCGGTGTATTTCTTTCAAATAATTCCTAAAAACTGACCACGCAATAAGCGTGATCCGATCAGAAAAACAACTAAAACATTACAAAATTCCATCAACAGCAGATACAAGTTACACATTTTGATACGATTTAGTATTTTTCCATATACTTTTGGTAACAATTGAATCTGAATAAGTTATAACAACAAATCCTGAAATAGAACTGTTCTAAAGCAAGTCTAACAAATTTTTCGTCTTTTTCAAAAGCAGTTGTTTCTAATAACGGTTGTTATTATATTGTTCTTATGCTATTTTATTTTATATGTAAGAAAGTTTTTACGTTAGTATAAATTTTGATGTTGGTTCGATCCTAGTATAATCAGTTTTGTTCAATCCCAATCCCAATCCCAATCCCAATCCCAATCCCAATCCCAATCCCAATCCCAATCCCAATCCCAATCCCAATCCCAATCCAAATCCCAATGTAAATCCCAATCCCGATCCCAATCCCAATCCCAATCCCAATCCCAATCCCAATCCCAATCCCAATCCCAATCCCAATCCCAATCCCAATCCCAATCCCAATCCCAATCCCAATCCCAATCCCAATCCCAATTCCGATCCCAATCCCAATCCCAATCCCAATCCCAATCCCAATCCCAATCCCAATCCCAATCCCAATCCCAATCCCAATCCCAATCCCAATCCCAATCCCAATCCCAATCCCAATCCCAATCCCAATCCCAATCCCAATCCCAATCCCAATCCCAATCCCAATCCCAATCCCAATCCCAATCCCAATCCCTATCCCAATCCCAATCCCAATCCCAATCCTAATTCCAATCCTAATCTCAATCCTAATCCCAATCCCAATCCCAATCCAAATCCCAATGTAAATCCCAATCCCGATCCCAATCCCAATCCCAATCCCAATCCCAATCCCAATCCCAATCCCAATCCCAATTCCGATCCCAATCCCAATCCCAATCCCAATCCCAATCCCAATCCCAATCCCAATCCCAATCCCAATCCCAATCCCAATCCCAATCCCAATCCTAATCCCAATCCCAATCCTAATCCCAATCCCAATCCCAATCCCAATCTCAATCCCAATCCCAATCCCAATCCTAATCCCAATCCCAATCCCAATCCCAATCCCAATCTCAATCCCAATCCCAATCCCAATCCCAATCCCAATCCCAATCCCAATCCCAATCCCAATCCCAATCCCAATCCCAATCCCAATCCCAATCCCAATCCCAATCCCAATTCCGATCCCAATCCCAATCCCAATCCCAATCCCAATCCCAATCCCAATCCCAATCCCAATCCCAATCCCAATCCCAATCCCAATCCCAATCCCAATCCCAATCCCAATCCCAATCCCAATCCCAATCCCAATCCCAATCCCAATCCCAATCCCAATCCCAATCCCAATCCCAATCCCAATCCCAATCCCAATCCCAATCCCAATCCCAATCCCAATCCCAATCCCAATCCCAATCCCAATCCCAATCCCAATCCCAATCCCAATCCCAATCCCAATCCCAATCCCAATCCCTATCCCAATCCCAATCCCAATCCCAATCCTAATTCCAATCCTAATCTCAATCCTAATCCCAATCCCAATCCCAATCCAAATCCCAATGTAAATCCCAATCCCGATCCCAATCCCAATCCCAATCCCAATCCCAATCCCAATCCCAATCCCAATCCCAATTCCGATCCCAATCCCAATCCCAATCCCAATCCCAATCCCAATCCCAATCCCAATCCCAATCCCAATCCCAATCCCAATCCCAATCCCAATCCTAATCCCAATCCCAATCCTAATCCCAATCCCAATCCCAATCCCAATCTCAATCCCAATCCCAATCCCAATCCCAATCCCAATCCCAATCCCAATCCCAATCCCAATCCCAATCCCAATCCCAATCCCAATCCCAATCCCAATCCCAATCCCAATCCCAATCCCAATCCCAATCCCAATCCCAATCCCAATCCCAATCCCAATCCCAATCCCAATCCCAATCCCAATCCCAATCCCAATCCCAATCCCAATCCCAATCCCAATCCCAATCCCAATCCCAATCCCAATCCCAATCCCAATCCCAATCCCAATCCCAATCCCAATCCCAATCCCAATCCCAATCCCAATCCCAATCCCAATCCCAATCCCAATCCCAATCCCAATCCCAATCCCAATCCCAATCCCAATCCCAATCCCAATCCCAATCCCAATCCCAATCCCAATCCCAATCCCAATCCCAATCCCAATCCCAATCCCAATCCCAATCCCAATCCCAATCCCCATACCAATTCCAATTCCAATCCCAATCCCTATTCCAATTCCAATTTCAATTCCAATTCCAATCCCAATCCCAATCCCAATCCCAATCCGAATCCGAATCCCAATCCCAATCCCAATCCTAATCCCAATCCCAATCCCAATCCCATTCCCAATCCCAATCCCAACCCAATCCCAATCCCAATCTTAATCCCAATCCCAATCCCAATCCCAATCCCAATCCCAATCCCAATCCCAATCCCAATCCCAATCCCAATCCCAATCCCAATCCCAATCCCAATCCCAATCCCAATCCCAGTCCCAATCCCAATCCCAATCCCAATCCCAATCCCAATCCCAATCCCAATCCCAATCCCAATCCCAATCCCAATCCCAATCCCAATCCCAATCCCAATCCCCTTCCCAATCCCAATCCCAATCCCAATCCCAATTCCAATTCCAATCCCAATCCCAATCCAAATTCCATTTCCAATCCCAATCCCAGTGTCAATCCCAATCCCAATCCCAATCCCAATCTCAATCTTAACCGCAACCCCAACCCCTATCCCAATCCCAATTCCAATCCCAATCCGAATCCCAATCCCAATCCCAATCCCAATCCCAATTCCAATTCCAACCCAATCCCAATCCCAATCCCAATCCCAATCCCAATTCCAATTCCAACCCAATCCCAATCCCAATACCAATCCCAATCCCAATCCCAATCCCAATCCCAATCCCAATCCCAATCCCAATCCCAATCCCAATCCCAATCCCAATCCCAATCCCAATCCCAATCCCAATCCCAATCCCAATCCCAATCCCAATCCCAATCCCAATCCCAATCCCAATCCCAATCCCAATCCCAATCCCAATCCCAATCCCAATCCCAATGCCAATCCCAATCCCAATCCCAATCCCAATCCCAATCCCAATCCCAATCCCAATCCCAATCCCAATCCCAATCCCAATCCCAATCCCAATTCCGATCCCAATCCCAATCCCAATCCCAATCCCAATCCCAATCCCAATCCCAATCCCAATCCCAATCCCAATCCCAATCCCAATCCCAATCCCAATCCCAATCCCAATCCCAATCCCAATCCCAATCCCAATCCCAATCCCAATCCCAATCCCAATCCCAATCCCAATCCCAATCCCAATCCCAATCCCAATCCCAATCCCAATCCCAATCCCAATCCCAATCCCAATCCCAATCCCAATCCCAATCCCAATCCCAATCCCAATCCCTATCCCAATCCCAATCCCAATCCCAATCCTAATTCCAATCCTAATCTCAATCCTAATCCCAATCCCAATCCCAATCCAAATCCCAATGTAAATCCCAATCCCGATCCCAATCCCAATCCCAATCCCAATCCCAATCCCAATCCCAATCCCAATCCCAATTCCGATCCCAATCCCAATCCCAATCCCAATCCCAATCCCAATCCCAATCCCAATCCCAATCCCAATCCCAATCCCAATCCCAATCCTAATCCCAATCCCAATCCTAATCCCAATCCCAATCCCAATCCCAATCTCAATCCCAATCCCAATCCCAATCCCAATCCCAATCCCAATCCCAATCCCAATCCCAATCCCAATCCCAATCCCAATCCCAATCCCAATCCCAATCCCAATCCCAATCCCAATCCCAATCCCAATCCCAATCCCAATCCCAATCCCAATCCCAATCCCAATCCCAATCCCAATCCCAATCCCAATCCCAATCCCAATCCCAATCCCAATCCCAATCCCAATCCCAATCCCAATCCCAATCCCAATCCCAATCCCAATCCCAATCCCAATCCCAATCCCAATCCCAATCCCAATCCCAATCCCAATCCCAATCCCAATCCCAATCCCAATCCCAATCCCAATCCCAATCCCAATCCCAATCCCAATCCCAATCCCAATCCCAATCCCAATCCCAATCCCAATCCCAATCCCCATACCAATTCCAATTCCAATCCCAATCCCTATTCCAATTCCAATTTCAATTCCAATTCCAATCCCAATCCCAATCCCAATCCCAATCCGAATCCGAATCCCAATCCCAATCCCAATCCCAATCCCAATCCCAATCCCAATCCCAATCCCAATCCCAATCCCAACCCAATCCCAATCCCAATCTTAATCCCAATCCCAATCCCAATCCCAATCCCAATCCCAATCCCAATCCCAATCCCAATCCCAATCCCAATCCCAATCCCAATCCCAGTCCCAATCCCAATCCCAATCCCAATCCCAATCCCAATCCCAATCCCAATCCCAATCCCAATCCCAATCCCAATCCCAATCCCAATCCCAATCCCAATCCCAATCCCCTTCCCAATCCCAATCCCAATCCCAATTCCAATTCCAATCCCAATCCCAATCCAAATTCCATTTCCAATCCCAATCCCAGTGTCAATCCCAATCCCAATCCCAATCCCAATCTCAATCTTAACCGCAACCCCAACCCCTATCCCAATCCCAATTCCAATCCCAATCCGAATCCCAATCCCAATCCCAATCCCAATCCCAATCCCAATTCCAATTCCAACCCAATCCCAATCCCAATCCCAATCCCAATCCCAATTCCAATTCCAACCCAATCCCAATCCCAATACCAATCCCAATCCCAATCCCAATCCCAATCCCAATCCCAATCCCAATCCCAATCCCAATCCCAATCCCAATCCCAATCCCAATCCCAATCCCAATCCCAATCCCAATCCCAATCCCAATCCCAATCCCAATCCCAATCCCAATCCCAATCCCAATCCCAATCCCAATCCCAATGCCAATCCCAATCCCAATCCCAATCCCAATCCCAATCCCAATCCCAATTCCGATCCCAATCCCAATCCCAATCCCAATCCCAATCCCAATCCCAACCCAATCCCAATCCCAATCTTAATCCCAATCCCAATCCCAATCCCAATCCCAATCCCAATCCCAATCCCAATCCCAATCCCAATCCCAATCCCAATCCCAATCCCAATCCCAATCCCAATCCCAATCCCAATCCCAATCCCAATCCCAATCCCAATCCTAGTCCCAATCCCAATCCCAATCCCAATCCCAATCCCAATCCCAATCCCAATCCCAATCCCAATCCCAATCCCAATCCCAATCCCAATCCCCTTCCCAATCCCAATCCCAATCCCAATCCCAATTCCAATTCCAATCCCAATCCCAATCCAAATTCCATTTCCAATCCCAATCCCAGTGTCAATCCCAATCCCAATCCCAATCCCAATCTCAATCTTAACCGCAACCCCAACCCCTATCCCAATCCCAATTCCAATCCCAATCCGAATCCCAATCCCAATCCCAATCCCAATCCCAATTCCAATTCCAACCCAATCCCAATCCCAATCCCAATCCCAATCCCAATTCCAATTCCAACCCAATCCCAATCCCAATACCAATCCCAATCCCAATCCCAATCCCAATCCCAATCCCAATCCCAATCCCAATCCCAATCCCAATCCCAATCCCAATCCCAATCCCAATCCCAATCCCAATCCCAATCCCAATCCCAATCCCAATCCCAATCCCAATCCCAATCCCAATCCCAATCCCAATCCCAATCCCAATCCCAATCCCAATCCCAATCCCAATCCCAATCCCAATCCCAATCCCAATCCCAATCCCAATCCCAATCCCAATCCCAATCCCAATCCCAATCCCAATTCCGATCCCAATCCCAATCCCAATCCCAATCCCAATCCCAATCCCAATCCCAATCCCAATCCCAATCCCAATCCCAATCCCAATCCCAATCCCAATCCCAATCCCAATCCCAATCCCAATCCCAATCCCAATCCCAATCCCAATCCCAATCCCAATCCCAATCCCAATCCCAATCCCAATCCCAATCCCAATCCCTATTCCAATTCCAATTTCAATTCCAATTCCAATCCCAATCCCAATCCCAATCCCAATCCGAATCCCAATCCCAATCCCAATCCCAATCCCAATCCCAATCCCAATCCCAATCCCAATCCCAATCCCAACCCAATCCCAATCCCAATCCCAATCCCAATCCCAATCCCAATCCCAATCCCAATCCCAATCCCAATCCCAATCCCAATCCCAATCCCAATCCCAATCCCAATCCCAATCCCAATCCCAATCCCAATCCCAATCCCAGTCCCGATCCCAATCCCAATCCCAATCCCAATCCCAATCCCAATCCCAATCCCAATCCCAATCCCAATCCCAATCCCAATCCCAATCCCCTTCCCAATCCCAATCCCAATCCCAATCCCAATTCCAATCCCAATCCCAATCCAAATTCCATTTCCAATCCCAATCCCAGTGTCAATCCCAATCCCAATCCCAATCCCAATCTCAATCTTAACCGCAACCCCAACCCCTATCCCAATCCCAATCCCAATTCCAATTCCAATTTCAATTCCAATTCCAATTCCAATCCCAATCCCGATCCCAATCCCAATCCCAATCCCAATCCCAATCCCTATCCCAATCCCAACCCCTATCCCAATCCCAATCTTAATCCCAATCCCAATCCCAATTCCAATTCCAATTCCAATTCCAATTCCAATTCCGATTCCAATTCCTAATCTCAATCGCAATCCAAATCCCAATGTAAATCCCAATCCCGATCCCAATCCCAATACCAATCCCAATCCCAATCCCAATTCCGATCTCAATCCCAATCCCAATCCCAATCCCAATCCCAATCCCAATCCCAATCCCAATCCCAATCCCAATCCCAATCCCAATCCCAATCCCAATCCCAATCCCAATCCAAATCCCATCCCAATCCCAATCCCAATCCCAATCCCAATCCCAATCCCAATCCCAATCCCAATCCCAATCCCAATCCCAATCCCAATCCCAATCCCAATCCCAATCCCAATCCCAATCCCAATCCCAATCCCAATCCCAATCCCAATACCAATCCCAATCCCAATTCCAATCCCAATCCCAATCTCAATCCCAATTCCAATTCCAATCCCAATCCCAATTCCAATTCCAATCCCAATTCCAATCTCAATCCCAATCCCAATCCGAATCCCAATCCCAATCCCAATTCCAACCCATTGCCAATCCCAATTCCAATCCCAATACCAATTCCAATCCCAATCCCAATCCCAATACCAATCCCAGTCCCAATTCCAATTCCAATCCCAATCCCAATCTCAATCCCAATTCCAATCCCAATTCCAATCCCAATCCCAATCTCAATCCCAATTCCAATTCCAATCCCAATCCCAATTCCAATCCCAATCCCAATCTCAATCCCAATTCCAATTCCAATTCCAATCCCAATCCCAATTCCAATTCCAATCCCAATCCCAATTCCAATCCCAATCCGAATCCCAATCCCAATCCCAATCCCAATCCCAATCCCAATTCCAATTCCAACCCAATCCCAATCCCAATCCCAATCCCAATCCTAATCCCAATTCCAATTCCAACCCAATCCCAATCCCAATCCCAATACCAATCCCAATCCCAATCCCAATCCCAATCCCAATCCCAATCCCAATCCCAATCCCAATCCCAATCCCAATCCCAATCCCAATCCCAATCCCAATCCCAATCCCAATCCCAATCCCAATCCCAATCCCAATCCCAATCCCAATCCCAATCCCAATCCCAATCCCAATCCCAATCCCAATCCCAATCCCAATCCCAATCCCAATCCCAATCCCAGTCCCGATCCCAATCCCAATCCCAATCCCAATCCCAATCCCAATCCCAATCCCAATCCCAATCCCAATCCCAATCCCAATCCCAATCCCAATCCCCTTCCCAATCCCAATCCCAATCCCAATCCCAATTCCAATCCCAATCCCAATCCAAATTCCATTTCCAATCCCAATCCCAGTGTCAATCCCAATCCCAATCCCAATCCCAATCTCAATCTTAACCGCAACCCCAACCCCTATCCCAATCCCAATCCCAATTCCAATTCCAATTTCAATTCCAATTCCAATTCCAATCCCAATCCCGATCCCAATCCCAATCCCAATCCCAATCCCAATCCCTATCCCAATCCCAAATCCCAATCCCAATCCCTATCCCAATCCCAACCCCTATCCCAATCCCAATCTTAATCCCAATCCCAATCCCAATTCCAATTCCAATTCCAATTCCAATTCCAATTCCGATTCCAATTCCTAATCTCAATCGCAATCCAAATCCCAATGTAAATCCCAATCCCGATCCCAATCCCAATACCAATCCCAATCCCAATCCCAATTCCGATCTCAATCCCAATCCCAATCCCAATCCCAATCCCAATCCCAATCCCAATCCCAATCCCAATCCCAATCCCAATCCCAATCCCAATCCAAATCCCATCCCAATCCCAATCCCAATCCCAATCCCAATCCCAATCCCAATCCCAATCCCAATCCCAATCCCAATCCCAATCCCAATCCCAATCCCAATCCCAATCCCAATCCCAATCCCAATCCCAATACCAATCCCAATCCCAATTCCAATCCCAATCCCAATCTCAATCCCAATTCCAATTCCAATCCCAATCCCAATTCCAATTCCAATCCCAATTCCAATCTCAATCCCAATCCCAATCCGAATCCCAATCCCAATCCCAATTCCAACCCATTGCCAATCCCAATTCCAATCCCAATACCAATTCCAATCCCAATCCCAATCCCAATACCAATCCCAGTCCCAATTCCAATTCCAATCCCAATCCCAATCTCAATCCCAATTCCAATCCCAATTCCAATCCCAATCCCAATCTCAATCCCAATTCCAATTCCAATCCCAATCCCAATTCCAATCCCAATCCCAATCTCAATCCCAATTCCAATTCCAATTCCAATCCCAATCCCAATTCCAATTCCAATCCCAATCCCAATTCCAATCCCAATCCGAATCCCAATCCCAATCCCAATCCCAATCCCAATCCCAATTCCAATTCCAACCCAATCCCAATCCCAATCCCAATCCCAATCCTAATCCCAATTCCAATTCCAACCCAATCCCAATCCCAATCCCAATACCAATCCCAATCCCAATCCCAATCCCAATCCCAATCCCAATCCCAATCCCAATCCCAATCCCAATCCCAATCCCAATCCCAATCCCAATCCCAATCCCAATCCCAATCCCAATCCCAATCCCAATCTCAATCCCAATCCCAATCCCAATCCCAATCCCAATCCCAATCCCAATCCCAATCTCAATCCCAATCCCAATCCCAATCCCAATCCCAATCCCAATCCCAATCCCAAACCCAATCCCAATTCCAATCCCAATCCCAATCCCAATCCCAATCCCAATCCCAATCCCAATCCCAATCCCAATCTTAATCCCAATCCCAATTCCAATCCCAATCACAATCAAAATCCCAATCCCAATCCCAATCCCAATCCCAATCCCAATCCCAATCCCAATCCGAATTCCAATCCCAATCCCAATCCCAATCCCAATCCCAATCCCAATCCCAATCCCAATCCCAAACTCAATTCCAATCCCAATCCCAATCCCAATCCCAATTCCAATCCCAATCCAAATCCTAATCTCAATCTTAATCCCAATCCCATGCCCTAATTCAACTCCAATTCTAATTCAGTGGTTCAGGGAACAAATTTTGGGAGAAGTTGAACTTTGAGCTTGACAAAATTTTTCTAAAGGAAAACTTTTGTGTATGCTGCTAATCTGCTTACTGTGCGAGCTTACGTGACAAGTTGACGCGGTTTGGGAATGGCTAGGGATACCAAAATTTACAGGAATTGTTCAAAAGTTAAAATATTCCTAGGGCAGTTGTTTAGAGTTTTGAAGCAGCACTGTTGTTGCTTCTGTCGACCAGTGTAATAATTATAGAAAAATTAAAATTATTGCACGCAAAGTGGACATATTTGTTTTTTTTTGTAATTTTTTTTTCAAACAAGAAATATTTACTTCTAATAAGATCCAAAAGTTATGAATAAAAACAAAAATAAAGATATAAACAAATAAAAAACTATAAAAATTAAAATAATATGACGCGTTTCGCCCCAAATTGTCTTAAAGATTGGCAGCACCCTTTTCGACTTGGTTGTAACTTTATGGGTGTGAAGATATCACCTAAGTTAACAATGTATACTTATTTTTTCACTGCATACTTATTTTTCCCAAAATTAATCTAGGCTGTCTTCTGAAAAGGACGATTTTTTTGTCGATTTTTTGTAAATCTATATAATTCAAAAACGTTAAGTTCTACCAGAAAAGTGTTCTATGAGTAACTTTTGAGAAATTGTCTGAATTTTCATAAAAAATATGGATAAAATTATATATCAAGTCCTGCACTGAAAAAAATGCTATTTAAACACAAAAAATCAATTAAAAAAAACATCATCGAATTGGCTGAATGTAAGTAATGCACCCCCTTAAAATGTGTTTTGCGTGATAACGCTTTCCTTTTAGTTTTGCTATTGTTTAAGTGTTCTACAAACTTTAAACTAAGATTAATTGTCACATTTTTTCAGACGAAAATGTATCGCTATCTTTTAATTAGGAGGAGTGTTTTAGCGTAATTTGAAGTGCAAATATCAGAGTAATCTGGAAGAATAAAAACAAGCTGTGATTAAGTTTGTGCCGGAAAAATGTTGTACTGATTTTTAACTCTGACCAGATGGTAACCCTATCCTAATCCCAAATTTAATCTCATTTTTAAACCCAATTCTAATTTCCATCACAATCCTAATCATTATTCGAATCCGTATTCCAATCCCAATCTCAATCAGAATCCCAATTTCAACCCGAATGCCGATTCCAACGTCAATCTCTACTTTAATCTCAATTTCAATCGTAATCGCAATGCCTATTTTTAATCCATATCTTGAATTTAATTACAATCATAATTTCAATTCCAATCCCATTCACAATTCTTATTCCAGTCAGAATCTCAATCCTAATTCCAGTTTCAATCATAATGTCACTACAAATCTCAATTTCAAATTCAATCTCATGAATAATCCCAATTCCAAATGCAATACCATATGTTGCCCCAATCTCAATTCTAACTTCAATCTCAATTTCAATGTTCATCCCATTAGAAATCCTCATCCCCATCCCAATTGCAAAGCCAATCTCATTCTAAATCCAAATTCAAATTTCAATTCCAATCTTAATCTCCGTCCTAGTCCTTATCCCGACCCGATCCGTGTCCATATCCCAATGTTAACCCCAATATTCATCTTAAGGGGTTATATACCTTTTTAGTTTGTAAAAAATCGCAAATTTTCTTATTGAAGTATCTTAAAGTACAATATTTTGACAACATTTTTACAAATTTTCTTAAAGATTTGAGCCATAGGAAGAAGGTTAGAGCGATTTACAGCGCGCCTCACCACGGCCGCGTAAGCTTTACTTGAAACTTTAAACGCGTTTTTCTCGGAATGGTGTTTTTCAAAAAAAAAAAATGACTTTTCTGTGTTTACGATTGCGGTGAAACTACTGGACCGATTTTTTCATCTTTTTTTAAAATGTTCGTTATTAATTTCCCTGGTCGTTGAACGATCGATTTTTGATACATGGAGTTTAACTTTGCCGCAATTTTCAGCGCTCAAAACATGTTTTTTTCGGGAAAAACGTTCCAGCTTGCACTGAAAATAAAATACTTATAAAAACGATTGTTCAGATACCCAGCACACTTCTAAACTAATGAAAAAATATAAGTTTTTTTTATTTCAGTTGATCTGCTGCGTCGCTATCGTAAACATTGCAAACCTCTGTCAGAAAAAAGCGTTTCGGCGAAACGGCCTCTACTCACCAAATAACTGGTATTTCTTATAAACAAACTTGTTTTGTTCTTGTTGAACGACTGAACTCTGAGAAAATTACTACTTTTATGCAATAAAAAAGGTGCTACACGCCTTTTTGAAGGTTGCTTGTGTTAAAATGGTATTGTAGAATAAAGTTATTTTCAGAGCTAGAACGGTTTGTTTGATTAATTTAATAAGTCATTTTATGGATAAGAACTAAAAGTTGAATATCAAATAAAACATTAAGTTTAATATCATTTGTTTTATTTAATTTTTTTAAATAAAAACTTCAAAAAGATACCAAAACATTGTTTATTAAAACATGGAGGAATAAAAGCTGAAAGGTTAAAATTTTCTAATGAAAAAAAATATTTTTTTTTAACTTTTTAATGCAATGTAATTTTGTTTTGGAAGACCACAATCATTATCTGCAACTTGATCCAACACACTATAGGGATCAAACAAACAGTTTTATCTCTAAAGAAAATATAGCATTCACAGACAATAGGCATAGCAAATTTGATTTATTTCAGCACAAAGTAAATCTCAATTGTAGTTCCAAACCCAATTTCTACTCTAATCCCAATCCTAATCCTAATTCGAACCTTAACTTTAAACCTAATTCGAGTTTCAATCACAATTCTAATATCAATAATCTCAGTCCCAATTCTAAATACAATATAATTTCTACAACCAATTCCAATTCTAACTCCAATCTTAATCCCATCTCAAATCCAAATTTAAATTTAGATTCCAACTTCAATCCAAATTCTAATCGTAAGTTAATCTTAGCTCGAAATTAAGGTCAAGAACTTTCCCAAGATCAAGATCATGCTCAATCCGAATTCCAATTATTATTCCAATGTCATTCGTAATCCTACAAATCGCGTACGAGTTGTAAATGATATAATAAATTGAAATTTGTTGTAATTACAACAGAATTTGAAATATATTCAATGATTATTTTCTCGATAACGTATGATTAATTCTTACAAAGCTCACGGATGGTTTCGGATGCGATCAACAATAGTGACTTGTTCAGTGCGCGTTTGGATATGAACTCAATTTTATTCACGTGGTGTATGACCCTTTTATCAGTGTAGCGTGTGATAGTGGTAGCATAATTATCATGTAATATTGTGTATTGTTTCTTGTTTCCTATATATTTTATAGTAAATCGGTTTCCTGTGTTAGACATTTGTGTTAGGGTAACGTTATAGATGTGGGGCAAATGTTATCAATGCTTTAGATATAACAATTTTAGTATTAACCTTCTAATTATAACTAGTTTTAAGTTTCAATTTAGAAAATATCAATTATTTTACTTCTTAGTTTTAAACAGTAGTGAAATAGAATTTCCAATTGATTGTTTTTAATTTCATAAAAACAGCATGTTATTCTAAACTGCTGTAATGGAATGATGCTTTTTCGAATGCTTCACAACAATGTTAACAACCACTTTCATAGTTGAATTAGTTACAGTGAAAACGTTGATGCATCATACTGTAATTTCAACTCCCATCAGCTGCACAGCAAAGTGCTCCATTTAACAAAGGTCAGCAAAGTATGCAAACTGCATTGTTGCATTTGCAACCTTCTCATCGCCTTCATTATGATCATTACTTCAACTCGGACATGAGGATGCAAGCAAATTAAAATCGCCAACCTACAGCAGCCATTTATGCTAAATTAGTTTCATTTTGCTGCTGCTGCTGCTGTTGTTGGACGCCGGTAATGAACCTACTCTTTTAATCCCATATAAAGGTACAGGGGAAAAATAAACTGTTTGGTCACCGTTTCAGTATCTCACCGCATATCGAAACGAACGAGACTGGATTCATAATCGAAAAATTCCGGTGAAAGGATTCAAAACAAACACAGGTCTACCCACCGAAAGACAGATGGCCCTATCGTCAGGATTAAGATGTTTGGACTACGCGGCTGCCAGGGGATGATATTTGGGGTGATTATTGGTTTTACCGCATGGTTAACATAGAAATGCGGTCTGGTAAAACTTCTTCAAAAAGCCAGTTGATTGAGTTGTCTAATGAATGCCTGCTGGATGTTGTACTCGTATGAAAAGGATAACAATCGAATAATAACCTGATGCGGTTAGAAGTGTGGGAAACATTACTTCAATTAATGTGAATATTGAAAAGTAAATGGCAGTATAGGTTTCTGTACTGGGATCTTGAAAATAAATGATATTCATTGAGATAGATCTTTGAGGAAAATGGTAATTCTAGCTACCAATGGTTTTTTGAAATACTTTTCAAATGCAAATTTTACCGCCATCAAGCGGGATGCTCGTATGTTTACGGAACGTCGAGCAGAAAAAAAGTTTAATTGAAAAAAAGTCGTAAAATTATGCCCAGAAATGAGTCGTCCTGGGAACAGAGCCGAGTTAGCGCGACTTGACGGGTGCAATATTTTTAACGAACTCCGCAAAGGGAAGGTAAACTTCTTGACAGGACACAGCAAAACGGTGCGTATGCGATGGCATAATTGATAATAAACGCAGCTTATATCGACCTGACGCTCAGGCTGAGAAGAAAATACTCGCAATGGAGGCTCTGTGCGAACCCGCCGCTACTATGTAATTTTCGTCAATTTTTATAATTTTTAATATTATAATCATATCCCACGGGTGACTCGGCTGGAGTGGCCTGAACTAT
This sequence comes from Wyeomyia smithii, assembly GCF_029784165.1. Taxonomy (NCBI): domain Eukaryota; kingdom Metazoa; phylum Arthropoda; class Insecta; order Diptera; family Culicidae; genus Wyeomyia; species Wyeomyia smithii. The sequence continues at coordinate 47,903,641 of NC_073696.1, forward strand.
GTACAACCCCGAGAGCGGATCAATCAAGCTGGTTCCAGCAGCTCAGCAGCGGCTCAACGCAAAGAGAATCGTTCCGGTTTAAATGAAATTCTAAATGAGGGAATTAAATTTGCACAGTTTCATCAAGGTGCTGCTGATTCTGCGTGCCGGGCAAAATTGACGCGCTGCTGCTGGTGCGCAAGGCCAAGAACGAGACTCAGAACTATTATTATCGATTATATTTAATCATGTTTTTTCACAGCTCTGCTAGTTTATGAGAATGTACGCATAATTTCACATATTACTTACGGAAGCGAGGTGATGCATTTTGGACCGATAAAGGAAATTGGCTCGCTGCGGTCCGCAAAGTGGTGAATGGCAGTTGGCAACGTATGATTCTGGACACCGAAAAAAAAAAACAATGTAGTAGAGGAATATTATATCGAAACCAGCATTTTTTGTTCTTCAAGTCAAAAGGTTCCCGAATATATTTTTATTCAGTTTGTCGAAGCTCTTGAAAATCCTCGAATTCATTTTGGGAATTTGAAAAAATTTATTCTTTGAAAAAATTTGGAGATAGAAAATTCGATAAGAGAATTATTACTAACAAACCATTAAGACGGATCATCAAACAACTAAACGTTTATACATTTGATTTACGAACCGAATGTGGTAACAGGTTTTATTTAATTTCTTAGATTGTTTCAGCAAATTTACAACTTTTGACGTATACTTCAAATCATGCTTTTTACCCTTGACATTCTATGAGCCATCAAAGATACAACCATCCACCGCAACAGGCAGAAATCGAATGTCCGCAGAAGCGCTCTTCAAATTATCTAGGCCTTAATCTAACAATCTTTAATTTTTCCTTCAATTAGCTACACAGTTGAGTTAGAGTAAATCCGCTCCGGGCAGTACAGTGGCTGCTACAGTTTTCGTAGCCAAAGGAAAGAAACACACAGAGGAGACTATACTTATACTAATCATACGTACGCCGCAGCATCATCTAACACGCTATTTACATCGTATCAACCGATAAATCAAATCGATCGATCTTTATAGCAATTAAAATTGGAACACCGCAGCCGGCCCCGATCAACTCGCGGCCAGCCAAAACAATTCAGCTGCCAGCGTTCCTCGTAAGCCGAAACTTAACCTCAAAATAGGATGGTAGCCAAAATTGCCCTACAAAAGGATTGTTAATTTAAATATTTGGCTTTTCGATTATCAATCCGATTAAGATTGTTTTCTCCGCAGTCCTTCTGTTCCCTCTCATCACTTTTAACATGTGCCGCGCTTCTTGCTTACCTACCGACGGACGGACGGACGGCCGGCAGCGTTCATGTGTACTTTCTGAAGAAAGAGAGGATGATGATCCAAAATTTCCACCAACACGATCTGGGCTGGATCCGAGGTTTGCAGTGCGAACGCCTTGCCGTTACGTGGTGCACTGTTCGACAGCGGATAGAAGATAAATTGTGTTAGACTTCAGCAGCATCTGCAGCAGCAGCCACACAATGTAACAAGCAGGATTTAATTATATACAGAGCTTTTGAACTTTAATAAAAGTTTCATCGGCTTCTGTTTCTGACCTGCATGGCGGAAAGATGACCGCGCCATCGCCGAATCCAGAGTCGTTTCTTCTCCACCGGGAGAGTCCGTCCGTGCGGGTTTCGCTATTTCGCCTGTGATATTAATGAGAAAATAAGTGGATGATGTTATAACCGGGAGCTCGGTTTTAATTAGAAAATTGGTCGGTACACGCCGCCACGACCCGATGACCGGGGAACGGTTTCGAGGAACGGATGAAATTTACAATCGGATCTAACAGATCGAGCAGAGCAGAGGTTTCATCAATTGCTGGAGGTCAAAGCTAACTCCACATAACGGCCGGCTGCTGGCCGATCGGTGGCAAGATCAGGTGCAGGGATTAGTATCACGAGAGTCCATCGCCTTAAAGTGTCGAAAAGATTGATGGTCGAAAAGGTCGATTTGAAATGCTGCCCACGGTTGGAGTGCTCTGTGGAAAATGAACTTTCGCTTGATTCGCAAGAGCATGATGCAATTCGAGTTATAGATATATTAAAGTTTGACAAGATTTATCGATCGGAAATATAGTCGACAAACCACGGTAGTTAGTACCTAATTAGTACACTATAATTTGAACTTGCTCCAACTTCACTTATATTCTATTGATTTTTTTTTCCGCTAAGCTCAACTGAAAATCTATTTAATCTGTAAAATTCTTCTATTTCGCAGCCAAATCGGTTCAGTAGATGCTGAGAAATACGCTGCCAACAGCATTATATTCAGTGCATCTGCATCCACGCATCTTCAAATATACCTTAATCAATAGCTAAAATACCCAAACGCTTCACTTTACCCTAAACATCTGAAAAAAAATCACGAAATCTCATTATTTTTCGACTTTCCAGAGTAGGGTCCCCCCTGTTTTGGTTCCATGTGCTACTTCACTCTTTCCTCATGTCGAATTCGCTTTAACGGCAGGACTATACCGTCCCGGACTACACTTTGCAGCTAAAAAAAAACTTTCCGAACAGTTGCAATGGTGTGCGTAATACCAGAGGTAGCTGTCACTTTGTTTTGTTTTGGTCATTATCGCCAATGTCTTTTTGTCGCGTTTGTGCTACTGTATGAAAAATTTGCCAATTTACTGAAAAATAACGGAACTTGATATCGATCTGCAAGAATATGCATTGGTAGTGAACGATGTTGGTACGGTGTAAAAATCTATAATAATAATCAAAGCAAACCGATTTTGACACATATTTTTTATTTTGACACATACGTGTGAATGTGTTGGTATCTTCAAAACTGCACTCTGTTTCTTTCGCGGACTGTCAGGGACAGAAAAAGGGTAGTCCGGGATAGTCCGGAAAATGAAAAAAAAAAAAAAAAAAAAAAAAACAGTTATAGGACAAAGTGTAGTCCGTTGTGTAGCTACACCGTAAAAACGAAAACGGCATTAAACTACCAAACCCTCCCTATCATTAAAATCTCATTGTTTGCTGTGATACGTGCACCACAGTGCCAATGTAAATAAAGGAAACATCAAAAGTTGATGTTTCTGTAAGTTTTACGCTCTTACATTTAAGGTTTTTTGAGAAGTCCTACAAAGTTTTTGGTCTATTCAGCTATGCAGCCGTGTTTGTCTAATGAGAGGCTACATTTTGATGAAAGCTTTTTCGGAAAATAGCGGGTGAAATAGCGATTTTAGGAAGTCACCCTGTTTGGGGTAAATTTGACAGTTGATTTGTTGGATGACATGGTCAGGTGAGTTTAAAGTGAATTCTTTTCTCGGTGGATTATCTTTACACAAAAAAGCGTTTTCAAGCCCCGGTTAACATAGATCCGTTACATAAAGACCCAGTCATTTATCTCTAAAGCATCAAAGAACACATACACACACTGACACACACACACTGACACACACACTGACACACACACACACACACACACACACACACACACGAACGTATACTCAAATTCTAGTTATCAATAAGTGGAAAACGGTACATTATTATTGTTTTTTGCCTATGGTAAACTGTGCAATGCGTAATTACAATTATCGCTTTTTATGACTAAAGTGACCTTCTACGGTGTATGAAACAACCATTAATACTATAAAACTCATATTTTCAACTCCGTTCACATCATCCCAAACATTGTCCATACTATTCTAATAGCTATCTATTTCACCTCAAACTATTTTTTTATGTCTGAAAATCATCACTTTTGTTTTCGTTCTTTTTTTTGTTCTTTCATAGATCAACAATACTGTGATACTTCACATTTTTGGGATAGAAAAAACACAGGCTACGAAATAACGGGAGTTTTTCTTAGGGGGTTCCAATTACCCCAAATTACCCTACGTAATCGGTAACAACAAAATGCAAAAACCGGCACAGCTGAATACGTGTCTTCTTTCTACTGTAAAGAATACGTTTTAATTAAGTTTTTGTCGATTTCTTGCGTAGTTTCCACGGTCTTATAAGGGTTAAGGTCCAGCATGAGATAAACGAAATTTTGTTTTTAATTTGACTTTGTCTTCTATGCCACGATTAGACAATGCAACCTGCAACCTCGATGAAACAGTACTTTACTTTTACTTACTTTACTTTAATGGCGACAGATCGTTGAGATCCTGTGCCGAATCCAGAATACTTCTCCACAAAACTCGGTCATTTTATAGTTTGCCTTCGAGTATTGATCGCAGGATTCTACTCTCGAAGACCCCATGCGCTCGTCGATCGACCTCTTTCCACGTTCACGATTCATGTCCGTAGAGCGCCACCGGGAGGATCAGAGTCATATAGAGCGCAATTTCGTACGGATCTGTAGGCTACGGGACTTAAGCTGGCTACGTAATCTGTAATAAGCCCTATTCGCTGCCTCAATCCGTCTCTTCACCACGCGGCTCACCTCGTTGTCACATGTCACGAGAGTACCAAGATAAACAAATTCGTCGACAACTTCGAAAGTATCCCCATCCATCTCCATTACCACGCTCTCTGCCAGCCACAATGTACTTCGTTTTGGCAGTGTTAATGGCGAGTCCAAAACTCGCCATTGAGAGCCGTAAAGGCCTCCTCAACTGCTCTACGGTTAACACCAACTATATCTATGCGCGAAGCCAAGAAACATGTGAGGCTTTGTGATGATGGTGCCGCTCCTCTGCACACCTGCCTTTCGTATTGCACCTTCTAAATCTATGTTGAATAGCAAGTTCGAGAGCCTAACTTCAGACCATCTGATCTGATCTGATCGATTAAATAGTGTGAATGTCTAAAATATCTTAGAAGAGGACTAACGCGAGAAAAAGGTGGCGCGCGGCGTAAGTGATAGAATGAAAGAATTCGGAAAAAGACGGACAGCGCCATGGGCGCAACTGAGGAAAATTTTTAGGGGGGGAGGGGTGCTAGTTTTTATACATTTTATTTAAATAAAAAGAGAGAAAAAGAGTAAAAGGGCGTTTATTTATTAACGCATAAACTGCAGAAAAAATCAATTCAATCGGGAATGAATCTCCGAAGATGTATTAAATATCTTGACCACAGCCAGTGGGGTTAAATCGGAAAACGGACGCCAAAACTATTGTTTCAAGTCCTATGTTATCCATATCTTCTAGAAAGCTGTTAGGTACCGGCTCTATAGTGCTGGGCAGGAATCAGAATCGTACGATCAAGTGGCAGGCGATCAACGACAGTTATGATTGTTGATAATAAAAGGCCGGTTTTTCTTGCACATATGGTGAAAGCCGGTTCTACAACTACACTATCCTCAATGTACACTGCCTTCACGAAGGACGACCCGATATGGAGAAAGAAACGTTCGTCACAGCTGGAAAAACTCTACGATAGCTGCTCGCGTAGAGTCATCAAGATCGCCATCGGGGGCATGAACGCTTAGATCGGTAGGAAAGGCATATATAAGCCAGTGATCGTCCCGCACAGCTTGCACACTGTGACGAACGACAACGCCCAGCGATGCGTTATCTTCGCAGCTTCCTGCTAGTCCAAAGTACCTTCTTTTCCTAAAAGGACATCCACAAAACCACCTGCAGATCACCTGGCCAACGTACAACAAACCAGATTGACCATGTTCTCATCGACGGCCCGCTCTTCTTAGACATACGAGCGCACCAATTGCGATGCGGATATTGGCTTGGACATGACCACTTCGATCGAGTCTAGTGTGACGAAACAAAAAGTAGACGATATACCTGATACGACCAGTAGTCTTTACGGAACCGATACAACGACGCTTCTGGCGGAGGGCCTTGACCAAATAGTATGGAGTACAGACGGACGATGGATAATGGCGACAGTGCATGAACCATGAGCTGTACGCGCTGCTTGTAGAGAACCCCATTGCACACCTAGCAAAAGTCAATAGGTTGCGGTGGGCCGGTCACGTCACAAGGATGCCGGACGACAACTCTGTGAAATCACTTCTCGTCAGTAACCCTGCCGGCACAACCAGATCGAAAGAGACTTGTGGGTGATGAGACGTCTGGAAAACTGGCGAAACACAGCCCAAAATCGTGCGACACGGCATCAACTTCTTGATACAACACGAGCAACTACGGCTCTAGTGTAAATGGTAACGTAAGTTTACTAGAATCGATCCTGGGTGCAGTACTAGTTTTTAGCCAATGAATGATGACGAAAAAGTGAATTGCAATGACTAGAAAATTAAAAACAAAAATTTGCCGGGTATTGTGACACCACTGATGGCGCTTCTTTGCGCCCCGCAATCATTTATTTAAAGTCGTGAAACAGCGTTAATGACCAGAGTGTTCCTTAAAAAAATTGTTTTGCGTCAGATCCAACATCACTAACATTTCCGGATAGCGTAACAGACATGCCTATATGACGGAGCTTCCCACACAGACGGGAGATCCAAAATTAAGCGCTGTGAAAGGTTATCCCCAATCACCACTGTGCTCCGCCGCATTTCTCTGCTGATCCGTATGCTGTGGATGGCTGCAATCGAATAACCAGGTGCTGCAGCTGACAGCATAAAAATCTATCTTCTATCTATACCTATAAAAATGCAGTCCGGTCTGTCTGTCTGTCTGTCGGTCTGTCTGTCTGTCTGTCTGATCCATACAAGCTCGGAAACTACCGAACCGATCGACGTGAAAATTTGTATGTAGGGGTTTTAGGGGCCGAGAAAGGTTCCTATGATGGTTTGACACCCCTCCCTTTTCTATAAGGGAGGGGTCTCATACAAATGAAACTCAAATTTCGCACAGTTCGAGAACCAATCAAGCAAATATAACCAAATTTGGCAAGTGAATGTTTTTAGGGACGACAAACATGTCCATAATGTTTCGATACCCTTCCTTTTTCTGGCATGTCTCCAAATACCATTTCGAAATCCAAGATGGCGACTTTCGGTTTCAGAAAAACAGCGGCAAATGACCAAATACCACCCACTATGCGAATTTCCGGAATTGTTATGATGCAAGTTCATTAAGCAGACAGTATGTGAGAAGAGGAAGAACGAAAAATAAGCGAACTGTTATGATGCACTGAAGCCAAAAATCGACCTCAGACAACATTTCGAATTGTAAGATGGCGACTTCCGGTGTCTGAAAAACAGCCGAAAATGACCAAGTAACACTCAATATGGATGTTTCTTAAACCAGAATGACGCACAGGGGCCAGAAATTGTTACCAAATGCCATTTTGAAATCCAAGATGGCGACTTCCGGTTTCTGAAAAACAGCGGCAAGTGACCAAATACCACCCAATATGGGTATTTCCGGAATTGTTATGATGCACTGAAGCCGCAAATCGACCTATCGACCTTTGACAACATTGTGAATTGTAAGATGGCGACTTCCGGTGTCTGAAAAACAGCCGAGAATGACCAAATACCAAATAGTGTTTCTTTAACCAGATTGACGCCCAGAGGCCAGAAATTGTTTCCAAATGCCATTTGGAAATCCAAGATGGCGACTTCCGGTTTCTGAATAACAGCCTAAATTGACCAAACACCACCCAATATGAGTAACTTTGGAACCAGAATGATGCAAGGAGCTAAAAATTGACCTCAAACACCATTATGAATTGTAAGATGGCTACTTCCGGTTTCTAAAAAAACGGCCAAAAAAGGGCGATTTCCATACAATATGAGTATCTTCGGAACCAGAATGATACACAGTAGCTAGAATCGACCACAGACACCATTTTGAATTCGAAGATGGTGACATCGGTTTCTGAAAAACAGCCGAAAATGACCAAATAACACCCAATATGGGTGTTTCTTAAACCAGAATGACGCTCAGGGGCCAGAAATTGTCTCCACATGCCATTTTAAGATCCAAGATGGCTACCTACGGTTTCTGAAAAATAGTCTGAAATGACCAAATACCACCCAATACGGGTATCACAGGATCCAGAATGATGCAAGGAGCTAAAAATTGACCTCAGACACCAGTTTGAATTGTAAAATGGCAATTTCTGGGAAACAGCCGAAAATAACCGAGTACTACTACATATGGATATGTCCGTAATTGAAATGATGTAAAGAAGCCAAGCATTGACCCTGGACACCATTTTGAATTCGAAGATGACCACTTTCAGCTTCTGGAAAACAACGAAAATAACTGAAATGCACCCAATGTATTTCCGGAATAGAGGTAATGTACCAAAGCCAAAAGTCGAGGATGTAGTCATTCCGATAAAACCAATCATTTCAAACGATATAAACAAATCGCAAGGAAATGACCAAATACCACCCAATACGGGTATCACAGGATCCAGAATGATGCAAGGAGCTAAAAATTGACCTCAGACACCAGTTTGAATTGTAAAATGGCAATTTCTGGGAAACAGCCGAAAATAACCGAGTACTACTACATATGGATATGTCCGTAATTGAAATGATGTAAAGAAGCCAAGCATTGACCCTGGACACCATTTTGAATTCGAAGATGACCACTTTCAGCTTCTGGAAAACAACGAAAATAACTGAAATGCACCCAATGTATTTCCGGAATAGAGGTAATGTACCAAAGCCAAAAGTCGAGGATGTTGTCATTCCGATAAAACCAATCATTTCAAACGATATAAACAAATCGCAAGGAATCAATGAATTTGTAATGTTTCAAATTATTAAATTAACCAGTAAAATAGGCGGGACGAAGTTTGCCTGGTCAGCTAGTATATTATATTTGGATATGCCGACTGCTGCGTTGCGACTTGCTGCTGGTCGATCTACTTTCCAGTAAAACACTCTTTTTCAACAGTGATCGAATATATAATGGAGATTAAATTTGTGCTTGCAAGCTTTTATACGTGACCACTGAGAGTTATCATCCCTTCTTACTGGTCTTGAGGAACGATGTTGGCCTAACAAGCTAGTCGTCGTAGGTTCGAGTCCCGGCTCGGGAGAGACTCAGATTGTTTGTAGGATCGTAGTACAAGCTCCGCAATTGTCATGCACACTAAAACAATTGGCTGCGAAGTCTGTGTAAAATTAACAGAAGCTCGAGTTCCGATGGGCGTGTCGTTGTACACGTTGTCAAATCGTTTTTTGGTCCTGCTTCTAGCTCGAATTGGTTGAAATGTGCGTTCAACAAGACATTTACATTTTTCAACAGTACAATAGTTAGCGTCACCAAATCATAATTTGTCGCATTTTAGTGGACGCACATCTGCTTTTCCAATCGACTGTTGTAGGAAAACCGTTGGAAACTGAAGTTTTGAGCAATTTTATGTTATGTTTTCGGCTTCGCAACTTGCACCCCTATGTTGTCGTGAGACGTAACTCTACGCTAAAATCTTTGGCAAAAACTTTCGTTTAATTTGATCCTACGGCGCATGGTTGATCATTTTACATTATTTAATTTTGCTCATAGGTTCATAAGCAATACATGATGATAAAACAAATTTCTCAACTGTTAATTACGGTTTCACAGTGAAACAACGACAATAATGTGAAATTCTTATTTCTGTACTTCTGTTCAACCAGAGAGTTTTAAATCAGTTGAACTCTGTTAAAGTGAATGAATTTTATTCAAACGAGAACATCTATTATCAGATATATTCGTGCCAGCAGTCGACCGCACGTCACTCGAGATTTCTCTAATGAAGTTAATGTATTTGATTATTATAATTATTAGGCTGATGCACTGTCGGCATCTTAGCTCCCGGCTCGGAATACAGTCGATGGTGGATCCTTACTATACGAATGTTACAAGCAACAGGGCAATCATCTCGTTTTTGCATGTTTATTGTTTAAATTAGTTTGCGCTGCTATATGTATCGAGAATGGCTGTCAAACACCTATGGTTCATTTGGATGAGTTGTTTCGATGAACTACCAGCCGAGGTAAAAGACCTGGGACTTGGGTAATGATTGAGTTTACCTCGAGATGGTATTTCTCACCACGATAGTGTGGAATTCAATAGTATCCCGATCACAAGAGCATAACTAAAAAATTACAAAATTCTATCAACGCGAGATACAAATAACATATTCTGATACAATTTTGTATTTTTCCATATAATTTTGATAACAAAATTGAATCTGAATGAGTTATAATAACAAAACCTGAACTGAAGTAGTTCTGAAACAAGTCTAACTAATTTTTCGTTTTTATCAAAACCTGCTGTTTCTAACAATGTTTCTTATTATATTGTTCTATATACTATCTTATTTTGTTAGAAAGCTGATACATTAGTTACAAATTTTGATATGTGTGTGATCCTAGTAGAATCATTTCTGTTATTTTAACACCTAACGGGATCAAATTGAAAACACAGCTTGTAAGGTTTTTCCCGTTACAAGTTAACAGGTTCTGTTACATTTTTGTTTTTTCTTTCTGATCGGGATATTATATCACTGAGGCACACCTCGATGATGGTTATTTATTTGGTTTCATTCCCAACACTGCTCCACTGGTTTTTCTAGGTACAAGTACAAAGTACCATTGAAGGACGGTATATTGAAAACATGCGTTACCCCCAGCACTTGGTTTATTTAGTTGGTTTAATTTTCCTCCCAGCACGATGATTCGGTGGGCTCCTCCGATGCCTTAAAGGCCAGAGAGGTGGTAAGTGGCTTATTTGCATACTGCGTCGACTCACGTTCGCATTTTTTTGCTGTTCTGTGGGGCTTGTGCTAGGGTAGAAGTTTTTTTTTCTTGATGCTAACTCTTAGCCTGAAAAAAAAAAGGCAGTTGTTTTTCTTTTCACATCCAGCACTGAGCAGGCTGAACTTGGTGGCAAAATGATGGTATACCTGCCTAATTGGTTCCTACCATAGCTTCGTTGGCTCGACACGAAATGCCAGAGTTTTGTAATGGCTGCGACTGGTGTCCAAATCCAATAATTGTGGTGATTATATTCTAGTTATCATTATTTTAGTTTAAAATGATCATATTATTATTTAAAATTAAAAGAGTCTGTGTTGATGTAGGATTAAATTTTCATTACGCTTACTTTGGTGAAAAGATGCTGGAATTACTAAAAAAATTGAAAAATGAAACTGTCCTAAACGTAATAGTTCAGCTTTATTATATGAAAAAAAAAATTCAAATGGCGAAATCATTATGAATCATGTTTGGATATTATTCGTTTTTTTTCGGAAATAAAAACAACCATTTTTGACGTTGGAACTGTTCCCGGCGTTGTCCAACTTTGTCAACGTCAGTTGCATATAATTTACGACCATCGGTTCGAGAAACTGTGGCACCCACCGAAGCTTACACGAAGACGACGACGACCACGACGACGATCTATCTGCTGAGCTCTAAATGTCTTTCAATCTGCTAGTTTATGTTTATGTTATTATTTACGCGCCTGATTTCCTCCCAGCATCGTCAACGCGCAACGGGATGAATTTAAGTGACACCATCAATGAGTCGCCGTTTCGAAATATACGGGATACTTAAATCCAGCGGAGCAATTAACTTTGCGGCAAAACCGTAACAGCGGACCCGTGCTGCACCCTGCCGGGGTGAGAGATAATTTTATTGGTTTCAAAGCGACTTAACATGCGGATCGCGGCAAGACACCGCCCACGCGATTCTTCGCCGCCGAGGTGACAAGGTTTTAATTGTTGAACAACTTATAAGTGTGCAGGATAATGATATTGAACAAACAGCGATTCTGCAGCTGTGCGAAGTTAATTGAAAATTGATGGGAATAATTTGTTACGCTGCGTTTTTTCTCGTTGTTTTTTTGTGTGTTTGCGTGCAACAGTTCCTTACAATTAGCGAACACTTGTCGGGCTGTTGTGTAAACGGTTTGCACAATTCAGCCAATTAGGTCAAAATTGTACGCAGTCGGATTTTATAATCTTCGCAATCTCTTTCCGGCCTTGGTACTTTTCATTGCTCGCTTATTGCATATTGCTCCATGGAGGAGATTTTAGCATTTGCTGTGGTAATTGCCATTCAGCAATTCATTTAGATTTGCGCCTTCAGTTCATTAGTGTAATTGGCGATTTTTATATTAAAACACAGTAGAGTGGAACGTAGCTTTATTCAACTGTTCACCGATAGATCAATGATAGATATGCATAATAGTGTAGGTATGTGAAAAGCTAAGCAACTTACTGACTTACTAGCAGTTTAACCCACTTCCCGTGGAGAGAAATTAGCTTTTAATACGATGAATGACCTTCAAGCTCTTATACTTATCAACTAAAAGTCCAATTGGTACTAACGGCATTGGTACTGAAACATTGATCAGTTCTCTAACCGTATCAGACAGTTTTTTTTTCTTGGTCTGTTTCTCTTTCTTTCTCTTTCTTTTTGATTTTAAGATTTTAAAATTTTGAAGAATTTTAGACATTTTAACAATTATTAGAATTTAAAAATTTTTATTAATTTGTAATTAAGTTTTAAAAGTTTAACAACTTTTACAAATGTTACAAATTTTGCAAATAAATCTTGCAAGTCTTTATAAAACGTACCGATTTTATTAGTTTTTTTCAGTTGTATTTTTTTATTTTGATAAAACATTGATGGGCTGAAGTTGTTATTTAGTGCAATTAGTATTTTTTTTTGAATCACGACTAATTTTCGAAAAGGCAAGCATATTGCAAAAGGCAAAAGGTATTTATATTTACAAATATTTCTGGAGTCAAAACGGTTTGTTAGACTGGTGGGATGTTCAACGCAAAGTTGTAGTTGGTATAAGCAATGTAGATGCAAGGTTTATTTATTTTCTATCTCTTTCATTTCTAATGACTATAATGCAAGCAAGCTATTTTTATTTCTAGTAAAGCAGCGATACAAAAAAACTACTCAGCAAGGCTGAGTTATACGTCCTGCAGTGGTGTAATCAGAAACGCATCTGACCGGAGATTAGAAGTTGTGGGTTCGAGTCCCACCTGCTGGACTGTATTTTTCGAAAATGTCTAATAAACTATTTCCCCAGTTAGTACATTGTGCAATCATCAACTCCACATTTACTGAGTTGAGATTAAAGTTAATTTTTATAATATTCCCTCTCAGAGAAAAATGAGAATACGTACATATGAGCTCTTTCTCTCCTCGTTATACCAGATGCCACTATGTTTTTGTTTTATTTATGCATAGGTACTCAGTTTTGTTTAAAATAAAAATAAAATGGCTTCGAAGCAAGATGCACTGAGCAAGTGCATTGTACAAAAATCTCGATAAACCTCAACAATAATTCGCACGGTGGTAAAGTAGTGAAAGATCAGTCGAAGTCATGGACAGAAAAGAACTTTCATTCACGCTTTGAAACATCAAAGAGAACACTTTCACCGTTCAAATAAGTTAAATTTTGACCACAAGGGGTCAAAACACTGAAGTTTTGAGCGCTATGATGCACCTCCAAATCGTGTCTGATCAAGTTGGAATTCTGCACAGGTTATTATTTTGGGTAACTGAACAAAATGTACTTTAAAGGATGACACCCCGTTAAGCATACAGACGCGAGGCATACGGACGCGAGGCATAGTACGCTAGGCATATTGGACGGCAGGCATACGGACACGAGGCATATGGACGCGAAGCCGAAAGGACGCGAGGCCGAATGGACGCGAGGCCGAATGGACGCGAGGCCGAATGGACGCGAGGCCGAATGGACGCGAGGCCGAATGGACGCGAGGCCGAATGGACGCGAGGCCGAATGGACGCGAGGCCGAATGGACGCGAGGCCGAATGGACGCGAGGCCGAATGGACGCGAGGCCGAGTGGACACAAGGCCAAGGGGAAGTGATGCGGAATATGTTATTATCGTCATCATCATCACAGCCCTCTTTCAATAACATGTATTTCGCATCAAAGAGTCATTTGAAAAGCAATACACTCGCGGCCTTTGGCCGACTCGCTGTTCGAGCGAATGCTGTCCTTACTCGCTACCGCTCGTTCGGACTTAACTAAGGGAAGAAAACTCTGTTTGAGTAGACCTAGCAAACCAGTAGATCAGTCGTTTGAGTGCGAGAGGCCCCCGCTTCCGACGGTGGGTCGGCGGCCGGCTTGGACTGCGGATACCACGGCGCCTTAGTGCCGCCTCGTTTCCTTGCCCTCGATTATGCGTCTTCGCCGCTTGATTTCAAGAAAAGTATTATACCCAACTTAAACTCTTTAGGAATATATTAACACCTGAACTACATAATTGGATTTCATGCGATCGTACAAAATCGCATTCGGCCTCGCGTCCATTCGGCCTTGCGTCCATTCGGCCTCGCGTCCGTTATGCCTTTTGGCAGTATGTCTCGTATCCATTATGCCTCACATCCATTATGCCTCGCGTCTGTATGCCTAGCGTCCATATGCCTCGTGTCCCGTCACCACTTTAAAGTGCCAATAAAAATCGATTTCCAGAATATCGTTTAGCGGTAGGGCTGAAAAGTTTCGTCTTCTCGAAAAAAGTCACTAAGCGAAATTTCAGCTTGATCGGGCATCGGGAACACGTGCCTCGAAGCGGTCAAAGTTTCACAAAAAATATCGAAATATTTTTTTAGATGTCTAAGAAATGCATGAAGATTTGGTGTTAACTCGAAAAAAATATTTTTCTCCAAAATCAACTTTCTGTAGACAGTATGTGCAGTAGGGAAAGCGAAAAATAAGCGAACTGGAAATATGATACCGATTTGGAAAAATATACCGCATCTCGACGGGACTTGAACCCACAATCTCACTGTCTCCGGCATGGTGTTTTGACCAATTAATAATTGGTACTCTTCCACAATCTATATCGTATCACATTCCACTGCCGACTTATTCTATTGCTCATCTCTAACTACACACACTGCCGTGCAAGCGTTATTTATAGACTAAAAGGAATGTCTCATCACACATAGAAGAGTCAGCTGATGCTGATAACTCTTATAGACTTGTGTGGTCGAGACCAAAGTCAGTCTGAGTCGTGCTAGCAAGTGCGACACAACAACGGAAGGAACTCCGTAGGGCTAAATTTTTCGAACTAAATTTCTATTTTTCACAACGGATTTTACCCCTTAACACACAAGTTCATTAAGCAGTCAGTATATGCAGTAGAGAAAGCGAAAAATAAGCGAACTGTAAATATGATACAGATTTGGAAAACTATACCGCATCCCGACGGGACTTGAACCCGCAATCTCCCTGTCTCCGGCATGGTGTTTTGACCAATTAAACTACGGGGGACGGTGGTACTGTTCCATAATCTACATCGTTTCACATTCCACTGCCGGAGACAGGGAGATTGCGGGTTCAAGTCTCGTCGGGATGCGGTATATTCTTCCAAATCTGTATCATATTTCCAGTTCGCTTATTTTTCGCTTTCCCTACTGCACATACTATCTGCTTAATGAACTTGTGTGTTAACGGGTAAAAGCCGTTGTTAAAAATAGAAATTTAGTTCGATCAATTTTCTGGGTTTTAGAAAATTTTAGAGCTTAAGGCCGATGGAATATATATAAAAAAATCGACTTTCGTTTAGCGGTAGGGGTCAAAAGTTTTGTCTTCTCGAATAGAGTCCCCATGCCAAATTTCAGCTCGATCGGACATCGGGAACACGTGCCTCGAAGCGGCCAAAGTTTTAAGTCACCCAGCTTAAAAATTTTCCAAGTCTCAGAAACTCGACTTTGTTGTTAAATTTTTTTCTCGAGTTAACATCAGATCTCGATGTGTTATGCATTTCTAAGACATTTGGCATTGAAAAAAAAAATTCCGATATCGAATTTCATGAACTACTACCTGTGCATTATTTTCATCGGTCAAAAAGTTAAAAACTTTCACCACTTCCCGATGTCCGATCGAGCTGAAATTTGGCATGGGGACTTTATTCGAGCACACGAAACCTTCGAGTCTTACCGCTAAACGAAATGCGAAAGTTGATTTTATTATATATGTATGCCATTGGCCCCAGCTCTGAAAGGAAGTGTTCCGAGGGTTGTCGAGTACGGTTGGGGATAGTGCAATAATGTCGACGTATTTTATTTAGCCTTTCCGTCGCGTAATCGTTATATTTTAAGTGCAAAGGGTGTAGTAAAAGGTAATACGAAATGTGGCGGTTTTGTATTATCGGTGAGAGTGACGTCAATGTTGAAATCCGTGAAAGATTCGTGCAATTTTGTGGCTAATTTGTGCGAGCTGCATTTCTTTTTCGGTGGCGGAGCACGTTTCCCGCTAGCCCTTGCCTTGTCATAAGTGTGTGTGAGTAAGTGCAAGGTGTACAAAGAAAAGCGAGAGAAGTGCGAGTGCAGGAAGACCGTTGCTCTTGCGTGCGGCACGTTCTCGCACTAGCATGATGGTTCAGAGAGGACGCGGGAATTAAAGGATAAGTATTAGTGTTGGTGACGTTTTGCCTGTGTTTTTTTGCTTGATTTGCATGGCAAAAGGGAACCAATGTTTTTTTTTGTTTTTTTTCTCTGCTTTCATTTTGTGCAGTTTTATGCCCTTGTTTTATGATTTTTCTAGCTTTTGAGTAAATACTGAAACACATAGACAATTTTTAATTTAATTAAGTAGAAATATTGTCGGTCAGCATGGCAAATAAATTTTGATTGCGATTGTTTTGGCATTTTGTTGAATCTAATTAGTACTCGGTCTTATTAGATATGCATATTTGCATTTTTTGAAATTTTCTAGCTATGAATGCATGGAACTTTGCCGGTTTTTCATACTCAGTAGGTATCTTCGCTTCATTATTCAAGAAGTAAGTGGTAATCAACGCGAAATACCGTGTCTCCGCGTATGCGTCGGTAAGAGGAAATAGAGCGGTCGCGCATAACTTTCCGGGGTAAACGTGTTTTCGGCCCAGGTGAGCTTTGCTCAACTATGGATTTTCGGTGTGTTGTGACTTCCGAGGTCTACCAAACCATTTATTCGCAGACTGTCCACCCATAGGTTCTATTCCAGCACGCAGTGATTCGGAGTAGGTTCCGTTCGTTCGATAAATATCGTAAATAATTAATCGCGACAAAACATCGTAATTAATCGCCACCAAATATCGCAATTATTTGCAATTAATATCAGGATTATACGCGACTCGTCTGTCAACGCACACATCCTTTTTTCCTTTTCTTTCTTTTTTCGTTCGTTTCAAACGGCGATGGCCAAGCAAATAGGTTTTATTTTAAGTTCTCTTGTTGACCGCTTGCAGTATGTGTTGAGTGCCTATATATTTACTTTTATCTTGTTTTTGGTTAATGCATAACTGGTTGCTTCGTAACATTGTGTAGTCAGCTGAGATAAATCAATGAGAGATACGTTTCGGTAGTGCATAATGACTCCATAAACAGATTTTCGAATATTTGAGTCTGTCTTGATTAGGTTATTGGTCCGGTATCCTTGCGTGCGCTTTATTTTTGCGGTGTTACATCATCAACCGGAATGAGTTCGGAACGCGTTATGATTTCCGTAAAGATATAATGAACTCGTACGCGCGATATTTGGTATTATGAACCCGGTATTAGAACTCATCGTTTACCAAAACGAAATCTGCTGCAAACCTACCCTTTTCTCCAACATCCCAGTGATTTCTCGTGGAAGTGCAGAGGTGTTCTCGGCTTCCAATAAAGCGAGTATCACGTCAACATATTCCTATACACACTCCTTCTTTGACCTGCATTCGGATGCGGCCGGCGCTGGTATTGCCTAATATAAAGATTAAGGTCACCAGTTTTTACACATTGAAGATGAATGTTAATCCCAAGCATCATCCATTGGTTCTCTGTGTAATTACAGCTGATCTGGCAATAACGGAGTAGCAACCGCGGGCGGTCAATCATGCTCATGCTCATATGTATGCCAGCTCTGAAAATTTTTCAAGACCCCGAAAGTTGATTTTTTAGGATTTTCTTTGAGTTAACACCAAATCTCGACGTTTCATGCATTTCTAAGACATATGGCATCAAAAGCAATTTTTTTTTGGATATTGACAAATTTATGTATCACCACCTGTGCTTTGTTTTCAACGATATTTTTCGTGGAAATTTGACCGCACGAGGCACGTGTTCCTGATGTCCGATCGAGCGGCAATTTCGCATGGGGACATTTGTCTAGAAGATGAAGCTTTTGCATCCTACCGCTAAACGATATTCAAAGGTAAATTTTTTTTCATACTTCTCACTGGCACTCTAATGTACATGGTCGGTTATTTAAATTCGATGATGATGTTTTTTCCACACATCGCATTGCCACCCTATCGATTATGATATGATACTTCATATGGTAGAAACAATTTTTATCAGGAGTCCTCAGTTTTTTTTATCCTGTGACGGCATCACTTGCAAGAACTGGGTTGAAACAATTTATCAAACTATTTGATTTATTTTGTGTGGCACTTTATGACCTCAAAAAAGCAGGCAATAAAAAGATTTATAAAACTTTACGTGTGTTGTTTTGTAGCTGTTTGAACCGATTGTTTGCAAGCGATAAAAGTCGTATAAAATCTTCTTTATTTCCAATTCATATTTTGTCACGAAAAACAGCATGCTGCAGCAGTGTTGCTAGAAAAATTCAATGTTGTGCTGTTCGTCAGATAGTCAATCAGTTTGGGGTGAATAATTTTTTTTTCTTTTTACGGTCTTCAGAAGAGTTTTATTCCTGGAAAATTTCCTTCAAATATCATGTACCGATATATTTTTAGGAGCTTATTGAACATCTATGGAAAATACGGAAATTGGGCGCGAAAATAAAGTTCCACCGATCGATCTGAAAATTTACACAGATGTTATTGGACCCATAAGGAGTACGTGCATGTGAGCTTACATTCATTTATTGTTACACCCTAGCAGTCCAAATCAAATTAAACAACCGATTACAACCTTTCTTCCCCAGCACTGCCGACAGTATACAAACGATTTACCTTTCTAAACGATGTGTTGTTGGAAGTATAACTCTCAGTAGTTACGTGTAAAAGCTAGCATGCAGAAATTAAGCCATCATAGTCTATTCGATTACTATTGCAAAAGGATGATTTACTACAATTTGGACCGTTTTTCGCAGCAACACCTCATTCGATTGCAATTGGCTTGCCAAGTCTACGGATTTGTTTCTCCTCTACGGATGTACTCATCTATTCTCTAATTCCGTGGGAATGCGAAGAAATCCGCAGAATCTAAAGATTTACCCGAAATAATTCTGGCATCTTTGGTTTGCAGCCTTTCAAAGCGGATGAACCAGAAGAGAAAACCGGTAAACCACACTGGTGTTCGGAGATTACCTTTAATAGCGATCGATTTTGAATCTCCCGTCTGTGTGGGAAGCACCGTCACACAGACATGTCTGTAGCCCTCTGAACATGTCCGGAAATGTTAGTGATTCTGGCCTACTCCTGTCCTGATCAGCTCTCTGGGCACAGTTAGTTGTGCGGGTGCTGGTAGCGTGTGTTTACTTGTAGTATGTGTCATTTGCTTGCACACTGCAAAGTGTGTCAAGAAACAATAAGGGAACCATCCCGTGCCAACGACAAATGGCAATCCACAATGACGATAAATTAAACAAACTTGTCGGTTCCACTATTGTGACGCACCGTAGCACTTCTTAGCGCCTCAAAATTGTTCTGTTGGAATATTTATCTATCTTATTTTTAATGACTACTATGCAAGTCAGGCTATTTCTATTTCTATTTCAAGCAGTAAATGTGGAGCTGACGATTGAAAAATGTACTAACTGGGGAAATGGTTAATTAGAAATTTTACGAAAAATATAGTCCAGCAGGTGGGACTCTATTGAAATAGATATTATTTTTCTGCCACTCGCCAAAACATTACTAATAGTGAAAAAAAAAGTTATTTTTGAAACAACTCCCTTTTGGATTTCGAGGCGCTACGAAGTGCCATCGGGGTTGTCACAATAGTGCCACCCAGCAAGTATGTAAACTTCCTGGTCATTGCGAATTACCTTATGCATATGACACAGGATGATTCTCATTTTCTTGTTTTTTATTTAGCTAAAAAATTATCCAACGATTTGAGTCGTTGAATTAAACTGGCGGTTTTATCTGTCCTACGTATTAATAATCAAAGCTTAATAACAGATTTTTAATTTATATTATTCAAAAAAGCAACATTAACAATAAACATATGATCGCATTTAGTGAGAAAATAATATTTTTCAAGAAATTTTAGCTCCGCTTTTTTATCGCTTGGAATAAATGCAGAATTGCAGTCACACACTTCATAATTTGCAAGGTATGAAAAGTTCAGCATTGCTTCAAGATGTGTTCGTGGCCTGAGAAGGGCCGATTGTAGTTTACTTCGAGTTAGTGTGCTTCGTTACACCTTTAGATTAGTTTTAGCTTTCGACCCAGCGTGCTTGACTTGCTCTCTTGGCAATAGGAAAAGTACAGAAGTTTAAACTGGGCTTCTTCACCACTTGATTTTGGGTGCCATCTTAACGTTACGCTTGTTGGCAGTCATGCAGTTGACAAAAACTAGTGTACTTCGAGTACAACATTCGACTGCATAGCTACAAACAGTGTGCAGCGCAGTTCATCCTTCTTTTCAAATTTCCCCATTCTATCACCTACGCCACCTGCTTATTGCGTGTGTTCGCTTTGTAGGTATTTAAGACAGTCACAGGGGTTGTTTCATCATACAGGTAGCAGTTTTGTTCATCGTCACATCGCTATTCCGTTCAATCGAATTTGCAAGTTACATTGTCTGTCATTACATGGCAATGGTGGCACAGTCCATGAAGAGACAAAGTTCCGTTCATCTTACGAACTCATCGTCTTCTACTCAATGGAAATTTTGCACGTTGGTGCTGGAGTATCTGGCGGCTGAAATGGAATACCTTGCTGCAATAATGTTGGAATTGGCGGGAAATGCTGCTAGAGATAATGAAACAAGAATCATCCTGCGTCATCTGTAGTTGTCAATCCGCAAAGACGAGGAATTGAACAAGCTTTTATCCGGCATCACTATTGTCCGGTCCAGAGAGGAGTTTACCGTACATTTAAGCTTTTCTGCTCCCGAAGGAAACGGAACAAGGCATAATTCGATTAATTCCCAGCTTGGTAAAAATTACAACCAACCGTCTTTTTAAAGACGATCACATATTTTCAGTTGAAGCAGTAAGAATGAATTTTTGCGTCTAATTAAAAATTAAAATCGGACATAACAGTTTAACCAAGCAGGATTCGGTTTCACTTACACTGTTTTGTTCGGACGTTGAAGTTGTACTCTACTGTGTTCCAGCAACCTTTAAAATAAGTTTAGAATGACTTCAAGGCAATTACGCAACGGTTCTCTTCAAGGTTGAGAGTTGAAAAAGAGTTATTACTGAAACTGACCGCTCCACGCCATCTAATGGCCCAAGTAACATTTTTATTACATCTGAGTGTCAGTAAGCATTATGTGACAAATTAAAAAAATCAAGTGCGATCTCTGCAACAAACATCATTACTACTATGTAACCTGAAAAGCGCAAAATTGAAGTTTATATGCAACTATCCAGTTGTTACTAATGATGTTTCTGTTTGACCATTAGGTAACATGATTTGTAACATATCGATCGCAGTGAAACAGATAAAAAACTTGTTTCATGTTACATTGTGCATATCATGAAACTTTTTTCGGTCAAATTTAAGTTTCGATTTAACAAATTTTTCAGACAATTTGTCTACTCAGTACAGATCCCTCAAAATGCCAAGCGACATATTTGAAAATATAACCAGCATGTTCATGTCATGTTAATGTGAGTGGTTTTCTGTGCTTATACATGAATTTGACATGCAAATTAAAATCCATGGTGAAACTGACGATTTTGCTCACATAAAAAGCACGCGCCCCAAAAATGTTGGGGCATTCAACAACTTTATTACTTTTATTCATCATTCTGGATACTCGTTAAAAATATTTTCCAATGCGTGAACAAATCATGTTTCTAAAAGTAGTTTAATTATCAGCAAAAATTAATAGATTATCCCTCTCTTATTGTTGGATAACATTGTTGCAGGATATTTTTATATGAAGCAGAAATAATTTGTTTATTTACTCAAAACAATCGCCATTTCTATCATCTCACTCGGATTTACATTGCCGGTCAATAGAGTGGCTATATCTTTGTTGGAACCAAACACACATATTTATTAAAGAAAAAACAAGTGATCTGAGAGTAGCGCTAGTTGAAACGAGTCAGTTTAAATGAAGCATAATGAGTCGAGACAGTGGTAATTCGCGGCAAAAAAGTTGAAAATTCGCGGGTGGTAAAATAGAAAATATATAGAATTCGCGGTAATTTCGCGGCAACCTTTTCTTTAGAAAGCGCCGAATGAAGTGCTTTTTTGGGTAAAAACAATAAAAAGACTGTTTTAGTCAATTTAATATAGGGTAATTTAACCGTACGATTCATGATTTCTTTGCAGAACGGCAACGGACTACTGCCAAATTATCTTCAATCATATTTTGGTGTCGGCATGCACGTATTATTCATGTTATTCTGATTCACGCTGCATTCTGCATCTACCGAGTTTCCGGGAATCTATAGATATTTATTTACCAACCGGAAACCTTAAGAAACCGTCCGCATTTCGAATAATTACCAAAATTATAATATCAATCTCACTGTTGCCTATTTTTAAATATGCAACAATGTTTGCTACTTGAACTAAACTGCCGTGATATGACAAAGTGACGTAAGTGCCATTTTTTCGAAAATGAGTTTTTCATGCCAATTTGTTCATTTTTCAAAGATCTTTCTTTTGACATCTTCCTTTTCGTTTTTACTTATTCGTACGCTGCATAAAATCAAAAAAAAAACAAAGTGACGTAGGCACCATTTCAATACAAAAGTGCAAAGAAATGCAATCGTTTTTGGGCCGTACTGAAAAACTGATCACTTGGATCTACGTCACAATGTCATCTCACGGCAGTAAATTGGTACATCTCTCAACTTCGATTTTTCACACTCTGGAACTCTTTCATGCTGGTCTCCAATCACCAAAATCTTTGCCTCGGAGAGGATCTAGCAACCAAGCCATTCGAAAACAATTCAACCCAGGCTGACAAAATTTCGTTGTAAGAGAGCAGTTGTACTATTCCATCTTATTGGTTGCGTAGGAAAAGGCCTCCCGTTGCCATAGAGGTGCCCATTAATCTTTAGATTTGTCCGTTTTGCTGTTTTTCGTGGCATTTCGCGGATTTTTGGTAATTTCGCGGCCGATGCTGGATTTCGCGGAATTCGCGGCTTCCGCGAAATCGCGATTTACCACTGTCCCTAATGAGAGAATACACTCAGGTTTTTTCAGGTGTTTTTCTTTCGCGCATTTTCAACTATAGCGGTTTTTCTCACGCGAATTTTCGAATCAGTGCGGTTTTTCCACGCGGGTTTTCGAATTAATGATTTTTAGTGGATTCTCGGATTAACGTGTATTTTTGCGCGGAATTTTGAATCAGCGCGCATTTTTAAATTAACTTGTTTTTTTTTTTACGCGGATTTTCGTGTTTAAGCGATTGTAACCGTATTCCGTAATAAAAATAGGTAATAAAAATAATTGTTACGGAAATATTTTATAAAACATTGTATGGAAATCTTTTTGTTTTGAAAAAATTTTAATGTCCAAATTTTTAATCAAATTTTTACCAAATATTTGCAATGGTCTCTCAAATAAAAAAAATATGGCATTTTGAGATAAAGTGTACAAAAACTTTCAGTCGGTAGTAGAATAAATCTGACGTTGTATTCGGAAATCACAATTCGGTCACAATTATCAGCCGTAACTACTATTAAACTTCGGCATGTTTATTTGTCACTTGTTTATCGTCCAAATTTGTTTCACTGAAACAACGGCATTTCAAATGTTGCCAGTGTATTATCATGTAACAATAGCTTGACAAATCTTGCCAAGAAGTAACTTATTCTGCCCATGAATCTAGTTATAATGTAACGAAGCGGTTCGCATAGGGAAACCACGGATGAGACGGTCATATTTTTGACGTAGGACTACGTCTAACCGCACTATATTGAGATACATTCTGCGGAAACTGAAACCAAGATGTAACGTTGGAATGAAAGATTTTAAACGGTAATACTGATGTAACCACAGGACGGATCACAATAATAAATATGTCTTTGGATTGATAAAATGATGGACAATTTTGTGATTTTTCAGTTATTTTTATCACTTCATTGTTAAACAGTGAAAATTCCATAAAAGTTTCAGGGTCGAGTTTTCACGAACAATGTACCAATCACATGCAAGCACGCCTGGCACAGACTTCATGAATAGACACCAACTTCCTGCTGTGTTTTCTGCATAGCAGTGGCAAAAAAAATTTGACAGAATCTACCCGTCCCAATAGGTCAACTAATGTTTGCTTCCATGAGCCTAGACTATTTTGATGTCTTGAAGGTGAAGCTTTTTCGGAAAGTTCTTAACCACCTCCACTATCAGACAGTTTTACGTTCTGCTGTTAGAATGTTTTTAAAACTGATGTCTTGAAGGAAAACATGGTGGCACAGGTACCATGGTGGCAGTGCTGCACCGATCAATGTATGAATAGAGCGCTGGTCACACGTCATCCAGCAGTGCAGAAGAACTCGATATTCATAAGTGTGCAGCCAAGCCAAAAGACTACATTGCCGCTGTCGACGCACAGTGAGGCGTGTTGGGTTAACGCGTAGGTGTCGTTTTGCGATCTGGAACACAATCGAATTGCTGTTTGAATTGTCTTCTTCTTCTTCTTGTTTCTTATAGTAGCAAATATCAGTATTCAATTATTCGGTCGCCGCAAAAACGCTGCGCCATCGGGGATAACAAAATTTTGTACGGATCGGTAGAGGTAGAGCATCCAAATTTGGTCCATTGTACAGATAAAATGCGTTGTTCATTTTTTAACTCTACACTCTGCTTTTTTTCTCAGATTTATTAAAATAACTAAATATAGAGTATTTAACAGACAATAGAGAACCAAAATGCTTCATACAGATCTTGAAAAGGTATTTAAATGAGCTGTACTGATGAATTATATTCTGTTAGCAAAATGAATTTAGTTCAATATAATAATCCTAGTTGCATCCCGATTAGGCGGTATAGAGGAAAACCAAATTCATTTCATCTTGATATTAGAGTTCCCACATTTGTATATGTATTTTTCGATTAATTTTTTTTTCTACATTAGCATCTTCAAGATAATATTACTTTCCATAACCTTACTTGTAATTGAACAACACTATGCAAACATTAATTGCTGAGGCTAATGTTGTTTATCCTTCTAGCCCAGTTTATTTTTGAAGATAACAGACATATGACTTTCAAATATGGCATGTTCGTTGTTTTGTGGTATTTTGAAACTGATTCTTTTTTTTCTGATTCTGTTTACTGATAAAATGTTGAAGTTTACCTGAGTTGAATGTTAACATGTTCATAAAATTCTAGGTCAATTTGTAATTTTCAGTGAATACAGTCATACCTCGATATAAGGCAACCTCGATATAACGTAACTCGATATAACGTAACTTTTACCTCGATATAACGTAACTTTGAAAATGTATTGAAATTGAAAATAAATGATGCAGCAACTGTTTTCGGGGTATAAATTGCTTCAAAAAAATGTTTGCAGTAAGTTTTAAAATTAATGAAATTAATGCGAAAATTGTCCTAAATGGGCATAAGAAAGGTTTAAAAATACTAATAGGTGATGGAAAGTAGGTTTTCACGCATCCTTCAGTAACAATTCACAGTCTTGCATCAATTAGAACAAAAATTTTTTTTTGCTTGTTGAAATTTTCTCTAAATGGGCATAAGAAAGGTTTGAAAATACTGATAGGTAATGAGAAATAGGTTTTCGCACATCTTTGAGTAACCGTCAACAGTCTTGCATCAATTAAAAAAAATTTTTTTTTGCTCGTTGAAAATTGTCCTCATGGGCATAAGAATGGTTTAAAAATACTGATAGGTGATAAGAAATAGGTTTTCACGCATCTTTGAATAACCTGTGGGCATAAGAAAGGTTTAAAAATACTGATAGGTGATGGAAAATGGGTTTACGCGCATATTTGAGTAACCATTGACATTCTTGCATAAATTCAAAAAAAATTTTTTTTGCTTCGATATAACGTAACTCGATATAACGTAACGAAAATAAAAATAAAGTTGCCTTATATCGAGGTATGACTGTATACAGTTTCGTCTGAAATCTGTAATTCTTTATCGTTATTTCTCCCACGAACTTGTAACTTCAGAAATTTGTTTATGTGACATCTTTGCCACTTGACGATTTGTGAGTGAGCCATTTTTCACAAGACAAATAAATATAGAAGGAAGTTTAATTTCTAGTAAGTCGTATTCAATTTGCCATTTCGCGTTTTGAAGAAAATTGATTATATTAATTGATAATACGGTCATTTCTCAGGAAACGATTCCATCCGCTTCGGCAACATAAAGAACCAAAATACCTTTCTTTTGGAGGATGTTGAGCTTAAATTGGTTAAAAAATCAAGAAAACTAAAATATGTGATTAAACATAATCGCTCGTTTTTGGCACATGTGTGCCAAAATCGAACCGTGCCAAAAGTAAAACAATCTCAAATCAAACAGAGCCTCAAAAGAAAATATAAAACTATTGTAGTCCTACGTCAACTATGCGGTCGTGTCTTGGATACCACCCTCCTACTTTTTA